>NC_089843.1:56228848-56551348 GCF_035609145.1 Eleutherodactylus coqui
CGCCCGCTCTCCCCTGCTCCCCGCTGCGACTCACCTGTCAGCCGCAGCGGCACCCGAATCTTCAGACCCGAGCACAGCGATACTCGGATAAAGCACATTACTCGAGCGAGTAGTGCTTTTCTGAGTATGCTCGCTCATCTCTATTTATTATCAGTCATTCTCCCCGCAGTCAGGACTCTGCATAGCGATCTGTTCACTGCAGGGCACCTAACAGAAATAGCTTTCTGCCTGCTTGTCAGGAAGGAGCAGAGGCTCTGCAGTACATAGCAGTACAGCTAAGGATATTCCTTCTACAGAGGAAGTAGAAAAGGACTATATTATCAGCTGCCTAAAGGAGAAGGAGACATATTCTGTCCAGAAACTGCCACCAGCAGCAAGGGAGACAGCAAGGGTGTGAAAGTATTAAGATGACCTGTTTTACACTTGTTATTTAAGAGTTACTATTTAGTCTCACTGAGCTGTTGTTGAAGCCAGTAGAAGCAGCGTTTCCTCCAGACGAAATTATTCATTAAACTTTGTCATGTTTTGTTAAGTTTGGAAAGGTGGTCCTTCATGATAGGCCCCTATACTCTCTTTGTCTGCTTGCACTATAAATAAAGTTAAAACTGGGCTGGGCTCTTTAGAAAGAGCATAGTGATTACTTCACACAGTTGATGTCTCTTTCTTTCTCTGATGATCATCATTAATTAATTTGGACACATTAGAGAACTCAGATCCCGGTAACCTTTTTACCAAATCTAGATTTAAAGGTTTACTCCAACACATGGAAGCTGGATATTATGAAAAATGTATTGTTTTTATGATAGAAACACTGCAAATAACCTTTAAACAGCTATTAACAGTCTTTCGGGACTTTTAATATGAAAATAATCAGACGGATAACCCATTTAAAAAGCTTTTGCCGTGATTTGGCTTCAAATAAAGTTTCTATTTATTTTAATAGAGAGTGATTGTTACGATTCATGG
This sequence comes from Eleutherodactylus coqui, assembly GCF_035609145.1. Taxonomy (NCBI): domain Eukaryota; kingdom Metazoa; phylum Chordata; class Amphibia; order Anura; family Eleutherodactylidae; genus Eleutherodactylus; species Eleutherodactylus coqui. Next base: position 56,229,815 of record NC_089843.1, read on the forward strand.
CCATCTTGCCTCCCCTGTCCCACAGACGGCCACGGTACATGGTCTCCTCCTGTCTACAGCAGATGCAGTGCACTGGCCTCCTGTCAGTCTTGCTCTATTGTCTAAAGGACCCTAGTACTCACATGCCCGCAGTCTTAAAATTCAGTGCGCGTGTTGTAATTCGGCCCGCCACCAATCCTGGAGCAAACCTGGTTATATCAGGCACCTTTGTCCTAAGAACAGTGCCTAAGCTTTTGGTCCAATTGAAGTTGCTTCTCCTTTGTGCTGATTTACTGGTTTCTGATTCTAGCTATACCTGACTACTCTGCATTCTCCACTTCTAACCTCAGATTGTTATTCTCCTGTCTGCTGCTTGCCCTGACTCCTGGCCTGTTTGTACATTGCTGAACCTGCCCTGTGGGTCCTGACCTCTGGACTGTCTCTTGTGTTGAAGTATAGATCACCTGCTTCCATCCCAGACTCCTCTGACTACATCTCTATTTACACATTCAGATACTGAACTTTAGTCTGTAGTTGCATCAGCAGCCACATAACTGGGATCACTTCTAGTGTAATGGCTTGAGTACCTTGCAGCAAAGCTCAAATCACGACTGATGGGCTGAAAGGGTGAAGACCAGGCTTCTTCAGGCCTGAGAACCTTGCAGTGAAGCCAAGATCCTGACTGATGGGATAAAAGGGCGAAGACCGGGCTTCTTCAGGTGTTGCTTCTAGATTTGGCCCAAAGCCAAACCAGTGTGTGGCACAGCGGGTACAGGTTCGCTGGTTCTGACAGTGATCACATTGGCCAAGAATGTGACCCTTCCATTATCAGGGTCAGTAGAGTTCCCAATGCTCGAACTCCCAGTCTTAATTGACATGCCAGTAACTTTAATTATGGAAATTCCCCTTTTGTCACTTTCACGCAACAGTATTTTGGTCCTGTATTTTGTAGCCAAATCCAGGAGTAGGTCCAAAACACGGTAAAGGGACAGATCTTTCCATTATATTTTTTCTCTGCAGGTTCCATTTTTGGTTTTGACTTTCCCATTACACTATAAAAAGTAACTAATACCCACTACAAGAAATGTCTCTAAAAGACACAAAAGTCATAGCAGAGGGGTTTTCCCTTGAAAGCATTTTCCGACATCTATCAGGTTCTCAACTCCTGGAACCCTGAACCATCAACTGTCGGAACTGTAGGTTACTGCCTACATATGTTGATACCGCATTTATAACCTCAGGAGATACAAATAGCAAAAAGAAAAAAACAGTTTCACATGACAGAAAGACAAGGTGCGAAAATGTGGCTGTAAGACTATTTTATATTGCACTAAAACTGTTGGTCAGGGGATATTATTTGATTTTGTGAAGATATCAGTATTAAGATAAAGTCTTCAATGTATTATTGTTGTACTTATTTTTATCTCTGAGGAACGTTTTAACATTTGTATTAAAGTGGTTGTCTTTTACAATTGATAGCCTATCCTCAGGATAGGTTATCAATAGTTGATTGGTGGGGTCTGCCACTCGGGTTCCCCACCAATTAGCTGTTCACCGGACCAGCTATCAGTGCAGACAGTGCTGGAAGCTGATAGCACTCATACCGCAGAAGCCTGGATTGTTACTAAAGGCACAGTTCCCAATTAATTCAATGGAAGCTGTGCCTGCACTACCAACCCAGGCCACTGCAATGTTGACAGCGCTATCTGCTTCCAGTGCTGTTCATACTGATCGGCAGGGATCCCAAACGGCATACTCCCACCGATCAACAATTGATGACCTATCCTGAGGGATACATGATATGGGATGGCTAGCTCTATTTGTTTAGTTACTTTCATGTGACCATTTGATCAAATATAATGGTTACTTTAGGAAATTGTAATTTAAACAAAAACTGTAAAAGCAGAAGTAGATGACTACACCACAGCATCTCAGGCTGGTGGAGGCACTCAGGCTAGAGAACAGTCATACTGTAGCTGCTAGTAAACAATCCAGAAGCTCTTTCACTATTGACGCTTCCCTGCCTGGAAATCAGACCCGTGACCCCGGAGTGCAGCATAAAATCATGTGACAAGTTTTCCGACTCAGTTTGAATCCATATAAGTATCCTCCAATGAGGCCTGGTCATCAGTGCTAGACTTACCGAGGCCGGAATTTCACTGTCAACCGCGTGGGGTTTTCTCCTTCAATGGTGTAGAGAAAAACATCCAGCGAAAGGGGGTCCTGTGGACATTATGGACAGGCACTGCACAGTCAAGCAAGTCGCAGCTCAATACAACACTGGTGCACCAACTAATGTGTCTGAGCACACAACTCATCATTCCCTAGCACGAATGGACTGTAACATCAGACGATCAGTTCCAACGCCATTGCTAGAACAGAAAGACGAGACTCCACTGGGCATAAGAGCAGAAAAATTGTATCCATGAGCAGTGAAGAAACATCGCCTGGTCAGATAAATCCAGATTTCTGTTGCACCTTGATGATGAAAGGAGCAGAATTTGGCAAAAGCAGCATGAATTGATGAACCATTCCTGTCAGCTTTTCAGAGCATGTCAGCACCTCCATCTAGTTTGCAGCAGCTACAAGACGTTTCTAGCCTGCAAGGGCCACTATTCCTGCAGAACAATTTCAACTTTTAGTGGAGTCTATGCCACGGCAAATAGACAGGACTGCTTACGCTAATTTGTAAATAGGAAACTCTTTCTCTAAAGGGAATCTGTCAGCTTTTATGAGCCTAACTTATTGGCTCATCCATGTTTCCCTGAAAATAAGACCCTGTTTTATATTAATTTTTGCCCCCCCAAAAAGGCAATAGGTCTTATTTTTGGGGGGTGTCTTATACTTACCTAGCAGGCTTGGTCTGGGTCCTCCTACTGGTCTCCAGAGCTCCAGCGTGCTTCCTACAGTCCTCAGCTGCCCATAGAAGATAGATTCCTGGTTACAGGATTAATAAATCTGTCTCCAGAAAGCAATAATGCGTAAAGGAGTAATGCTGCTGGTAACTGCACTTTTCTCTCTCCAGAAAGCAATGTTTCTGATTGGTTCTCAAGCCCTGCTCAGCCAATCAATGCAGCACTCGGTGAACTAATCACAGTCATCCCGTTGTGGAGGTGGGATTTATAAATTGGGTGAGCTGTAGCACTGATTGACCAAATCTCGCCTCCACAACGCGATGGCTGTGATTGGTTCTCGAGCACTGCATTGATTGGCAGCGCTCGATGAACCAATCACAGCCATTGCATTGATTCATCGAGCGCTGCATTGATTAACTGAGCAGCGCTTGAGAACCAGTCACAGCCATCACTTCCTGGAGGTTTGATTTATGAATCCCCTAACCAAGAAGCGATCTTCTGTGGGCGGCCGAGGGAGGACTGCAGCAAGTGTGCTGGAACTCTAGAAAGCAGCAGGAGAAAATTTCAAGCCTACCTGAAAAAAAAAAATCAGGGTAGGGCTTATTTTCAGGGTATGTCTTATTTTCTGGGAAACAGGGTAGTAACTGATGTGCTGAGTAAGGGGATGTGAGGATTCTACTTCCTTTTCCTGCCATTTCTGTGCGTTGTCAATACACCAAAATTAGAAGGTGGATTTGTGTGCAGCAGACTCACATGGTAAAAACAAACTAGCACTTGAAGATAATAAATATCTGATCAGGAAAATAGGTCCGGAGTATCACTGAATGAATGGTGCAATGCTAACGCATGTGCACCACCCCTCCATTCATTGCAGTGGGACTGCCAGAGATAGCCAAGCTCTTGGACCTAATTTTGTGGAATCAATTCTTTAATCAAAACTAGAGATGAGCGAACACCAAAATGTTCGGGTGTTCGTTATTCGAAACGAACTTCCCGCGATGTTCGAGGGTTCGTTTCAAATAACGAACCCCATTGAAGTCAATGGGCGACCAGAGCATTTTTGTATTTCGCCGATGCTCGCTAAGGTTTTCATGTGTGAAAATCTGGGCAATTCAAGAAAGTGATGGGAACGACACAGCAACGGATAGGGCAGGCGAGGGGCTACATGTTGGGCTGCATCTCAAGTTCACAGGTCCTACTATTAAGCCAGAATACCGGCAAGAGTGGGCCCCCCCTCCCAACAACTTTTACTTCTGAAAAGCCCTCATTAGCATGGCATACCTTAGCTAAGCACCACACTACCTCCAACAAAGCACAATCACCGCCTGCATGACACTCCACTGCCACTTCTACTGGGTTACATGCTGCCCAACCGCCCCCCCCCTCCCCCCCACAGCGCACACCAAAGTGTCCCTGCGCAGCCTTCAGCTGCCCTCATGCCACACCACCCTCATGTCTATTTAGAAGTGCGTCTGCCATGATGAGGGACCGCAGGCACACACTGCACAGGGTTGGCACGGCTAGGCAGCGACCCTCTTTAAAAGGGGCGGGGCGATAGCCCACAATGCTGTACAGAAGCAATGAGAAATAGAATCCTGTGCCACCGCCATCAGGAGCTGCACACGTGGGCATAGCAATGGGGAACCTATGTGCCACACACTATTCATTCTGTCAAGGTGTCTGCATGCCCCAGTCAGACCGGGCTTTTTAATTCATAGACACAGGCAGGTACAACTCCCTATTGTGAAGTCCCTGTCGACCGACAGCATGGGTGGCTCCCTGGAACCCACCGGCGGTACACAAAAATATCCCATTGCATTGCCCAACACAGCTGAGGTAGTAATGTCGTGCGTAATACAGGTGGGCTTCGGCCCACACTGCATGCCCCAGTCAGACTGGGGTTCTTTACAAGTGGACACATGTAGGTTACACTTCGTGTGCACCTACAGCATGGGTGGCTCCCTGGAACCCACCGGCGGTACACAAAAATATCCCATTGCATTGCCCAACACAGCTGAGGTAGTAATGTCGTGCGTAATACAGGTGGGCTTCGGCCCACACTGCATGCCCCAGTCTAACTGGGGTTCTTTACAAGTGGAAACAGATGCATTTATAATTCCCTGTGGACCCACTGCCTGGGTGGGTGCCAGGAAGCCACCGGCGGTACATAGAAATATCCCATTGCATTGCCCAACACAGCTGAGGTAGTAATGTCGTGCGTAATACAGGTGGGCTTCGGCCCACACTGCATGCCCCAGTCTGACTGGGGTTCTTTAGAAGTGGACACATGTAGGTTAAACTCCCTGTGGACCCACTGCCTGGGTGGGTGCCAGGAAGCCACCGGCGGTACATAGAAATATCCCATTGCATTGCCCAACACAGCTGAGGTAACGTCAGCTGGAATGCAGGTGGGCTAAAAATTAATTTGATTACACTGTAGGCGAGGGCCCACAAAAATTGCTGTATCAACAGTACTAATGTACATCCCAAAAATTGGCCATGGCCAGCCAAGAGGGCAGGTGAAACCCATTAATCGCTTTGGTTAATGTGGCTTAAGTGGTAACTAGGCCTGGAGGCAGCCCAGTGTAACGAAAAATTGGTTCAAGTTACAGTTCCAACGCTTTTAAGCGCATTGAAACTTATAAAAATTGTTCAGAAAAATTATTTGAGTGAGCCTTGTGGCCCTAAGAAAAATTGCCCGTTCAGCGTGATTATGTGAGGTTTCAGGAGGAGGAGCCGGAGGAGGAGGAGGAATATTAGACACAGATTGATGAAGCAGAAATGTCCCCGTTTTGGATGGTGAGAGAGAACGTAGCTTCCATCCGCGGGTGCAGCCTACGTATTGCTTACGTATCGCTGCTGTCCGCTGGTGGAGAACAGAAGTCTGGGGAAATCCAGCCTTTGTTCATCTTGATGAGTGTAAGCCTGTCGGCACTGTCGGTTGACAAGCGGCTACGCTTATCTGTGATGATTCCCCCAGCCGCACTAAACACCCTCTCTGACAAGACGCTAGCCGCAGGACAAGCAAGCACCTCCAGGGCATACAGCGCTAGTTCAGGCCACGTGTCCAGCTTCGACACCCAGTAGTTGTAGGGGGCAGAGGCGTCACCGAGGATGGTCGTGCGATCGGCTACGTACTCCCTCACCATCCTTTTACAGTGCTCCCGCCGACTCAGCCTTGACTGGGGAGCGGTGACACAGTCTTGGTGGGGAGCCATAAAGCTGGCCAGGCCCTTAAAGACTGTTGCACTGCCTGGGATGTACATGCTGCTCGATCTCCGCACCTCCCCTGCTACCTTGCCCTCGGTACTGCGCCTTCTGCCACTAGCGCTGTCGGCTGGGAATTTTACCATCAGCTTGTCCGCAAGGGTCCTGTGGTATAGCAACACTCTCGAACCCCTTTCCTCTTCGGGAATGAGAGTGGGCAGGTTCTCCTTATAGCGTGGGTCGAGCAGTGTGTACACCCAGTAATCCGTCGTGGCCAGAATGCGTGCAACGCGAGGGTCACGAGAAAGGCATCCTAACATGAAGTCAGCCATGTGTGTCAGGGTACCTGTACGCAACACATGGCTGTCTTCACTAGGAAGATCACTTTCAGGATCCTCCTCCTCAGGCCATACACGCTGAAAGGATGACAGGCAATCAGCCGGTGTACCGTCAGCAGCGGGCCAAGCTGTCTCTTCCCCCTCCTCCTCCTCATGCTCCTCCTCCTCCTCCTGTACGCGCTGAGAAATAGACAGGAGGGTGCCCTGACTATCCAGCGGCATACTGTCTTCCCCCGCCCCCGTTTCTGAGCGCAAAGCAGCTGCCTTTATGGTTTGCAGGGAATTTCTCAAGATGCATAGCAGAGGAATGGTGACGCTAATGATTGTAGCATCGCCGCTCACCACCTGGGTAGACTCCTCAAAATTACCAAGGACATGGCAGATGTCTGCCAACCAGGCCCACTCTTCTGAAAGGAATTGAGGTGGCTGACTCCCACTGCGCCGCCCATGTTGGAGTTGGTATTCGACTATAGCTCTACGTTGTTCATAGAGCCTGGCCAACATGTGGAGCGTAGAGTTCCACCGTGTGGGCACGTCGCACAGCAGTCGGTGCACTGGCAGCTTAAAGTGATGTTGCAGGGTGCGCAGGGTGGCAGCGTCCGTGTGGGACTTGCGGAAATGTGCGCAGAGCCGGCGCGCCTTTACGAGCAGGTCTGACAAGCGTGGGTAGCTTTTCAGAAAGCGCTGAACCACCAAATTAAAGACATGGGCCAGGCATGGCACGTGCGTGAGGCTGCCGAGCTGCAGAGCCGCCACCAGGTTACGGCCGTTGTCACACACGACCATGCCCGGTTGGAGGCTCAGCGGCGCAAGCCAGCGGTCGGTCTGCTGTGTCAGACCCTGCAGCAGTTCGTGGGCCGTGTGCCTCTTATCGCCTAAGCTGAGTAGTTTCAGCACGGCCTGCTGACGCTTGCCCACCGCTGTGCTGCCACACCGCGCAACACCGACTGCTGGCGACATGCTGCTGCTAACACATCTTGATTGCGAGACAGAGGAGGAGGAGGAGGAGGGTGCTTTAGTGGAGGAAGCATACACCTCCGCAGATACCACCACCGAGCTGGGGCCCGCAATTCTGGGGGTGGGTAGGACGTGAGCGGTCCCAGGCTCTGACTCTGTCCCAGCCTCCACTAAATTCACCCAATGTGCCGTCAGGGAGATGTAGTGGCCCTGCCCGCCTGTGCTTGTCCACGTGTCCGTTGTTAAGTGGACCGTGGCAGTAACCGCGTTGGTGAGGGCGCGTACAATGTTGCGGGAGACGTGGTCGTGCAGGGCTGGGACGGCACATCGGGAAAAGTAGTGGCGACTGGGAACTGAGTAGCGCGGGGCCGCCGCCTCCATGATACTTTTGAAGGACTCCGTTTCCACAACCCTATACGGCAGCATCTCAAGGCTGATGAATTTTGCTATGCGGACGGTTAACGTTTGAGCGTGCGGGTGCGTGGCGGCGTACTTGCGCTTGCGCTCCAACAGTTGCGCAAGCGACGGCTGGACGGTGCGCTGAACTACACTGCTGGATGGGGCCGAGGACAGCGGAGATGAGGGTGTGGGTGCAGGCCATGAGGCGGTAGTGCCTGTGTCCTGAGAGGGGGGTTGCATCTCAGTGGCAGGTTGGGGCACAGGGGGAGAGGCAGGGGTGCAAACCGGAGGCGCTGAACGGCCTTCGTCCCACCTTGTGGGGTGCTTGGCCATCATATGTCTGCGCATGGTGGTGGTGGTGAGGCTGTTGGTGTTGGCTCCCCGGCTGAGCTTTGCGCGACAAAGGTTGCACACCACTGTTCGTCGGTCGTCAGGCGTCTCTGTGAAAAACTGCCAGACCTTAGAGCACCTCGGCCTCTGCAGGGTGGCATGGCGCGAGGGGGCGCTTTGGGAAACACTTGGTGGATTATTCGGTCTGGCCCTGCCTCTACCCCTGGCCACCGCACTGCCTCTTGCAACCTGCCCTGCTGATGCCCTTGACTCCCTCTCTGAAGACCTGTCCTCCTGAGTAAGCGTTGCACACCAGGTGGGGTCAGTCACCTCATCGTCCTGCTGCTCTTCCTCCGAATCCTCTGTGCGCTGCTCCCTCGGACTTACTGCCCTTACTACTACCTCACTGCAAGACAACTGTGTCTGATCGTCATCGTCCTCCTCACCCACAGAAAGTTGTTGAGACAGTTGGCGGAAGTCCCCAGCTTCTTCCCTCGGACCCCGGGAACTTTCGAATGGTTGGGCATCAGTGACGATAAACTCCTCTGGTGGGAGAGGAACCGCTGCTGCCCAATCTAAGCAGGGGCCCGAGAACAGTTCCTGGGAGTGTTCCCGCTCCTGAGCAGGTGTCATTGTAGTGGAGTGAGGAGGCTGGGAGGAAGGAGGAGCAGCAGACAGAGGATTCGGATTTGCAGCAGTGGACGGCGCAGAACTGCGTGTTGACGATAGGTTGCTCGAAGCACTTTCTGCCATCCAGGACAGGACCTGCTCACACTGCTCATTTTCTAATAACCGTCTCCCGCGTGGACCCATTAATTGGGCGATGAATGTGGGGACGCCAGAAACGTGCCTCTCTCCTAATCGCGCAGCAGTCGGCTGCGACACACCTGGATCAGGAGCTCGGCCTGTGCCCACACCCTGACTTGGCCCTCCGCGTCCTCGGCCGCGTCCACGTCCTCTAGGCCTACCCCTACCCCTCAGCATGCTGTATTACCAGTGATTTGATTTCACAGGCAGGAAATAAATTGGCGCAAGACTGCAGCCAAATATAATTTTTTCCGTTTTTTGAAAACGAAAGGCCCCATTGCCTCTAGTGAATGAATAATCTAAGTTTAATAACTGTGCTGTGTTCCTGCTAATGTGTCACAGAACGTGAGGGTAGCAGAGTTATTAACTCTGGCAGAGCAGGTATTTTTTTTCCCAATTAAGGAAAGCAAATGGCGAAGCCAGGAGTAAACCGTAGCTGGGTGCGTCTGATTTTTAAACGTTGCACACGCAGCCGACACGTGTCCACCGCCCTTAGGACGGACAGAGGCAGGACAAATAGAATTATTTTCAGTTTTTTTCCACCAAAAGGCAGCACTGCGTATATTCAATGAACATGAGAAGTTTAATAACTGTGCTGTGTCCCTGCTAATGTGTCACAGAACGTGAGGGTAGCAGAGTTATTAACTCTGGCAGAGCAGGTATTTTTTTTCCCAATTAAGGAAAGCAAATGGCGAAGCCAGGAGTAAAACGTAGCTGGGTGCGTCTGATTTTTAAACGTTGCACATGCAGCCGACACGTGTCCACCGCCCTTAGGACGGACAGAGGCAGGACAAATACAATTATTTTCAGTTTTTTTCCACCAAAAGGCAGCACTGCGTATATTCAATGAATAATAACTGTGTTGTGGTCCTGCCTACACAATTCTTTCCCTGCAGTATCAATGGAGGGTGCAATGCTCTGCAGAGGCGATTTTGAGAAGAAAAAAAAAATGCAGCACAGCTAACAGCAGCCAGCACAGTACTGCACACGGATAAATATGGCCCTAGAAAGGACCGTTGAGGTTCTTGAAGGCTACACTCACTCCTAACACTCTCCCTGCCTATGCAGCACTTCGGTCCCTAATGCCGGGTGCAACGCTCTGCAGAGGCGATTTTGAGAAAAAAAATAATTGCCACTGCTAACAGCAGCCAACACACAGCTATCAGTGGCCCTAATAAGGACCTTTGGGGGGTCTTGAAGCCTACACTAACTACCAATTCTTTCCCTACAGCAGCTCCGGCACCAGCAGCACTGTCCCTCATCTAACTCACACGGCATCTGAGGCGAGCCGCGGGAGGGGCCGACTTTTATATTCGGCGGACACCTGATCACCCCAGCCACTCACTGCAGGGGGGTGGTATAGGGCTGGAACAACACAGGGGGAAGTTGTAATGCCTTCCCTGTCTTTCAATTGGCCAGAAAAGCGCGCTAACGTCTCAGGGAAGGAAGTGAAAGTAACCCGAATACCGCATGGTGTTCGTTACGAATAACGAACATCCCGAACACCCTAATATTCGCACAAATATCAAGCTCGGACGAACACGTTCGCTCATCTCTAATCAAAACCCTTCAAGTAAACCATGTGCTATTTATAATACTGATGCCTTCTTATGTTGCAGAGTGGTATTCTGCCCATCTCAAGCCTTGGGGTTTAGGTGTGACTGCAACCTCTGCTTATTCTACGACCTCAGGAGGATGGATGGCTGAGTCAGTCAACCTTGAGTTGGCTATCTGAACCATGCGGGATTGAACTCACAACCTTCAGAATTTAGGACTGCATTTCTCCTGCCTTAGCACTCTGTGTCACATAAGCCCTCGAGCATGATCTTTTTATGGAGCTGCTTACTATAATAATGCCTTAGGTACCTTTAAATGTATTTCTTCATAAAGCCTAGGCATATAGTAGGTGGAAGGTATCCAGCCTTCTTATTCATGATACTTTATTTCCAACTATGTGCTATATACTGTGCTGTACTTACTGTAACAACAGAAGGCAAGAAGCAACACGCTCACCGGGAGCTGGATCGCTATTCATAAGAACATAGGAATTTAGGGACTTATGTTGCTTTTGACCATTAGCCAAGGGCAGATAATTAATCCTCGAACAATTACTCTGCTGCACGCACAATCAAGGATACCACAACTATTAAGAAAAGAACTTTCCTTTTGTCGGAAGTTTTCAACACTCTTTAGTTTAAATGTGTGCAAACATAAGGCCACTTTCATACCTGAGCTATCATAGGAGCCAAATAAAGGGAAAGGTAGAAGCACCAGATTCGGTACATGCCAGACCCGAACATGTGTTGGATGGACCCATTGAATATAATGGGGTCTGTCTGGCATCTCTAAGCTCTCTGGCATTTTCTCAGATGCAATAGTGTAGCATTCTATGCTATTTTGTCTGGAAGTTTATTGTAGATCTGCACCGGAGGCTTTAAACGGAGCCTTCATTGCAGATGTAAGCAGGCTTTAAGCAACTTTCCAACATACTGTAATGCTGCGTTTAGACGGAACAATTATGGGTCAAAAAAATTTTCAAATGAGAAAAAGTGATAATGATAATCAGGGGCGTAACTATAGTGGGTGCAGGGGATGCGGTTGCACCCGGGCCCAGGAGCCTTAGGGGACCCATAAGACCTCTCTTCTCCATATAGGGAGCCCAGTACTATGAATAAAGCATTATAGTTGGGGGCCCTGTTACAGGTTTTACATTGGGGCCCAGAAGCTTCAAGTTATGTTCTGTGCAGCATGCTTTAGGTATGGGTACGGGTACAGATACAGATAGAGGGGGGGCCCCAGCTCACCTTTTGCATCAGGGCCCCTGAGCCTTTAGTTACGCCCCTGGTGATAATCATTCATTCTAAATGACTGAATGTCGAATGAGGATCATTCGGTTCTCGTTTGTTCTTCTGTTTCGACAGGCATAAAGATCATCGTTGGCTCGTCCACTTATCGTTCGGTTTAACTCATTCAGTTGTTCAGCAGAAGCCGAAGAATCTTTCAAAGTAGCACAAAGAAATGTGGCACTGTCAGGCGATCGGAATAGCCAATGATTTTCCAGGGCTTTTATGCCACTCTTTATGGCGTAACAGCCAATCGTAACTCACTAAATTGGATGATTCGCTTTTGTTCTTCCAACTGCCAATCACATACTTTGACACACAATACTAGCGGCTTTCTTCGCACTTATCCACGCCCACCTGAGCAAATAATTGTTCAGTCTCCGTTCATTTATCTTTAATTTTAAACAGTACCAAATGAGTAAGCAAACAATCGAAACGGCGAGGAATCTAAGCGATTATTGTTACGTGTAGAAAGTCATAGTTTGAAAGCAAACAAGACGTTCATGTGTTCAAATGATAAATCGGTTTGTCTAAAAGTCCTCTTTCTCTACTTATGAGACTCCTCTCTTGAACTGATCATGAACTCTCAATCCACTGCTAAAATTTGTCTTGAGAAACGGGACAGATTAACAGCTCACTGAGAAATCAAGTTACGTGCTACCCACAGAGGTCTATAGAGGGGAGAGATAAAAGAGTGAGCAACTGCAGAGAGAAAGGCTGGCCATGCACGTTAGATAGCTGTCAGCCAAACACTCATTCCGCCAACGGCTATCTCACCTGACAGTCCCATATACATGTACATTCAGCTTAGCATCACTAAAAGCACAATGTATAGTTTAGTATCTAGCTGGAAAACATTACAAATATGAGTTTTCCAGTTTTAAGCACTGGATAATTAAAAGTATTGTAACTCATATATTGTACTTTGTGTTTAATTTCCTCATCATTTTCATGATCTCTGCTTTCTATCAATGAATGGAAACAATTGTATACGATCTAGACAATCGTCTGAGCTGAACAGCCTGGAGAGCCTCAGCTAAAGACTATGTCATTCCTGCCTCTCAATGCAGAGACAAGACTGCACACGCAACACAACTTCTCAATGAACCATGGCATGTTTTTGAAGTGGTAAGTACAGAGATAAGTATCATCAAATATACATCAGACTGAGTCATTAAAGGGGAATTCCATCTTCCAACAGAGACAACACCAGTAGAAGTGTACCATGGCATTGAAATTAGTATTTTGGCACCATGCAACTGTTTTTACACTGTCATACTATGACTGCATTTTACTCTCCATAATTAAAATTGATGTCTTAACCCTTTCCAATCCACTGTCTGACGTCTAAAGACATTCTGACTGAAGGCTGTACAGTTCCAATTTCGGAAGACGTACGGCAGGGTATTCTTACTGTAGATTACTAGCTGCTATGCTGTCGGGGGGTCTCTCCAGCATGTCACATACCGCAGTACTGGCTCTAGCCAGCAGATGGCGCCATTGTATAATGGCAGAAAGAGAAAGACCCCTAGGAAACCCTGAATCCAAAATTGGATTGCAAAGGGTTAATAGCAGTATTACAGTATTTAGATATTGTACGGCAGTCTTATTAGGAAGCTTTATGTATGGAACTGTTATTTGATCATTGTATATTGGCATTATTTGAGCACTATATGACGGTATTTAGTTAGGCACTGTGTGCTACTAAAACAGCTCATTGAATAAATACTGTACCAGAACCAAGATTAGTGCATTAATAAAGCACCAGACTCAAGCTCATATCATAAACATTGTATCAGAACCAAGCTCATAGCATAAATACAGCTCCAGACCCAACCTCAGTACATAGATGCAATACCAGAACCAAGCTCATCACATAAATACAAACGTTGGATATTATTTTGGCAGTATATGGTATTGCAGGATAGGTATAGCCTTGGCATTTAGGCAGCTGTATAAAAGGGTTATTTTAGACTAATTTTGTTTGAGCAACATATTGTATGCTGCTTATAATTAGGCGCTACATGGTAGTGTTAGGGTGCTTTCACACCAGGAGTCCTGTCTTCATGCTTCATTCGGGAAGCAGGGAAGAGGAATCCCCATGGCCAAATGGCTCCATCATAGGACGGAACCAAACAGCACCGAACGGACCCCATTGACTATAATGGAGTCTATTTGTTTTCCCCCAGCTGTCTGGTGTTTAGCAAGAAGAAAAAGTGCTGCATGCAGCATTACTTCTTCCGGTATTTTGTGCCGGATCTACAACGAAACCTCCGACTGGAAGTTCCAGTGCAGATGTGAAGCCACCCTTCTTTGTGTACTGTATGTCTGTACACCATATGGGGAAGGCATCAGCAGTAGGTACTGCACAGAACATCACCCAAGGTATAAGGCCAGCCCTGTCTGGGTGTTAGGACCATAACAGACACTGAAATACAACTATGCTGCAGAGTGTAAAGACAATTTAAGGCAGGGTTCACATTGCATTTCAGTGTATGTCCTGCTTTTTCATCACGGGGTTCCAAATGAATGATTGAATTCCAAATAGCATTCACACAGAAGGCTGGACAGAATCATAGGTTTAAAAGGGGTTTTCTGGGACTACAGTGTTGATGACCTATCCTCTGCCACTCAGAATCCCCACCAATCAGCTGATTAAAGAGACTGCAGTTGTCGGGTGAGCACTGTAGCCTCATCTCAGTCATGTGATATCATACTTATTGGTCATGTGGCCTGGGGGTGAGCACTACTATCACTTCAGTCCATACCAGGCACAGCGCCGTGCATTGTATAGTGACTGTGCCTGGTATTGCAGTGCAATCTCATTCACTTCAATGGGACTTAGCTGCTCTCAGGACATATGACTGATGAACATGACATCACATGCCTGAGAAGAGACCACAGTTGAGTGGCGGACCCCCGCTGATCAGCTATTGATGACCCATCCTCAAGATATGTAGCATTTGCAATACTCAACAAGTCACCTGATTACCCATCTGGTCATTAACAACTCAGCTACCTATAACTGGACCTTTTCCACCTCATAGGGGTTGCGTATTTTCTCCCGAAACGCACAATGTCACGTCATAGACGTCAATGTCTTTCTTGAGGTCAGGTGGCTTAGCTCACCCCTACATCCATCATCCGCATAGCACATCATGCAGGCTTCATACAATGTTAGCAAGGCTCCTAAAACTTTAACATAGGTAAATGGAACAAGACTTCCACGCAGAATTCACCGAGTTCATCTCTTAGTATCCTGCAACTGTTTAGTTAACTATACTTATTTATATATATCCCATTCAGAGTCCCATTGAAATTACCCCTGATAGCTGGCCTGCTGACCACCTAACAAGTCCTTTCACAGTGTGCATACTAATCAACTTTTAATGAGAATGGCCTCACCTATGTCCGTTGCGTTACTGTCTTGGCTAATCCTGAATTGGCAGTGTTCCGCAACCACTTTCACCAACAATCCAATGACATCCTACTCAGCACTGTCTCTCTCTCCTGCAGCTAATCATACCTCTGTATAACTCCAGGTAACCACTGTTATTTGGCACCTGGTTCTCAGAGCCCTTTAAATGGTCTTCTGTATTTGCCCCCTGGTCATCAGGCCCCCTTGCAGTCACTCATCTCTGCTGCACTGCTCATGCCATTTTCTGCCGTCAGTGGCTGCTGGCACTTTTGCTGATCTGGATCGGGCTGTGACGCAGTTCACAGCCTTTAATACTAGATGCCTGAGATGCCGAGAACTTTCCCGAAAGTTCCAGTCGATAGGGGTTCCACCTAGCACTTAGAGCACCCAAACCTTCATATATGCAACTAAAATTTTACATGTGCACACAAATCTTTGCCTGTGCTTTTGCATCAAAGCATGCAGCCCCCTTACATACCTTCCACAGCAATTCTGCTATATATATATATATATATATATATATATATATATACATTTTATCAAACCAAGACAAAGTATGTTTTCGAGCTTTTAGATCGCAGAAGCCCCTTCATCAGGTACATTAACAAAATTTTTCACCTAAAGAGTGGTTTGGCAATGTACAGTATTTTTTGCATTACTGTATACAGTGTCTGTGAGGAAGTGGGGTGGGTTAGAGGTTTAAACATGTGAAACCCTTTTCGAGACTCAGACTGTAAACCCATCACCATGCATGGCCTCCATAATGTAACAGTACTAGTCAAGGCGATAAGTTTTAATTTACATTAACTCGCACCATGACTGAAACTAAAGACAAGCAATGCAGAGACGTACTCTCACTTGTAAGGGGAAGAGCCGAGCAGCACAGAGAAGAAAGGAACAAAAGGCAGGAAGGAAACATGGGTGGAAAGTGCAGCTGATAATAATACTGTAAGCCATTGACAGGTTGCTCATGGTACGACAGGAGGAGGCAAGCACATACAGGTAGATACCGGGAATAGGTGGCTACATGGACACTGTGGCTGGGAGGATCAGGAAGGGAGGGATGGCACAGGCTGCTAGAAGGAGGCGCTAGAACTGAACCCTGCACTTTCTTGTCAGCCTGGCTATGAGTGTTTGTTTCCTGCTGCCCTAGTCTGAAAGATGTGGACGGAGGCGACAGACTGAGGGAGGACCCTGGAGCTACTCGCTGAGTCCTGACATCACCATCGCATCTCCTGAACAGGTACTGCACTCAGGTGGGAGATGGAGGGGGGATATGCACCTGCAGGACCACCCTATTATCTAGGTTGGCCATAAGGGTCGCAATCTTTAACGTTACTCAATGGAGGTAATGATTGGCGTAAATTCGCAGTACGTACTATAAATAATTGGGTCATATAGATTTAGTTAGAAGGAGATTGAATAATTAAAGCATCCATGCTGGCACTCCATTCAGCTCTATAGGACTGCCGAAGAGAAACAGAGAGTGGCAGCGTGCAAGCGTTTAATTCATCGCGCAGGGTTCATAATGCATGCATTTAATTTATGTTCTGAATGCAGTCGAACCAGTAGGCTTTCCTACAGTTGCAAAATTACTCCGCTTTGCTATATATGATATTCTCAGTTCTGCTACAGATTCTATAAAGAACAGGTACTGCAAGAACAGGAGTATGTGTTGTACTACTAGAGTTTGGAAACGGGAGGTGAGGGCTATGGCATAGTATACGGTACTAGATATTGCATCGTATGTAGGATAAGTTAGACATACTGTAGTATTGGTGTTGTATTTCATGCTGACAGTAAGTATGGGTTAATACATGCATGCATTCCTCATGCACCGATGTGATTTTATTCTTACTTTGGGCTTATTCGCATGGGTGTAATTCTTGCCCGTGTGCTTTTTCTGTGTGCAGCATACAACATACAGATCGATAATAGCTAATTTACTATTCACATACTTCAATTTTCATACAGACCATCAGTCCGTGTAAAAAAAAAAACAAGTGTGTTAAATACCTGTCTGTTTTCACAGCCCATGCAATGTTAAAGGTTTTCTGAAAAGTGGATAGCACAGGCACAGCGTTCTTGTGCTATCCGATTTTTCTTGTTTCGATTTTGCGGATGGCACATGGGCTCACACCGTTAGTGTGTTCATATAATTCCTCCCTCCCACCTCTCTGTCTATAGCATAATTTTCATTGGCAGCAGGAAAGATTTTCAGGTTCCAATCTCTAATATGGAGTAATGTATGGGGGTGGCCCCCGTGCAGGGTTATATGAGGGATGAAGCAGCCGTTGTGGTAAATAACAGTATTTATTTGGCAGTTGAATTAGTGGTACGGTCACTTTAACCTGGATCAGCAATGCAGGTACTTTAATTTGGTACACAGTTTCAGAACATTGTAACAGTTTTGAATACCTCTCTCAATACAATCAGTAACAATCGACAATACAGACTCTGGAATCTCTGCAACACTGTCACCTTTCCAGTTTTTGCAGAATCTAGTACAGTCTTTTTACTACACAGCAACCTCTTCGTACCAACACAGTCTCTTCTTGTATATCAGTACTATCTTTGGTACTTGCGACACACTCTCAGCTTCATTGCTCTTGCAGAATTCAACACAGTAGCTTATTATTTACTAACTCTTAATACTTGCAATCTCTATATACTGGTAGTTTCTTTATATTGTCAGTCTCTTGAAAGGGGGTTGTACCAGAATTGCTAAACTATTCGTCCTACTAATGCACATTTCCCGCCCATCCTAGTAGCTAGTGATGCATACTAAAAACACGGCAACCATGACTGGGATTGGGACCAATAACACAATGTCCACATAGGCCATAACAGAGACCATCAGACTCTCCTAACTGTACGGTCATGCACAACCATCATCTTCTCTTATATAGTAACCATCAGTCATCTTCATATTTTCCCAATACTGGTCAGGATCTATCTCACCCACTTGCATGATACACATTTACAATACCCCATACCTCTGTAGTTATGCAATAAACAGTATAGTATTCCCTATGCTAAGCCTGTATTCTGTTACTAAACATTACATCAGTGCCAGCCTTAGATTAGATGACACACTGTGCAGAATTATTTACCCCTCCCCATCATAAAAAAACAATATATATTGCACTGATAGCCAGTCCATCTGTATTCTGCTTGTGAAGAGCAGTAAAATAGCAGCATACCCACACTACAACAGTTCATTGAATAAGTACTGTACCAGAACCAAGATCAGTACATTAATTCAGCACCAGAACCAAGCTCATAACATATACATTGTATCAAAACTAAGCTCATAACATAAATACAGCTCCAGAACCAACAACAGTACATAGATGCAATACCCGAACCAAGCTCATCACATAAATACAAAAATTTTGTAGCAGAAGTAGGCAATTGCTTTGTGGATGCCTGATGGTTTGACAGCGTCACTTCAGGACATCAGAGGGAAGGAGACAGAGTCAGAAGGAAGATGATTCATGTAGCTCCACAAGATGCTGCTGCATAGAGGAAGAAGATCATCTGGCCAGACGGACCTAAGGGAGGCGAATGCCCTCAGCTTACACCAGCCTGGTGCCTCCTATATAAGCTAGTTGCCAATGCACTGCGCCACCATCATTTTACTCCATGGGTTAACTTTTCTCATCCTCCTTACAAATTTCTAAGAGGAGGTAACCTCTAAGATTGTTCGGAGGACCTATACACTTCCGCATGAAAAAAAATGCTGATGGGTCTTCTATAAAGGGTATACCCAATGCTGCTGGCGTTCTTCTCTTCTACTAGAAGTACACACCTAACGGTGGTAGTTAGAGCTGGAAAGTTGGGTCCTACAGCCAACAAGGCACTGTGCAATGTCCAAAGCCTCTCCTGCTAAGCTCTTAGGCAGGAAAGACTTAGGCAGCCTAGTTGTACTTGATGGATATAAGTCTTATTGTACTAACTATTGTGCGATATACGAGTAGTACCAATGTCTCACCTATGTAAATAACCACATAGAGGGAACAGCATCCATGATGCACAGCAAAGGGGTAACAAATATTCCTGCACTCCAGTGCAAAATCTATAACAGAACCCTCAACTAAGTCTAAGGGCTCAGTCACACAGGCGCTGATCGGCCCATGTCACAGGATAGGAAAACGGCCGCACTGCAGGTGCGGACGAATCTCCGCACCTGCTGGAAAAAGAACATATGGCTGGCAATGGAGCGGGTGCGTCCGTTTTACCGTCCTGAAACACGGGCAGATCGGCGCCCGTGTGACTGAGCCCTAAGGTCATTTATAATACTGGTCCCCTCCTATGGCCAGGACCGAGGTACAACCACAATCTCTGCTCTTGCTATAGTTATGTCTTTCTCACGCTCCTTAAGGTCTTCTTTCACACTTACATGCTATTTATGGTGCAAGGTAGGAGAAATTTCCCTCCACTGTAGGAAGTGCTGAGACAGGTAAAGGAATTTTTTCCCCCCTAAAATTAGAAAAATTGGCTTCTACCTCATTGGGTTTTTTTTGCCTTCTTCTGGATCAACACTAGGGAGTAATAGGCTGAACTAGAAGGACATATGACTTTTTTTTCAGTGTTACAAACTATTTCGATCATTCTTATACAATGTGTTGAAAAGAAACTTATTGTATCAATGTGAAAAAACTGAACATACAAGTCAGTACTAGCAGCGGCTGCCATACTGACTGTATATAATGCAGAGCCTCGTATACGGTGCAGCGCTCA
Source organism: Eleutherodactylus coqui (assembly GCF_035609145.1). Taxonomy (NCBI): domain Eukaryota; kingdom Metazoa; phylum Chordata; class Amphibia; order Anura; family Eleutherodactylidae; genus Eleutherodactylus; species Eleutherodactylus coqui. The sequence continues at coordinate 56,249,691 of NC_089843.1, forward strand.
AAGGGGAAGCCCTGAGCTCTATTTATAGACTTTGCTTTGCAGTACCTTCTTTTCTGTTGAAAGCAATATTTCGCCAAGGGACTAACCACACTGTCTTGTGTTGCATCTGTTTCACGTACGGACTTCCGAAATGTATCCTGGCCTGATAGCGGGTCTCTGAACCTGAATTCGGAGCATCATATGCACATATAAAGCTCCAAGTTCAGGTCCAGAGACCCATAGTTAGGCTGGGACATACTTCAGAAGTCCATACGTGAAACGGATGAAACACAAGACAGTGTGGTTAGTCCCTTAGAGTCCTCAGAGGGTATCTGTATTAAGACATTTGGAGTCCTTGTGTCCAATGTGTCCTTAGGTCTTTATGGCACCTTCTCTTTTGGTTTTGTCCTGGGTTCTTTGGTTTCTCTTGCAACCATGTTGTGCTCCATAGCAATTTTTGTCTTATCTGGCTAAGTGTATGCTATACATGATACTGTGCTATGACCAATGGTCTAAGACCATGCCATGACCTTAAAGGTGCCACCTTAAGCATGGTTCTTGCCTCATCACCCATATGCAGATGCCAGCCATTTATCTCCTGTGTACATCAGGTATACGAACAGTAATCCACATGGGACTACCAAAACTCTGAGGCCCTGTGTAGTGACTTACTCTGCATATGTACATCAGGTATACTAAACAATAATATATATATAGGGTGTATCACTGCACAGGGACTTAAGAATGTTGGTAGACCCATGTGGATTACTGTCAGTATGCCTGATGTACCGTATATCAGAGTTAAGGGTGTTTTACACACATTATATATGCAAGGTGTAGTCAAAATGACTGATCCAGCACTATATCTCTGTATTTGTGTCCTATACTAAAATAACAGTAGCATACTTGAATAGGAAGCCATGGATGTGCTTCATGATGGTATGGTGTATGGGCCTCTATGGGCACCAGAATATGGATTTCAAGTTTGTGTTGTGGCCTCTGTAAGAGATAAAGAGATTTTGCATTTGGGTTTTACTCTCTATATCCTGTGGGACCGCTGCTATGACTGAAGTAAGAAAATTTAGGTTCTGGTACTACAGCCTATGCAAAAGCGTACTTGAAGGAGGCCAAACACAGATCAGTAGTTGAATCTCCTGGAGACGGCCATGAATGACTTCCTGGATGATCGGCCCCTATCATAGCAGAAGGAAGCTACTTCATGTACGCTTTTCTTACTTCGGTCATAGTAGTGGTCCCATAGAGACATGGAAAGCATGTAGTCTGATTAGATGAACAGTCTTGCCACTTGAGGCCCTAAATTGGTTCCCCCCTTGGCCTATAAAAGGCTCTCAGAAGCTCCTTGTGTGTAGTGACCTCTTCTTCCGCTTGTGTAGAGCTTGTTGACCACTAGACGTCTCTACGACGCAGAGAAGAGATTTCACCCAGTTAATAGAGTTTGAGAGGGGGAGCATTATTGGATTGCGAAAAGCTGGTTGGTTGTATCAATGAATTGCCGCCACCTGAGCCATTCTGACCAGACTATTAGGAGGTGTTGGGACCAGTGGATGGGTGAGGGGACACAAGGCGACCGGGCTCAGGACGCCCACGACAGACTACCAGTAGTGAAGATTGTCCAACAAGCACAAACAGCTCCAACTGTTTTGTTGTCCCCCATCCAGATACACAGACATCTGTGTCTCTCGTAATGATTTCCAGGCGCTTGGCTGGAGGACATTTGATCTCATAGCACCAATTACATGTACTATCTTTGACACCCATCCACTGTCGCCTCTGTTTGCACTGGTTTTGTGAACAATGAAACTGGACTGCTACAAAATGGAACCGGGTAATCTTCAGCAGTGAATCGAGGTTTATTTGGCACTAACGATGGGCGTGTTTGTGTCTGGATGCCTCGGGGTGAGTGCCTCAATCATGCATTGGTTGTGGAGTAGCACACTGCCCCCTGCTGCTGTGATGATCTGGGGGGGGGCATCACATACGACAGTTGATCCCTAAGTAGTGGTAAGAGGGGCAATGGCAACTCAGCGATATGTTCAGGACATCCTGCAGCCACATGTGTTCCTTTCATGGCGGCTTCCAAGAGGCATTACCCAGCAAGATAATGCTCGGCCGCTCACACAAGGGGGTCACAGGGATGTCTCCACAACATTGTCATACTGGCCAGGTCATCAGATTTATTGCTAATAGAACATGTATGGGACCATCTGAGACGCCACCTTTGACAGCCTATGGGTTTGTATGTTCTAGAGTCTCAGTTACACCAAATGTGGAGCAATATGCCGCAAGATACCATACAGAGCCTGTATGTCTCCATGCCCACTCATATCCCATCTTGTATCCAAGCTAGAGGCAGCCCAAGAGGGTACTAGAGCCAATCATGCTTGCCCATATCACATCTTGTATCCAAGTTATAGGCAGCTCAACAGGGTACTAAAGCCTCCATGCCCGACCATATCACATCTTGTATCCAAGCTATAGGCAGCCCAACAGCGTACTAAAGTCTCCATGCCCACCCGTATCACATCCAAGCTAGAGGCAGCTCAACAGGATACTAGAGCCTCTATGCCTGCCCGTATCACATCTTATATCCAAGCTAGAGGCAGCTCAACAGGATACTAGAGCCTCTATGCCTGCCCGTATCACATCTTGTATCCAAGCTAGAGACGATACAACAGGGTACTAGAACCTTCATGACTGCCCGTATCACATCTTGTATCCAAGCTAGAGGTGGTACAACAGGGTACTAGAGCCTCCATGCCTGCTCGTATGACATCTTGTATCCAAGCTAGAGGCGGTACAACAGGGTACTAGAACCTCCATGCCACCCGTATCACATCTTGCCTTCATTCGAGGGTTCAGTTTTCCACAATAAATTATCTTTCTGCTCTGATATTGTAATCCCTTATGATTTATATCAAATTTACAATCAAGCTGAGAAAGTTGAATTCCATTCCGACAACTCCTTCTATGAGTGGGGGGGGGGGGAGTTTTTACAATGTATGTATATTTGTTACATTGTTATACTCTGTTAAAGGGAGTCAGTCAGTAATATTGACTTCTGAAAACTGCAGACAGCTCTAGATTTGTTCCCAGGAGTTTCAAATCATGCCTGAGATCTGAGATGTGTCTAAGCATTAAACACCCTTGCGACATAATGTTTTTTACCATGATACAAAATTTGGATTAAGAGTTTAATTAAGGGGCTTAAGAGTTTCTGGTTAATAAGGAAGAAAGCACGTTGCACGATGTTACTTCCTAATATATAATGATCTCAGAGACCACAACTACTGGGTTAGTCTGTATATGACTCATCCATATAGCCACTCTATGGACAAGATGAGCATATACTGTAGATATCTAGATTAGCCTTATGTACAAGATATATATAAGGAAATGTTCGCCAGCTGCAATCTTGGTCCTTTAGTTCAGCATATAGGGATTGCCTGGGACTAGAAAAAGCAAAAACCTTTCTTCATTTGTTACTCTGGTGTACTGACACTGCCATTGAAATGACTGGAGCAGCAGTGCAAGTGTGCGACCCCAGCTGCTTACACTTCAGAATGTGTCAGACCCCCAGTCCCAGTATCGACTGCGGTCTAGAAAATGGCCTATATGATGCAATAATCCCTTTAACACCCACCCACAACAGTCAATAATCCAGCTGTTAACTCTTTAGATGCTGCCGTGAATTCTGATAGAGGTACTTTAAATGCTCCGATTGGAGTTCGGGGGTCCTGAATGACCCCTCCAAAATAAGATCTGAAAGTTCCCAGAGCTGCCATTGCAAAATTACCTATTAAGCCATGCTTGTGGAGTGGCTTTATTGCCTGTTGATACTATAGTATTACATCATACTGCAGGAGCAAACAAACTACCGCAAGTTGTTGTCCTCTATGGGGACTAAACAAATGGTGTAAAACTAAGTTTTAAAAAGTTTTAGTAATTATTTTTTAAAAAGTTTAAACCCCCTTTTCTCATATTTATAATTTTAAAAATCTAAATAAAAAAACCTAAAACATATCTGGTATCCCTGCGTCCATGAGGCCACTCACGCACATGCGCTTTTTACCGTGGCCTTTGGAAAGCCACGGTAATCGCGGTACAACGCTCCTTTTGATTTCAATGAAGCCTCGCAGACCTGCGCTCGAACGCAGCGTTTTCTAATGCCCAGATTTTCAAGCACATTTTTGCGCTTTTTAACACATCTCATCACAATAATGGGGTGCATTAAAAAGCGCTGTCAAACGCAGTAACCTGTATTCGAAAACGACAATTTAAATTGTGGCAAAACAACGCCGTGTGTGAGAGTGATCTGAGAGTCCAATCTATCAAAGTAATGTATTATTTACAGCGGTTGGTTCAGGCGACAATTATCTAAAGGGTATGCCCACCTTTAGGCCTCCTTCCCACGAGCGTGATGGGCTCCGCCGCGTAATATTACGCAGTGAAGCCCGTCACGGCGCACCCCAGAGCCCCTATACTTACCTGCGGGAGATAGCATGAAAACGCTTCCCCGCCCACCGCCGTCGCGTCGTGTGCCACGCCCACTGCGTCACGTGACGCGGCCGGCAGTGTCACGTGACGCGCCGGCCGCGTCAAATGACGCTGCGGCGATAGGTGGGGAAGTGTTTTTTCACGCTATCTCCCGCTAGTTACAGCGGGAGATAGCGTGAACGGACGGCTTCCATTGACTGCAATGGAAGCCGTCAGCGCGTACAGCCCGTCCTCACCCGCAGCAAATAGAGCATGCTGCGGGTGAGGACGGGAGAAATCGCGGTGCGTAATTCCGCGGTGGAATTACGCATCGTGAGCATTGTGCTATTAGGTTCAATAGAACCTAATAGCAGGGGGCCACGCAGCGGATTTTTGCCGCGAATTTACGCGGCGTAAATCCGTTCGTGGGAAGAAGGCCTTAGAATCTCTAATACAGCAGTCATTTCTATGATGCCTTTCTTCCCAGCGCCATGGAAATCAATGACTAATATGAAAAAGCTCAACAGGGAATGTGTTGCATTACTGTGCATTAGCTGAAAACTGATGAGGATCCCATGATATGGACTCCAGCATCTTCTGACATGTCAGTCAATGACTAAACCAGGAATAGCACCTTAGAAGAACTGAGCATGACTAGTACTGTGTCTACATTATGTCCCAGAGATAGCAGATGTAGCAAAGCTGAGCTTTGACAACTCTTCATTAGCCAAGTTGACTTTTTTGGGACATTCCTTGATAATTATAAACTATATTACTCATAATTGTTTGGTGCACTTTTTGGGGAATCGCTCTAGCTGCAGTATCAGGTGTAACTATAGTCGTTGATGAGTGGATAGACTTTGGCAATGGACATTTAATGTGTTATATGATACACATAGCTTGAAACAGGAAACGTTTTGCTTTACAATGACTCCATTGTCCTGGGAGCCAATCAGTTATACTCATTACAGTTATTCAGGCTCTATGTATTTACCTAAGTGTTGAAATTCCTGTTCTGGAAGTCGCTACTGTCCTGGTTTCTTGGCTCTGATTCAAGGAGTATTCCAAGAATAGTGGGGGGTTTTTATTTGTTTTTTATATATACCCAGCAGCCCTCCAGGGCCCAAGAGTATATGTTCTTTCATTATTTTTCCATTGTCTACTGTTTACAAGAAAACAGCTCAGAAAACCCCTTTTGCAGGTGCATTTACACAGGTAAGTGCAATATCCGTGCAAGAAACTTGGACCAATATTACATTTGCAAACTTGCAATTTATTTTATGCAAGTGATTTTTTTTCTTGCATGTTATTCCAATAGTTAAAACAGAGAATCAAATCATCCTCAAATATAACTCACAAAAACATGCAAGCACGATGCACATTTTTTTCCCTCCCATAGGAAAGAATAGACAATTCTGGAATAGAATCACCCCAAAAATAAGGCACGCTGCAATCTTTGCCCCCCCCCCCCCCCCAATGGGTTCTATTTCTATTTCTATGTGAGTTTTGTGCATCTCGCAATACACAAAACTTGCTCTGGAAAAAAAAATCACCCTTGTAAATGCCCCCTTAGGCCACGTTCACACAAGCATATGTGTATTTGCATGGGCGCAGCGTTTTTGCGGAACGGACGTTGCTTTTTTGCTTGAGCAGCTGCATAATTTACTGAACTGTTTGTGCTCGCAAATTGTGCACAAGTGCGCGCAAAAAATGTGCACTGATGCTCCCAGTCATAATTAACCTACGGTAGTTCTTTTTCTTGCACAATTAGGGCGCCCACCCACTGGCGTTTGCGTTTTCCGCGTTTTCGCCGCGTTTACCGCGATTTTTCCGCGCGTTTTTCGCGGCGTTTTCGCGGCTTTTCCATAAATTTCCATTGACTTTCATGGGTGCATTAGGAGAAAAATAAGGACACATATGCAACTGACAGTTCCTATGTTAAAAACGCAAACGCAACGCAAAAAAAACGCCAGTGGACAGGAACACATGTTATCTCTATGCCTGTGCAGGAAAAACGCAAAACGCAGGTAAAAAAACGCCAGTGGGTGGGCGCCCTTACACAGCATTTCACTCATTTCTTAGCGTATTGCTTGAGCATTGTAACTGACTTTTGTAGGGACATTTGGTGCGGAAATGCATAGGAAAAGTAGAGTATGCTGAATGTTTTTTGATGTGCCTGTAATGAGCAGGGAAAATACGTATTTGTGAACAAACCCATTGAAACCAATGGTTTCTATTCACTGCGCATTCTGCACGCTAATACGGTCTTGATTCAGGCTGGATTCACACAGGTGATTTTCACACGAGTGCCATCCATTGATATTGAAATATCGTCCCGAGTCTCTCAGAACAAGTCATGGTCTTCTGTGTGAATCCACCCTGAGGCTCCAGGACAACATTTGGCCTTACCGTAGTAAGATCATAGGTTACAATCATTGTCATCCCCCCATAGGAAATAAATGGGGGGGCAGTAACAAAAACATCAGTTTGCACAAAATGGGATTCAGCCAAAGTTAAATTAGTAGTAGTAAGCTTAAAAGATAGTGAAAGTTTTCAATAAACTTTCTGGGTAGTGGAATGTGGAGTGTCCTATATAATTATTGACTGGTCTTACGTAACAATCCTGATGAAGTGGCCTGGAGGCAACAATTACTGGATGGTAATTACAGGGAACGGATGAAGGTTATGTTGTAGCTCAGAGATATGTTAGGGAAATCCTAATCTACAATGAGGTCATTAAAGGAGTCAGCAACATTGAACTATTTCAGATCCGGCTTGTGGGCCATTGAATGTCTATTGGTAATTGATGGCGGCTCGCTTCTGAGGGTGCGTTCGCATGTAGCTAAAAAATGTGCTACTAACCCACAGCAAAATTTAGACAGTTTGGTGCAGATTTTAGTGCAGATTTGCCGCTGGCTTTTTGAGCTGCAGAAAATCAGTTATTAGTGAACGCACCTTTAAGCAGGTTTGCTTGTTCTGAGAATACGACATTAATGTGTGATTGGTGTGTATGGACTCCAAGTACCCCCAAAATCAGCAAAGGGGCTCCACTGCAGTATAGACAGTAATGCTCCCACTCAATGTTAAAGGGGTTGTACCAAGATCACAAGTTATCTCCCTTCCACAGGATAAGGGATAACGTGCTGATCGGTGGGGGTCTCACCGGTGAGACCCCTACTGATCTCGAGAACAGGGGTCTTATGTCCCTCTCTGCCTGTCATTGTGGGGTCGCTTCTCCCACCACAGTGACATCAGGATGAATGGAGTTCTTGGCTGAACATGTAGAGTCGGCACTATGATCATTTCAATGGGGCTGATGGAAATACTGAACACTTGCCTATCGGCGGTCACACTGAAAGTGAATGGAAAGTCAGCGTTCTTGTGCAACCAGTGCTCGATTCAGTCTATTCCTTACTGTGGGGGATACAGTAAGAAGGACACAGGAACCCCATTCCCGGTATCGGTTAGGGTCTCAATGGTGAGACCTGCACTGATAAACAAGTTACGCATCTTTTATCCTGTAGATAGGGGATAATGTATGATCCTGGTACAACCCCTTTAATAACAAAGTCTGCGTTCAATAAACTTATAAGTCCCCCTAGTGGTGATGGCAGATAGATCAATTAAAGGAGTTTTATTGCCAAGTGCATCGCACTCCCTCCTTCTCATAGAAGTGGAAGGTGGTCACCAGGGGTGGGCTGGGCAAAAATCCACTTCAAATTCCAATTCAAAATCCACACCATGGGTTGACGGATCCACAGCAGACTACACCTCCTTCAACTGAAAGGGTGAAATGTGCTGCTTATCAGCGTCAAAATCTGATTTTAATGGGGAATTAGATACAGATTTTGACATGGCTTTTCCACTGCCAAAAATCCGTGAACTCACTTAATGGGCTGTTACTCTGTGCGCTTGCCCCCCCATGCTAAAATTTGACAAGCAGCACCTGGTGGTCACATACTCGCACCACAGCTCCAACCACATGGGGAACTTGGGATGCACAAGTATCGGGATTACTGAGGGTGCCAGCATTCAGACAGTTATTCCCTACACTGTGGATGTGGATAAATGTCATTAGTCGTAGAACTTCTTTAACTGTATAGCAGGGCTAGAAATAAATGGGAGGACATGCAGGGACTTGTGGTACTGCCATGAATCAATAACCTCCGGTTATGCTTCTAAAATGCATATGAGAAAAAGCCTTGTGTGTAGGAACAACCGAAGGAGGGATGAAGAGGCATGAAGTGAGATGTTGACTTTTACGGTGATTTCCTGAATTGTAGAGAACTTCCTAATTTTAGACTTTTAGCAGCTACTATGGTAGCTATGGTCTACCTTATTAGGAAAACAGATTCCAGTTGAATACATTGAATAGCTGCTAACATAGCTTTTATTAAAGAGGTTAGAAAAAACATTTGCAAATCAACTAATAGTTAATAGAAGCTAACTACCCCACTAAGGACTCTGACCAAGTATCCAGGCCAGAAGAAGCTACAGGGTCTCTCACTCTGGAGGACCGGGCATGTTCTTACATTACATTGACAGCTCACTGATTTCTATGAGAAATGTGTAGTACTTAATTTCACCTGTGAGGGTGCTGCAGGGATATTGAACACTTTCTGCCAGGTTCCTCCACATGTTACAGCTGAACGCTTGAGAGTCCAACAGGATGACTTTTTATGGATCAGCTTATTGTCCGAAGACCCTTCTAATAAATGGGCACTCTCAAAAGAGGATAATCCTTTTAGTAGGCTCATGGGTTTGTCATGAAAATTACCCTCAATTATAGTTTTCACATTTCACCCCATTTCCGTTCTTGAACATTACAATAGACTTGAATATTCTCTTGCAGGAAAACTAATTGGTTTGGGGTAACATTGAGTGGGCTGTTAAGTTATCTTATGTATGTGCACCTAGTGTAATGTTGTTCTTAGTCAGGTATGAGCTCCTCTGGTTACTTTTGATTATAAACATTGCTATAGGATAATATTACCTGTATAGGGGAGATGCTAATTGGCCACTGGACTGCATGTGGAGACATCTGGGTCACCTATGTAGTGGCCCGGTACAACAGGGCCCCTCCATAACTGTATGCATGCATTCGTCAATGTCAGTGTCTTCTGTGTTGCATGAATGATGTGTATTGCATAGCTGCAGCATTGAAAGGGTTAAGTGTCTGGTATGTGAGCTGACTGGAAAATGTATCTGTTTGTTTTGTCATGTGCCCTTGTGTGATATATGTGATTGCAAGGTGTGCAGGGGTTTGTATTGTTCTGGGCTTGCACGAGAGAGGAGAAGAGTTCTGCAAGAGGGCCACGCAGGCACCTTCAGCCTGTGCGGCCCAGAATGGAAGAGACAGAAAGGAGTCTACTGTCTGCCCTTGGACTGCCATACCTAGGAGATATGGAAGGACTCTTCCCATGCTAGGAGTGAGAGAGAGTGAGCGTAGCCGGTTTTATCAAATGTGAGTGTTGACTGGTAGAGTAGTGGAGAGAAGAGAACGTGTTGTCAGGATCAGGACCTACAGATAACAAGACCGTGGTTTGTCCTGTTCACCTGTGAGTCCTCCCTGTCTCACCACTTTGATGTTTTACACTGTTTTCCTGCTGGTGTGCATTTCCAAGTTGTAGTCAAGTTACTTCAAGTAAAGGAGGTCGCGTGAGGGTGAGTTTACTCCGCCATCCAGGAATACCCCTGCTGCCCTCGGCCAATGGACGTATCACCATTTACCCTCCAGGTGGGAGATGGTAAAGCCACCGTCACAAGGCCCAAACTCTACCCCGCTGTCTCCTAAGTCGTGTCCCGCTCCTCGGACGCTGCACCTACGACATAAAAAGATGTGCCTGAGGTCTTCTTATCTTGGTGTGCTTAAGAATAAGGGTGTTCTGATGGATAGTGCAAAAGGCCCGCGGATACTTCTGGAAGGAACAGGACTCCACCTTCTGCGTGCCACCTCGCTGCCACTAGTACTCACCGTATGAATCTGCTACAAGGAGGGTTATCGTGAGTGGACTGTTCAATTCATAAATATACAGTGAAGTAATGGTTCTATGTGAAATCCGCTTTCAAACGAAGATGTGTGTCATATCATATTCAGGACTTTATTATTCCAGTTTGCAATGATTACGGACATGAGTTGTATCGAATAAATCGCTCTGAACAGCACATGTTGGACTGCAATGATATTTTGGCACAAGCTCTTGTCTCTGACTATGCAGGGTTGCACTTGGGCGCACCATCAAGCCTATGGCCCCCTAGCTAAGCACCAGGTTCAAGTCCCAGAACCATCACATTGGGAGGCAGGGAAGATCCCATTATCCTTGGCTGTGCCTGTCCGGGGCACTGCAGAAAGAAGGCAGGCCAACATTAAGCCCTTATCTAGTGAACCTAAGGGGACATCATCTACTGTACCATTCAGGCACCCCCTCTTCAGTTTTCATGGAGGTGCCCCACTCTCCCCAACATAGGCTACATGTATCAGACACTCCACACGTGACTCCTGGTAGACCACTGCTACAGCCTGCCTGCTACATCAGGTTCTGAGCAGCGGCTGTCACGACCCGTCTAGGAATGCGGATACGCAACAACTCACTGCATGTGAACGTTCAGAGATTACAGTCACTGGGGCAGGTTTACTATTGAAAATATACCAGTAACTGTCTTACATAGTTTGCACCACATTTATCGTGTGTTTTAAGACACTTGGAGAATTTTTACGAGTTGTTGGCATAAACTAATAGGGGTGTAATGTTAAACTCGAAGGTATAACTATGACAGATTTATAATTCAGCAGAATAAGGGCGCCCACCCACTGGCGTTTGCGTTGTTAGTGCGTGAAAAACGCAGCGATTTCGCATCTACGCGTTTGCGTTTTTCGCTGCGTTTTTTTTACGCAAAACGCGGAGAATGTCTCATCCTAAAACGTTGCATAGCGTTTCTATACCAACACACCCTACAGCACCTGTGAAGAATGCCCGCCCTTCCACAGTCTTCAGTAATGTTGTCTGCAAAAACGCCACGCGGCGCGTGCGAATTGCGTTGCGTTGCGTTTTTTCCGGGAGCATTGAAAACCATGGGAGAAGTTAGATTAAAAAAAGGAGCCAGAGTGTAAGGACAGCTGCGATGCGATTTTGCGGGGCGGGGCGATTTTAAAAACGCCAGTGGACATGAGCACACTTTATCTCTATGCCTGTGCAGGAAAAACGCAAAACGCAAGACGCAGGTAAAAAAACGCCAGTGGGTGCTCGCCCTTACTGTGATAATTCTGGAGAATTTGAAGACTTTATGACCTGCCTAAGCACTTAGATAAGAAACAATGGGCAGATCTACTAATACTTAGTGCAAATTTAGACTAGTTTGCACCGTCTGCATATTGGACAGTATTAGTAAATGTGTGATTTGCTTCGTATGTAGGTTCCTAACCAGGTCATTACAACCTCTGCCCCTCTGTACAGGCAAACTGCAGGGGCAGCTTGCTAGAATCTTTATCTTCAACCCCCAAGCTGTGGAAGCCACATAGTTGAGAATTTGGGGTGCATCCGTCGCCTCCACTCTAGGCAAAAGCTTGGTTTTCAGTTTTTCTCCAAAGGTTACTTTAAAACTGTTTTTAAAGAAAACTCATCTTTAGGATAAGTCATCATTATCAGTTCAGTGGGCGATTGACTCCAGGCACTCCTGTTGATCAGTTCTTTGAAGGGGTTGCGTGACTATTGCTGTGGCCTCTTCTTTGTATGCCAGGCACTGCACCATACATTGCATAGTGCCTGGCATTGCAGTTCAATCCCATCACTTGAATGGGGCAGAAAGGCCATGTGACAGGTGGCCATAATGTCACCAGCCAATGAAAAGGCCGCAGTGCTCCTTTTCTGCAGTGCCCCCTTAAAACAACTGTGACTGGCAGGGGATCTGGGAGTCAGAACGCCACTAATCTGATATTGCTGACCTATCTTTAAGATAGCTCATCAATATTTGGGTCTCAGAAAACCCCTTTAACATAAAAAAAAAGAATAAAAACACTAGAAATAAGAAAAATCTTTAAAAAAATGTTTCAATGATTTGCAAATCTTGTAATACGGGACCATTCTATAGCATTTCAGGTTTCATTGACTCCTATACAGGATCTACTGCTCTAAGATTCACAGTGAATGTGCAATATATATATGTGACAAACTAGATGCAAATACATGTAAATTGCAACATGCAAATTTCTGTCATAAAATTCGCTTTCAGATCTAGATAATCTTACTTCTTGCCACTGGTTGGTAGGTCGGGGTTGTAAATATCGATTTAAAAAAGGAATTGGATTTTGCTGGGGGTTTTTTTTCTTAAGGGTTCGAAAGATTGAATGAGGAAGAGGTGACGAATTATGTTATATATTACCAGGGAGTTTCAGCAAAACTAGTGCAATTCTGATTTATAGAACTCTTCCCCATTAACAGTTTTTTTTAAGTGATGAAAGTTACTGTGATAAACCGGGAACCATAAAATCTGCCTGTGCGTTGCGCCAACATGATGGCGCTATTCCACAGATCTCTAATGCTACCCCTTTGAACTGCGCATGCACGTTCTTTTTAATTGCCAGCAGCAAAGGATAGAGACCATGCTGCGCCTGCAGAAGAGGATCTGTAAGCACCAGGAGACATGGAGTGTAGGCATTATTACATATATGTGACCCACCGAAGATTAGCACAGAAGTTACCTTTGGCAGCTGCATTTATATGCAAAGGGAAAACATGAAGGAGAAGAAGTGAGTTATTATCTTTGAAACTTTTTGACTTTTTCCCCAGATATAGAGTTCTTTTTGTTCAGTGTCTGTATTTAGTATTGCAAATGAACCCCACGGGAAAACTAGACACCACCCAAAGATAAAACCATGTATTTGATGTGCAGCGGAGACCTAGGTCGGTAAGGCCCACCATAGTACCAACAGATCTTCCAGTGGGCTCAGACTTCGACAGAAAGTTAGACCGAAAGAGCTATCAAAATACAAGCACATTTGGAGCTACTCACTTGCCACTAGGATCATTTCTTTTGATTAATGATAAGATGTCCGGTATTGATTATGAAAACTACAAAGATTCCATTGGAACTGAAGAGTGGACACGCACAGGTACATGTTCTGTAGAGATGGAGGTTGGAACCAAAAATCACTTCCTCTGGTGGTTGCCAAAAGGCACTGACCCTGAAGGAAATTGTAAGTGAGTCAATCCTTACAGGTTTTAGGCCATAGTGAGTAACCAGGACCCCATGCAAGGATGGCACAAAAAAATGAAACAGACACAGCAATATGGGTGTTTACTCATTCTGAAGCAATAGTTGTGATGGTCAACAGGCTTAGTGGTTACATTTCTTTACAGAGACAAATAGAATGGTAGTTATTGTTTTCATTAACATAGACTCTATTCGTCTACTCCTACCAGTCTGTAACTGCAGTAATAAGTCTACTGCTCAGTTTATTGCTCCCACTCTGGTGCAGTTTTATCACATTGCACAGTCTTTCGGCATCATGGATGTGTTAGGTGATTTTCTACTTAGCAGAACGCCATTTTACCTATTGTCTTCAGATCGTTTCATGGCACACCAGCAGGTCTCAATAGACTCCCTACACGTGTACCCAAGACAGCAAACTGGCTGATTAACACAACTCAGGTCACACATACAAGGCATCTTGTGTAGGTCATCCATCGACTCTCTTGGTAGTGGTCCTTGACTTACCAGTTCTGATGCTTTATGATCTCTCACCAGTCACAATTTTGAGTGCCATGTCTCACATTGTACCCAATTCTTCCACAGTCACAAAGCTCTTTTCGTAGCCCCAGTTTACCCTGTGTAGGGTGGTGCCGCACTATTCGGTGAGCTACTTGTCCATGGGGTAGTACATCTTAATGAAAAGTATAACTCTCAACCTTTCACTCTCACTACTCGTGAGCAACCTATTTATATAAAATGCCCATAGTGACGGGGCTGTGCAGTACAATATTAGTGTGTCCGCACATGTGAGGATTAGCTATAGGAAATAAGATGGGCTAAGGGTGTAAACAAAATATAATATTAGATACAGGGAATAAGAGTAAATACATAAGAGGTTTTTTTAGTTATTCAGTGGCCATATCACTTAAATGAAGAATGAACTGCCCCTTATTTACAAAAATAGAAACCCCATTGACCAAATATTCATAACGCCAACTATGTTAAAATATACACCTCACTATATTCTGAAGGGTTAGAAATCCATCAAACTGCAGTGAGAGTCATTATTCACAAATGTCTTGTAACAGTGTAAAGCATATAATATCCCTGAAGAGCCCCCCAAAGAACTCCAGACCCTCAGCTAAGCTCAGTGTCCATGATCCAACAATAACAAAAGAGAGTGCAAAAATAAGATTCATGGGAGTATAGCCAAAGGGAACCACTGACATCAAACAGTGACATCTCACATTTCCAAATAAAAAAAATGGACCTAACTTAAAAGTCAAAGATCTGACATGAATATAATAGAGCTGCTCAAAACAATCACAAAAATATCTGAGCCCCCTACAGTCAGATGGCTAGTGTAGCGAATTCAGGCACTAAGGTGGAGCCTCAGGTGTAATAGCTGCAGGTCTAGAGGGTAATCAGGGATGAGCCAGGAGTCAGCAATGGGAAGTCTCAGTTTGCATTACAAATGAATGAGGCAGGTAACATAATCAGATGGAAAAGCCAGGAGTCAGCAATGGGAGGTCTCAGTTTGCAGTACAGATGGATGAGGCGGGTAACGTAGTCAGATGGAAAGCCAGAAGTCGGTATCAGGAGGTCTTGTAACAATAGCAGAGGAGCAGGCAGAAGTGGAGCCTGATTAATCAATGCTGGGGAGCAGAAAAATCATGCATTGAGAGAGTGGCAGGGCCAGGCTTTTATAGGAAGTGCAATCAAGGAACAGGGAGGGGCCAATTAAGAACCAGAAGCAGGAGCTAGGGACAAGAACAAGGTTATATGGGGGAGCTTGTCTAGCAAGCTGGATAGCTTACTGGGGAGAGACACTTACTGGAGGTCGTGGGTTTGAGCTCTGACAGTTAAGGTTGTTGAATTCCTTCTTATGTCCATCAATGTACATATTGTACCCTATTGCACACATTTGGTGGACATCTAGAGATAGTTATACTTCTGCTTAAGTTCAGCGATCCACTAATTTTGCATTGAAGGAGAATAGTATGATCTTCATGCAGCCTGTCAAGTACATGTCATATCCATGCAGATGGGGACAGAACATTAATTGTGGCCAATACACTTATACTTATGTTAAAAGAAGGGCACCATATTGGGAACTAGGTTTGTCCTTTGTTTGCTATTTAATAGTGGGAGTAACACTTCTCTCAACTATCTACCATGCCACTACATTAGGCAGTGGATGGATGGTAGCGTACAGAAGAGCTTGGACCCCTTTTTGTCTCAGCCCTTATAGAAGTACTACTCCTATTGCTCTGATGGCAGCCCTGGAGCTTCTGTGGGGGGACCTGAAATGGTCAGTTGTTACAGGAAAACCTACTCATGGAAGGGGATAAGTACATTGTTCTACCCCGGACAGTGAGGCATAATTGGTTATTTCTACATTTCCTTTGGCCTATAAATCACCAGAGGAGATTTTCCTTAAGGAGCGCAGATCCCTTTTTTTCCTTTTGTTTACCTTATACATACCCTGTGCACGGATCCTTGCGAGGATTCGGCTTATAGTATCTGCTGGCTCTCCTGGTCTCTAGCCTGACGGGATACAAAGGATCTCTGGAGGAGGATTTATTGAAAGCTAACATGGATATGGGGTGTTAGTAGGTCCCTGCATAGGGCCTACTTAACACCGGGTAAGTGTATATCTTACTCTCTTTTTTGGCCTGAGAGCCTTGATTGATTGAACCCTTCTGTGAGCGCTGTCCTTACATAGTTTTTTGTTTATATTTTGATGCTATGCACAAACCTCTCTTGAAAGTAGGTAAAAGGGAAATATTTTACCTCTACTCCCTTAATAGAAGGCTGCAGCTTTTTTAACATACAAGAGGTTGGTCTGATAAGAATCTAAATATTCTAGACTACTGTTTCTGGTTTCAAGTACTACATAATATGATGTTTATATGTTGCAATGTTGGGACGGCTGTGCAAGCTATGCAAACTTTCTCTTTTTTCATATTTCTCTAAAGTGTCTTAAAGGGGTATTCCAGAGACTTAAAATTGCTTCACAACCCCTCTGTCCTACCTGGTTGCTGCTGATCACGACATGTGACTGCTGCAGCCAATCACTGGCCACAGCAGAGGCCTTCTATAGCCAATGATTGGCTAAAACAGTCACATGTCCAAATTAGCAGCAACCAGAAAGGGCAGAGTGGTTGTGTAGAGATTTTAAGTTGTGGGCAAATCCTTTTAACCCTTTCATGACTAAGGGTCATTGATGCGTTGTGTCCTGATCGTATTCTGCAGTTCTGGTATACTGATATTAAAAAATCATAACATTTTTCATTTTTCAGGTGACACTTCTACGTGAGGGCTTGTATTTTTTGTGGGAAAAGTTGTATTTTTCAATTGTACGATTTAATGTACCATATAATGTATTAAAAGACTTTCCAAGTGGAGCGACGGGGGAAAACCCCACAATTGCACCATTTGCGGGGTATTTTCACGGCATTCATGGTGCAATAAAAATGACACGTTGTCGTTCTATTGTCAGTATGAGTACAGCGATACCACAATTATATTGTTTAACGCTTTCTGTCGCCATCATTTAACCCCCATAAGTCAATGTGATTGCATAAATATGCAGTGACTATACATGATACATGTGTATTCATGCATGAAAACAATAGACCTGCTTGTAGGTTTTTTGCATGCGTGAAAAATGCTGTTAATATGCTTGCAAAAAAGTGCAAGCGGGGCCGGATACTCGGAGAATACGCAGTGTTTCGGTCCGTGAAAGCGCTGCATATTCAGAGGCCGAAAACGTCATACGCCTGTGTGAATGAACCCTAATAGAGACAAAGTAAGTTCTTATATATTATAGACAGTAAGAGCTTCTGGAAGCTGTAAATCACTTCCCAGGGTGAGGACAGCAGCTTCTCCAGAGTCTTGTACATTACGGGAGTGTACCAGAAACATTATAGGGGGCGCCTTCACCTGGTGTCCGCTCATCCTGGAACAGGAAAAAGCAGTACAGGACATGTAGTAACACCACTCTACTGTAGAGAGGCGCTACTAG
This sequence comes from Eleutherodactylus coqui, assembly GCF_035609145.1. Classification (NCBI taxonomy): domain Eukaryota; kingdom Metazoa; phylum Chordata; class Amphibia; order Anura; family Eleutherodactylidae; genus Eleutherodactylus; species Eleutherodactylus coqui. Next base: position 56,267,380 of record NC_089843.1, read on the forward strand.
ACAGCCAATCACTGTATGCCCTTTAGTAATACAGGCATTTGCCAGTGAGATGCCCATGCCAATTGGCTGGATTTTCCAGCAACGTTTATATGCCGCAGATCTGGATTGTCTGTGACCTTGTATGTTGCATCTGGTTTCACATTACGTTCTAGGAAAGACCATGTATGTTAACAATACTGTATCCCAAGGCCGTTGTAACTTGAGGGCTCACATACGCTTATTGGGTATCACCATAATTGTAACAACCTACTCTATAGGTGTATTACATTTAGAATTACTAGTGAATGATGTAAAAAACATAAATGGGAAAAAAATCATTTCATTGGAAAATTGTACTAAAAGAGAGGACAATTGAAACACAAAGCTGGATATAAGCAGGTCGGCCTAAAATGTGAGTCAAGAGGGGTATCATCACTCCTTAAGGAGAGCGCCTAGAAGGTGAGTGAGGAGACTTATAAGACCACCCATGCTCCTCTGGGAAATATATGCAAATTGTCCTAAAATGTAAAACGTTCTAACACCGATAAGCAAAAAAATGATTTTAGGTCCTTAAAGGGGTGGTGTGAAGATTTAAACTTATATCCGATAGACAAAATAGTGGATACGTGTCTGATCCAACCAGTGGAACCCCCTGATGACGAGAACAGGCGTGCCCCCATATGGATGGAGGTTGCGGTTACACGCTGCCACTCTATTCATCTTTTTGAGACTGTCGGAGATCTCTGACCTCTGTACTCAACATTTTTTCTTCAGAAAGTATATTAGAACATTATATCAGGATTATTGGAGGTTACTATGGAGCAGCCACTACAATCACAAACAATCATTTACATACCTAGAGATAGCTGACATTTTATTTGCATGTACTGCATTGTTCATGTCATGTTCAGGGCAGACTGAGAGTCTAGAAAAATGTCTGCCTACAAGATAACGGTTGAACGCCGCAATCTCTAGGTCTGATAAGCTACTGAAATATTTACATGTATGTGTATTCATGCAATAAGTAGCTATATTTCATATGCATTTATATGTACTGACCTGTTAAAGCAGTTTTTCAACATTAGAAACAAGGATCTCTGTTTTTTCTTTTCAATTTCAGAAAGAGCGCCACTTTGTCAGTAGGCTGTGTCTGGTATTGCAGCTTTCTTCAATTCATTTGATTGGTATGCTCTGTACTACCAAATTCAGCCCATAGCTAGGAGTCACAATCCTTCAGATCCTTATTTTCTAGTCCTGGACAACCCCTTTAAATTGAGAATGATGCATGTGACAAATGCAGACAATGAGTTCAATGAAAGCCATTATAGATGTTACAATTAGTGCTAAAGTGTTTGTGCCAAGATGGCATCCAATGTTCATATGCTCTATTAAGGTATATGAATAGTTTAGGAGTGTGGTTCCCTTTTCAGGAGCCCCTCTGTGACCCAGAATGGAGAGCCACTCATAAGAGAAACTCTGGTCGATCTTCTATTACTGCATTCATGTAAATGGACACCCTGTAATACATTTCCTCTGCAGCAGCCACATACTATCAGGCTGCTGGTGGCTTCCCTTAACAAAATCAGTGTTTGGCAGGGTGCAAAGAGTGGAACTTCACCCAGAGCCCTGTATTCCCAAAGGGGTTGTGCATCTTGGCACAACCCCATGAACAATCCAAAATATTCTTGTTGATGGCTTAAAAAAAGACTACTTGACCTAGTCCTGTTTTCACCACTGCTATTTTTAATCCAGTGTATCAGTGTAGTTAAAAGTTTATCCCACTTCTAGCTATTTTGCTGCAGGAAGCAGACAGCTCTGTACATTGTGCAGTGGCCAGGGTTGGTATTGCATTCATTTCAATAGGACGCAGCCTGCAGTACCAACCTGGGCCACTGTGCAGTGTACAAAGCTGTCTGCTTCCTGTAGCAAAACAGCTGAAAGTGGGAAAACCCCTTTAAGAGCTATCAGTCTGGAGTCCAGGGCAGTATAGAGATTAGTGCCATACAGAAGTTAGTATAATGTCTTCTAACCTTTTTATGAATGGCGACCAAGAAACATTACCGGAACAATAGCATTAATTATAGGAAATGAGAACATGATTGGGGAGTAGGAGAAACCTTAAAACCACTGGCATGTGTCAGAGGAAAGTTTAATGGCAGGAAAAAAAAAGTGATTTCGAAGAAGCAGGGCTCTTATTTATAAAAACAATGTCACCGTAGTTTCACTCTCTAATGTAGGTTAAAAAAGCTGCATGGCAGGAAGTTGTTTACATCCCTTAACAGGACTAACAATGCCACTGTATTAAAGGGACATTACCATTACAAAGTATTGCAGTTTTCATATTAGCCACTAGAGGTCAGTAGAGAGAATCCTGATGAAAACCCTTTCCAGGTGTTGTACAAACTGAATGTTATCAGTTCATCATGGTTAGGTTGGCTGTACATGAACATAATGTGGGATCGGCAACATTGAAGCCTATGGTAGATTGGTACAGCGTATTTTGCACACAAAACCAGTGCATGGAATATGCTGTAACAACGCTGTCATGTAGAGGAGCTCTTACTATGTGGAAATTTATAATGGCAGGATGGCAGCTGTTATAGTGCTTTTCAGCTTATAAAGTGGCACTATCAAATATATAGAGGTGGGAGGTATGATCAATTTGGTCAGTGGTTCTTGGTATGGTATAGCATATAAGATACATACACGTACAAATAGATGCACTTAAGATACAGTGTCATAATTATAAAGTGAATATACAAGGGGAGTCAGGGATCACTGGGTTGGAGCCTCAGTGGCTGCAGGTGTGGAGAGTAATCAGGACCTCCTGTGCTCCAGTCAGCAGCTCTACCTGTTGAGCTGTCCAACCTTCCAGACTGTTCCTTTGCTGGACCCTAGCCTGGTTCCCGTATCCCTGATCCAGTTCCCTGTCTTGGCTCTGCCCTGTTCTTCTCCCCCCTAAGCAAACTATAAAAGCCTGGCCCTGGTCCTTACTCCTTGCATAATTATTGTGCTCCACAAGCCTTGATCAAGCTCCACTTCTGCCTGCTCCTCTGCTATCAAACTGAGAACTCCTGATACCGACTTCTGGCTTCCTTTCTGACACTGCTATCAGCCTCTTCCATTTGTACAGCGACATGAGACCTCCTGATACCAACCTCTGGCTTTCTTTCTGACAACGCTACCCTGCCTCCTCCATTTGTATGGCGACACAAGACCTTCTGATACTGACTTCCTTTCTGACTATGCTACCCGCCTCCCCCATTTGTATTCAGACGAGACCTCCCATTGCTGACTCCTGGCTCTTCCCTGATTACTCTCCAGACCTGCGGCCACTACACCTGAGGCTCCAACCCAGTGCTTGAAACTGCTACACCTGGAATATTTTCCTAATGAAAAAGATACAAGTAGGAAACTTTGTAGAACATGATAGTAGACGGATGGGGAAAAACCTTTTGGCACTGTGGTTCATGCCGGTGAATCCTTGAACTGTCAGGAAACTAATTCAGAAGTTCAGGGAAACTGGTAGTGAGGAGACACAAATTAGATATTAGAAAAAACTTTCTGACTGTGAGGTTGATCAATGAGTGGAACAGGTTACCACGGGGGTGGTGAGTTCTTGTTCAATGGAAGTGTTCAAACAAAGGCTGGAAAATATCTGTCTGGGTGGGATGATTTAGTGAATCCTGCACTGAGCAGGGGGTTGGACCCGATGACCCTGGAGGTCACTTCCAACTCTACCATTCTATGATTCTATGTAAAAGTGAAGTGTTAGGAGGGCGCTCCTGACGGAATCAAATACACAACACTAATGCCGGAGTAAAGAGTGGGTTGGACTTACCCGGTGAATAGCGAGGCCTAGAAGGACCCCACTATCACCTCCACATCCAAGTAGGCTTGTAAAAAGTATATATATATATACATATATATATATATATATATGCAGGAATTGCAAGAGGTCTTCACTAATCCAGAGGGGCTAAATCCAGAGAGCTGCTGATATTGTGGGTCCTACTCCAAGATAGGACCCACTGTAGAAGATAGAATAAATATATGCACGTAAGTGCAAAAAGAAAAAAAAAATCAGCGCTTCTTTAGAAAATGATGGCTCCAAAGAACTGATAAGTTCAAGAATAGAAAAAGATTTCTTTATTCGGACACAAAGTCCTGAGTGCAACGCGTTTCGTCTAGCAAGACTTTATCAAGCACAGAAATGACATAAAATATACATAGCAACATCACCTTATATATATATATATATATGCCTTTAGAATACATGTACCTGCCCACACTGCTGTATGGCGGCCGCCTTGATGGAAAGGTCACATGGGTGAATGACAGCGTGATGAATCACGTGGTTGCGACGTAGTGGCGGGTTAACGCGTCATCGGAGAGAGGGCGGGGTTACTGTATTATGCCGCCGAATGGTAACAGGGCGTACTTCGTGGGCCCTATGGGACTACGCCTATCATGCGTCTAAGTAAATATGCAATGTAAATGCCTATACATGATCCGAGGGATAGCGTGGAAGCCCGTGATCACGATGACGTAATCGTCACGTGATCGAGATGGGGGCGTGGCTGGTTGGAAGCGCCGTCACATGATCAAGATGGGGGCGCGGCTGATTAGAAGCGCCGTCAATGCAGGGTGGCCTGACGTGCAAAGGCACGTGTTACGGGGCGTGTAGATGATAAATCACAAGACGCAATGTATTAGCATATAGGTCACATGACCGGAGTAATCCGTGGGACATTTGACTCCCCTGGCATCTTATAAAGTATTAACATATTGAGACGCCGCCAATTTAAGACGGCCTGACGTGCTGAAGCACGTGTTGAGAGACGTATCCATAATGAATCACAAGACCAAATAGATTAACATATGGGTCACATGACTGGAGTGATGTCCTGAGACACTATATGTTAATATATAGAGAATAAATATATGCAGAAATAACATATAGGTGGAATATATAAATAGAAGGGGGCATAAATGGTATGAAAATACATACGAATACTAAAGAGAAATAAATGATCTATGTAAACATGTGACATGAATCCTGTATAGTAAAAGGCATAAATGCTAATTTGCTAAAAAGAACAATTAATAAATTAATAAAACAAGGTGATGTACTAATGCGTAATATAATAAAATGATATCAATGATAAAAATATATACACAATGATGCGATTGCACCATAGCCCCTTAGCACAAACGCACATATGTGGAATATTAATAAATGTAATAAGCTTTCAATAGTAAAATGTCATACATATGTGTAAAAAGAGAATAAGAATACACATAGATATATAAACTCTAAACATATGTATAAATCATATACAAATAACATCTATGTATATACACACAAGATCGGTGAAAAATGATATATATATATAAAACATACAATATCAAAAAATGCGTTTAAAACTACTGGAACCATAAATAATTAAGAACGAGGTGAAGACCATAATACAATCCTGGTATAATAATAATAAATAATAAAACCAGATAGAAGATGAAAGATAGCAGCTAATAATCATAATAATAATAATCATGGCGCAATAACTTATGTGAAGGGATTAGACAAGAACACCAACATCTGTATGGAGGATAACGAAAAATATACATAGGAATGCAGCTTTGTAATTTTTCCAGTACTTCGTTGAGGCCATTGGGTATTAAAGTGTTTATTCTAAAGATATAGTACATTTCTTTTTTCCTAAGTTGTTCAATAGATCTGGAATAGATGTATTCTAATGGAGTGACTTTAAGGTCCTTACTACTTTTATTGTGATGTGTAGAAAAGTGTCTTGATACACTATGTTTTCCATAACCTCTTTTAATGTTGCTCCTATGGTTGTTGATACGTTCCCTAAGGGTGTTAATGGTTCTACCAACGTATCTTAAACCGCACGTACATTCAAGCATATATATAACACATCTCGTCTCACATGTTAGATGTTGTTTAATATTCAGGATTTCTCCATTGTGGAGTACCACCTCTTTCCTACCCTTAGATATATTGAAGCAGCACTTACATTTGTTCCTACCACACTTGTATACCCCTATCTCTCTATCCGTTTTTTAAAAACAAAATTATACTCATTAAGCATTAAATCTAAGATAAATGTTAAAAGCTCATCTTGGTTCCCGTCCCAAATTATGAGAAGACCGTCGATGTATCTTTTATATAGGATAATTTTAGGGTGCTGGAACCTGTATTGTTCAAAGGCACCCATGACCAAATTAGCGAAGCTAGGGGCACACTTGGTGCCCATAGCGGTCCCAACTCGTTGTTGGTAATATGCGCCATTATATGTAAACACGTTGTTCTTAAGAATGAACAATATACTTTTCAATAGAAATTCTCTCTGATGAATTGGCATAAGGGGATCTCCACGTAAAATTTCACCAACAGATTCAATTCCTATCTTGTGTTCGATGTTTGAATACAAAGACTCAACATCGAGCGTGCACCATAAATAGCTGTCTTTCCACTCTACCTCTTTTATTATGTTGAGAATGTGGCCAGAATCTTTAACGTACGATGGAAGGTTAATCACATATTTTTGAAGCTGCTGGTCTATGTACTCAGAGAGACGATTCGTGATAGCAGTCATACCAGCAACTATTGGACGACCGGGTGGATTTCTTATGTCCTTATGGATCTTTGGAATGTGGTAAAAATACGCCATGCCAATAGGGGTTTCCTTAATATATTTAAATTCCAATTTTGATAAGCTATTTTCTTCAACTGCATGCTGGAGAAGATTGTATAAATCTTGCTTCATCTCCTCAGTAGGATCTTTTTTGAGGAGTTCATAATAGTCTCGATTACCCAATATTCTAAGGGACTCTTGGTGGTATTGCGTGTAATCTAAAATGACAATACCACCCCCCTTATCAGCCCCCCTAATGACTATGGAATCTTCTTTCATGAGGTTCCTGAGAGTGGTTCTTTGAACCTTGGTAAGATTATCTTTACCTTGGATGAATTTAGGAGTTGGGTTTCTAGTTCTTTATCCACACCAACCATAACAGCACAAGAACTAGAAACCCAACTCCAAAATTCATCCATGGCCAACTCCCCTTATTTGCATTCTGGATCTGAGTACATCTAGAACTGAAAAACAACCAGAAAATCAAATTACCAGTGTAAATAATGGGAAAGAACAGTCTTTTTTAGGGGGGTGGCTCCACCAAATGCCACCATAAACGGTCAACACTTCAACAGAGGAAGATTATCCAACAATCCCCCCATCCCCTTCCCCCCCCTCCCCCCCTTCGGGCCCCGAGAAAAGGAACTCTACCCCAACAGTTCGCTCAAAGATTTCTCAGTTTTACCCTCCAGTACGTTCCCTGGAAACAAGGAACAAGGTACAAACCATAAAAGAAAAAGGAGGGGTAAGAGAGGTGGACGACTGTCAGGCAAAAACAAGACCAAGAGGCGACTCTCAGGCGAAGAAGTGATAAATCTGGAAGATGCTAAAACGATAGGAATATTCAATCTTTTCCCAATACCTGTTAAAAAGAAAGGAAATAGAAGTCCTATCTAAGGGACTATCTTTTAGTCCAGCCATCTCGTCAAATTCATTCGATTTATACGTGGATCTGAATAAATTTATGAGAAAATTAACTTTAAATAGATATTATAATATCCAGTCTCTTAAAGGAGCGGACATTAGTATTTCTGGCATCTATGAAAGAGAATTAGATCTAGACGATCCTATCATCACAGATCTTAGGCCTAATAGTAAATTTTATCCTATAGAAGCCAAGGGGCAATACATCGAACTATTCTATCAAAGGGTTCTTAAAGAATTTGGAGATATGTGTGGGAAAAAAACAATCCATAGGTAAAGATAATCTTACCAAGGTTCAAAGAACCACTCTCAGGAACCTCATGAAAGAAGATTCCATAGTCATTAGGGGGGCTGATAAGGGGGGTGGTATTGTCATTTTAGATTACACGCAATACCACCAAGAGTCCCTTAGAATATTGGGTAATCGAGACTATTATGAACTCCTCAAAAAAGATCCTACTGAGGAGATGAAGCAAGATTTATACAATCTTCTCCAGCATGCAGTTGAAGAAAATAGCTTATCAAAATTGGAATTTAAATATATTAAGGAAACCCCTATTGGCATGGCGTATTTTTACCACATTCCAAAGATCCATAAGGACATAAGAAATCCACCCGGTCGTCCAATAGTTGCTGGTATGACTGCTATCACGAATCGTCTCTCTGAGTACATAGACCAGCAGCTTCAAAAATATGTGATTAACCTTCCATCGTACGTTAAAGATTCTGGCCACATTCTCAACATAATAAAAGAGGTAGAGTGGAAAGACAGCTATTTATGGTGCACGCTCGATGTTGAGTCTTTGTATTCAAACATCGAACACAAGATAGGAATTGAATCTGTTGGTGAAATTTTACGTGGAGATCCCCTTATGCCAATTCATCAGAGAGAATTTCTATTGAAAAGTATATCGTTCATTCTTAAGAACAACGTGTTTACATATAATGGCGCATATTACCGACAACGAGGTGGGACCGCCATGGGCACCAAGTGTGCCCCTAGCTTTGCTAATTTGGTCATGGGTGCCTTTGAACAATACAGGTTCCAGCACCCTAAAATGATCCTATATAAAAGATACATCGACGATCTTCTCATAATTTGGGACGGGAACCAAGATGAGCTTTTAACATTTATCTCAGTTTTAATGCTTAATGAGTATAATTTTGTTTTTAAAAAACGGATAGAGAGATAGGGGTATACAAGTGTGGTAGGAACAAATGTAAGTGCTGCTTCAATATATCTAAGGGTAGGAAGGAGGTGGTACTCCACAATGGAGAAATCCTGAATATTAAACAACATCTAACATGTGAGACGAGATGTGTTATATATATGCTTGAATGTACATGCGGTTTGAGATACGCTAGTAGAACCATTAACACCCTTAGGGAACGTATCAACAACTATAGGAGCAACATTAAAAGAGGTTATGGAAAACATAGTGTATCAAGACACTCTTCTACACATCACAATAAAAGTAGTAAGGACCTTAAAGTCACTCCATTAGAATTATAGATGAGCGAGTATACTCGCTAAAGGCAATTGCTCGAGCGAGCATTGCCCTTAGCGAGTACCTGCCCGCTCGAGACGGAAGGTTCAGGTGCTGGCAGCGGGCACGGAGCTGCGGGGGAGAGCGGGGCAGAACGGAGGGGAGATCTCTCTCTCCCTCTCCCCCCCCCCCCCCCACTCCCCCCCGCTCCCGCCGCTACTCACCGCTCCCCTGCATCGGCACCCGAACCTTCCGTCTCGAGTGGGGAGATACTCGCTAAAGGCAATGCTCGCTCGAGCAATTGCCTTTAGCGAGTATACTCGTTCATCTCTTATTAGAATACATCTATTCCAGATCTATTGAACAACTTGGGGAAAAAGAAATGTACTATATCTTTAGAATAAACACTTTAATACCCAATGGCCTCAACGAAGTACTGGAAAAATGATGAAGCTGCATTCCTGTATATATTTTTCGTTATCCTCCATACAGATGTTGGTGTTCTTGTCTAATCCCTTCACATAAGTTATTGCGCCATGATTATTATTATTATGATTATTAGCTGCTATCTTTCATCTTCTATCTGGTTTTATTATTTATTATTATTATACCAGGATTGTATTATGGTCTTCACATTGTTCTTATGTATTTATGGTTCTATGGTTGATATTGTATGTTTTATATATATATATATATAATTTCACACCGATCTTGTGTGTATATACATAGATGTTATTTATATATGATTTATACATATGTTTAGAGTTTATATATCTATGTGTATTCTTATTCTCTTTTTACACATATGTATGACATTTTACTATTGAAAGCTTATTACATTTATTAATATTCCTCATATGTGCGTTTGTGCTAAGGGGCTATGGCGCAATCGCATCATTGTGTATATATTTTTATCATTGATATCATTTTATTATATTACGCATTAGTACATCACCTTGTTTTATTAATTTATTAATTGTTCTTTTTAGCAAATTTGCATTTATGCCTTTTACTATACAGGATTCATGTCACATGTTTACATAGATCATTTATTTCTCTTTAGTATTCGTATGTATTTTCATACCATTTATGCCCACTTCTATTTATATATTCCACCTATATGTTATTTCTGCATATATTTATTCTCTATATATTAACATATGGTGTCTCAGGACATCACTCCAGTCATGTGACCCATATGTTAATCTATTTGGTCTTGTGATTCATTATGGATACGTCTCTCAACACGTGCTTCAGCACGTCAGGCCGTCTTAAATTGGCGGCGTCTCAATATGTTAATACTTTATAAGATGCCAGGGGAGTCAAATGTCCCACAGATTACTCCAGTCATGTGACCTATATGCTAATACATTGGGTCTTGTGATTTATCATCTACACGCCCCGTAACACGTGCCTTTGCACGTCAGGCCACCCTGCATTGACGGCGCTTCTAATCAGCCACGCCCCCATCTTGATCATGTGACGGCACTTCCAACCAGCCACGCCCCCATCTCGATCACGTGACGATTACATCATCGTGATCATGGGCTTCCACGCTATCCCTCAGATCATGTATAGGCATTTACATTGCATCTTTACTTAGACGCATGATAGGCGTAGTCCCATAGGGCACACGAAGTACGCCCTGTTACCATTCGGCGGCATAATACAGTAACCCCGCCCTCTCTCCGATCACTCTGTCGCAACCACGTGATTCATCACGCTGTCATTCACCCATGTGACCTTTCCATCATGGCGGCCGCCATACAGCAGTGTGGGCAGGTACATGTATTCTAAAGGCATATATATATATATAAGGTGATGTTATGTATATTTTATGTCATTTTTGTGCTTGATAAAGTCTTGCTAGACGAAACGCGTTGCACTCAGGACTTTGTGTCCGAATAAAGAAATCTTTTTCTATTCTTGAACTTATCAGTTCTTTGGAGCCATCATTTTCTAAAGAAGCGCTGATTTTTTTATTTTTGCACTCAAGTGCATATATTTATTCTATGATTCTATGTGTCCAGGACAAACCAAGAACTGATGTTCTGAGCAGTGTTTCCAATCCCCAGGTGTTGACGGCTCTGCTTGCTATTTTTACAAAGAGTTCACAAAAAAGCACCAGCAGACTGGCATTGGAGCATGGTGTGAGTCAACCAACTGTTTCAAGGATCCTCAATACACACAAACGTCATCCATACAAACGGCCAGTTCTTGGTTTGTCCTGGACACTACTAGTTTCCCCTGAACTTCTGAATCAGTTTCCTGACAGTTCCTGCACACACTGGGTATTTCTGTCTGTCTAACTGGGTATTCTAGATTGAAAGTCTCGGCCACCTCACATGAACTTCTGTTACCAACCATCAGCATGATCTTGGCATCTTCTGGTGCCTAAACAGACATGTGATTTGTGTGTTCCATTCCACATAATTCAACACAATATCATCCATTTGTCAAAAATGGGTGCAGGTATTGAAAAACAGACTGCACTTATCAATTCCTGATTAAAGTATACCTTTAAATGATGTACCCCATGACCACCTTGCCATTGAAGTTTCTTGAACTGAATCCAAGATGGCTAACATTATGTCAAAGAGTTTCGACACACCCATCTAAGTGTTCTACAAAGTTTCCTTCTTGTATCTCATTCAGAAGATGCTCTGAGTGGCCCACACTTTTTGAATTACCCTGTATAATGCCATCATACAGGGTGTCACTCCTGTGGTTATCTGGCACTCTACTCCTGGCTTGCAACCTTCTGCCCATTGGTCTTGCAAATGGGCTTGCTACCAGTCTCTTAAGAGGTGAGTGCTGGCTAATCACCTTTGACTTCAATAAATACCCAAATGCCCCAAACTTCATAAGGGTCCTGCACCCTATTGCAAGGTTTCAGGGTGCACAACACACAATCGCTTAGTTTTTGATCCCTGGTTTAATCCCAAGTAGTATTGCGCAATCCAAACCAGTTGAACCCTGTTTCAAGTTGACCCTTGCTAAAGGTTTGATATGCAGTGACTAGAGATGAGCGAGTATACTCGCTAAAGGCAATTGCTCAAGCGAGCATTGCCTTTAGCGAGTACTTGCCTGCTCGAGACGGAAGGTTCGGGTGCCGGCAGCAGGCATGGAGCTGCGGGGGGGAGCGGGGCGGAACGGAGGGGAGATATCTCTCTCCCTCTCTCCCCCCGCTCCCTCCAGCTGACTGCCACTACTCACCTCTCCCCTGCGCCGGCACCCGAATCTTCCATCTCGAGCGGGGAGATACTCGCTAAGGGCAATGCTCGCTCGAGCAATTGCCTTTAGCGAGTATACTCGCTCATCTCTAGCAGTGATCCCAAACCTTCACCAATAATGATCCCTGCCAGAAAATGACAGTGATGATGGCGGCAGTGGCAATTCTTTTCCTGTGGCTAAGCAGATAACACTGTTGCCTTGGGTCCTAGGTTCAGATCTGACCAAGGACAATATCTGCATGAAGTTAAATAAAGGTGATTATGAAACACAGGGAACACGTACAAACTCCATGCAGATGTTGTCATATTGGAACGTAGGACACCAGTGCTGCAAGGCAACAGTGCTAACCACTGAGCCACAGAAGAGCAATCAGCACCACTGAAGGTTCAATTTGAATCAAAATTTGGTGAATCAATGGAACTTTACAAAAGTTCACTCATGTCTAGTCCTAAATTTCATCCCTTAGTGACTCAATGGGTCCACATCCCTAGTTGGCCATCATCACACAAGGCATGTACTGTAGACGATGCTGTCATGCTTTGCACTGAACTAATGTCACAAACATACTCAAAGAACAAGATTATATAACAACTAAATTGCCATCATTAATGGCATCATCCTAGCCAACATAGCCTGCAGAGTGCCCCTATAAACAGCCCTAGATGAAAACCTCTAGACAGAATAATGCCTTTAGACCCCCTCAATAAATAATGGTGCCAAAATTATTAATTGGAGATCTAGATTAGTAAAGGACTTACTGGATAGATCCCTGGTGATCTAGGGTAAGAAATAATGTTTAAGTCTCACTAGTGCAGTTTGCTTGAAGATGAGCTGTACCAGAAATCAGCAATGACTCTCCATTTTCTGAGCGAGGTCACTTTAAAGAAGGGTCGGTAACTGTAGGCGCAAAGGGGATGGTCATGTGCTTCCTGTCCTCAGAGGGGTCCTTCATAAAGACAAGACATGTATTCTCGTTCCTCCTACGCGGGACTAGACCTTGGTGTGTCGCCGCCTTATACTCACCGAGCTACGGGAGTGGTATGCTGTCCTTGAGCCCACCAGTATGTGTATTCCTGGAGTTGGTTCCTCCAACCTTGTACTTCAGCTGCTATTGAAGAACGTTAGATTACCTATAGTGACCATGGCAGCCCATATCGGAGGTAAAGACTGAGTGGGACTTTGCTAACCTTTGCTAAACAAGGGTAACCCTGCTAAGGGACGTTATCAATCTACAGTTTGTTTGTAATGTTTGCAACTAGTTCCACTGCTGCACCCTGGGAATCTCTGAAACTCTACTTTGCTGACTGTTTTACAAATATAAGCACAGAACTGGCGCATTCCGATTTTGATTATATGGAGAGACGCTTATACCCGGAGGTATGTGCATCTGGACCCAAGCTGTCCTATAGGCCATAGTTGCCTTAGAGAGATAATTGCGAGAGAGATTGAAACTTCACCCTAGGCCCGGAAGGAGTACCATTCTTTGAAGGACACACCACCACCTTCATCGACCACGAGCCTCACACATCGGATTTACAACATTGCATGGAGCGACGTGCAAATTCTGTGTTACGTGTTGCACGCTATGCACCGCAGAGCTATATATTGTTAGACTTCCGTTTATCTAGAGACCCTAACAATGCTTCTGAAAGATGAAATGAGGTGGTTTTTGCCATGGTAAGACAATGAATAAAACTGAAAGTGGAAATGTGTTTTGAGACACTATAAAAAGGTACGTTAGGTGGTAGAAGAAGGCTGGAGCTGTAGGAAAGACTCTCGTAGAGCACAGATGTAGTAAATATTAACGCATTATGATAACTTAAAGGGGTTATTCGCACATTGTATATTTGTGACTATGCTTCATCAATATACTTATCGTAATGTTGGAGCACCATGGCATGTGTCAGGTGACGTTACTGGGTCTTCTGACCCGGTGATGTCCCATAAATATGTCACGTGTGGCCTTTATTGTAGAAGCCGCTGCCTGTTTACAGGATGTCACTAATGTGGTTCTGTCGGGCCTCCCATTGGCTGTAAATAACCACATGACCACTGCAGACAAAGTGTAAATACTGACCAGGGGAGCTGCATGGCGGTGGAGAGGCAAGTTTTTTTTTATATCTGAGTCACCCCCACTAGATTATATCAGAAAACCCCGTGTACTACAATGCTGTAAATGGCGTTACCACCATGTACCAGTCACATTAAGAATTGCTACATCCGTGTATTAGCCCCCTAATTAGTTAGGGCATAACTATAGGGGGTGCAGGGGATGCGGTTGCACCCGGGCCCAGGACCCTTAGGGGGCCCATAAGGCCCATCTTCTCCATATAGGGAGCCTAGTAGTATGAGTAAAGCATTATAGTTGGGGGGCCCTGTTACAGATTTTGCATTGGGGCCCTAAATCTTCAAGTTACGCCTCTGTGGCAGATGTTGGGTGTCATTACATGGAGTATACTCAGGAGCCGACTGTCTTTTACTACTGATTCCCAGCAACTCCGATCCAGACGTTTAACCACATCTATGCCTGATAGAAGTGCCAATCGGATACCCTACCCAACAGCCTACTGGAAGCTCCCAGGCCTGCCGTAGACCTTCTTCCAATGCCCAACCCCTTTCAGAATGCCGGGCCTGGGGCGAACAGCTGACTTTGCTAAGGGAAGCCGTGGTCAGTGATGTATTTCCTCTGCAGTACCTATTTTAGGGGAAATGTAGTATTATAGGATGTTATTGACATGAATGGCCACCCTGTAATACAAGGGCGGCACATGGTCTACCCGTTAAGGCCTTAAAAGAGGGTCCAGAGCAGGGGACCCCGCTCTATTTTTTATTTCTTTTACTAATTTATGTAGCACGTACATATTCTGCAGTGCTGCTCACAGATTGCTCTATGATGTATATATATATATATATAATAATATATATATATATATATATATATACATCTTACCCTGATGAGGTTTAATATCATGTTACTATGGGCAACAAAGCCAGATTTTTTTCCGACAGCTTTCATAAGAGTGTGGTAGCGGGCTCTCTACCAGTTGGGTAGATGAACAGGGTGCCTTGCTGGCATAACCCCTTTAAGCCTGGCAGGCATAGATATGGAGGCAAGTTAAAGGCATGATATATCGTGACTCACCTGTCCTTTGTCTTCAAGATGTGCTGCATTATAATAGCTTATTGTTTGCAGAAAATTCCTCAGCCTTCTCACTGACTGCTCCGGGCATAAT
The DNA here is from genome assembly GCF_035609145.1 of Eleutherodactylus coqui. Taxonomy (NCBI): domain Eukaryota; kingdom Metazoa; phylum Chordata; class Amphibia; order Anura; family Eleutherodactylidae; genus Eleutherodactylus; species Eleutherodactylus coqui. Next base: position 56,282,896 of record NC_089843.1, read on the forward strand.
TTCTGGTTTTTCAGCCAGAATGATCTCAAAAACAAAGGATAGAGCAGACTGTTTCCAACCCTAGAGGTAATAGCCGGTTAACCCCTTCTTTACCACCTCATCTGATTATGTAAAACATTGTGTTGCCTTTATGCTCAGTTTCTGAGAGATAGTACATAAGGGGCGTATCATTTTTTTTTAACCCTTCAAGGACCACGGCCTATTTTGGCAATCGGGATGCAACAATTTGGGGGGGATTTTAATTTCCACTTTCAAAAGCCATACCTTTTTTATTTTTCTATCAGCATAGCCATATGAGAGCTTGTTTTTTGAGTGGCAAACTGTAGCTGGGTTTTTTTTGTACCATTTCTGGTTGCATTTAATGGATTATAAATCTTTTAGACATTTTTTTTAGAGGGCAGGAAAAGAAAACATCAATTCTGCCATTTTTTTTACAGCATTAGGGCTTAGTCACACGGGCGTTTTTTCAAGCGATTTGCGCATCGCATGACGGATGCACATGCGCAAATCGCGTGACCGACGCCGAAAAATCGGCCCAAAAATCGCCCGAAAATCTGCTCCTAGCTGCGTTTCATTAGAAACGGGCCGGAGCTGTCCAGCGCATTGCATTCAATGGAGCCGGCAATACAGCCGTCTCCATTGAATGCAAGCACTGCGGGCGAGTGTGGGATGAATTGTCGGGAAGGGGTTAAATATATAACCCCTTCCCTGCAATGCATCCTTAAATGTGAAAAAGTAAAAAAAATGTATGTACTCACCTGCTCCCTGCAGCTGGAGATCCCGGCGGCCGGCCTGCAGTGGGTGTGAAGGAGGTGTGACTCAGACTTGCCCCTGATTGGCTCAGCGCTGAGCCAATCAGAGGCAAGTCTCAGTCACACCCATTCATGAATTCATGGATGGGTGTGACTGAGATCTGCCTCTGATTGGCTCAGGCTGAGCCAATCAGGGGCCAGTCTGAGTCACACCCCTTCACACCTACTGCAGGCCGGCCGCCGGGATCTCCAGCTGCCGGGAGCCGGTGAGTACATACATTTTTTTTATTTTTTCACATTTAAGGATGCATTGCAGGGAAGGGGTTATATATTTAACCCCTTCCCGACAATTCATCCCGCGCACGCCGGCAGCCCATTGCTTTCAATGGAGTCGGCTGAATTGCCGACTCCATTGAATTCAATGGGCAAACATCGTTCTTCTCTGTCACAGCTGTTACAGCTGTGGAAGAGAAGAATGATTTGTCTTCTATATGTTCCCAATGGGGTCGGCGCTGCTGCCGCCGGCCCCGTTGAGCGCATATAGAGAAGAGAACAGGAATCGCAGATAGGTGCGATCTGCGATTTCTGTTCCATAATTTATCGGACGAGCGCATAAAAAGCGCTTATGTGTCCGATACCATTGCAAAGCAATGGTTTTAAAAAATCGCCGGACGCATGCGCATGCGCAAATCGCGGCAATAAACGCCCGTGTGACTAAGGCCTAAGGGTGCATTCAGAGGACTGTATATCGGCCGGGTATTCTCGCCGGCCGATATACGGCGTCTCTCTCTGCAGGGGGAGGAGGCTCCACCTCCTCTCCTCCCCTCTGCACTATTTGCAATGAGAGGAGGCGGAACAGGGGTGGGGCCACGTTCCGGGAATTACCTGCGCCTCTATCCCGCCCCCTCATTGCAAATAGTGCAGAGGGGCGGAAAGGGGGTGGGGAGTTGGTGGAGAGGGGGCGGGAGCTCAGAGCTCTGCTCCTGGCTCTTCTAGCCTCCTCCCCCTGCAGAGAGGGACGCCGTATATCGGCCGGTGTGAATAAGCCCTGAATGACAGTTTTTTCCTGCAGGCTGGTACGATTATGACAATACCAATTTTTTTTTTTAGATTTTTCGACTTTTTCACAATAAAAAAAAACTTTGGGGAATTTTTTTCTTTTTACATCGTTGCATGCAAAGCACTTATAACGTTATTATTTTCCCATGGACTGATTCCTGTAGATTTTATTGGTACCATTTTGGCATACATGTGGCTTTTTTCATCACTTTTAGGGTGCCTACCCACTTGCGTTGCCGATTTTCGCGCGTGAAAAACACAGCGTTTTTGCGTGTTTTCCACGTCATTTTCGTGGCGTTTTCCGCAGCGTTTTTTGCAGCCCTCCATTGACAATCATGGGTGCATTAAGAGAAAAAAAAGGAGACATATGCAACTGACAGTTCCTATGTGAAAAAACCCCACGAAATGGAAAAAGAAACACAGATGGACAAGAACACATTCTATACTAATTGCTCTTGAGAAAAAACGCAAAACATCGCAGGAAAAAAAATCACAAGTGGGTAGGCACCCTTATTGTGTTTTTTGGGGAAAGACAAAATTAACAAAATAAACATGCTGCCACCATTTTTTAGGGTTTTTTTTTATTAAGGTTTTTGTCATGCAGGATAAATAGTATGCTCAACTTAATATACAGATTGTTATGGATACGATCATAACAAATATGCGGAATTTGTAACTTTTTTTCTATACAAACAGGGGAAAGTGAGCAAAATATATATTTTTTTATCTTTTTTTTTACTTATGTTTTATGTCCCTGTAGGGGACTTAAACTCTTAGGCCTCATGTCCACAGGGAAAATCAGGCCAGCTACGGATTCTCCATGAAGAATCCGTAGCGGGTCCCTCCTGCCCCGTGGACATGATGCTAAAAATAAGAATAAACTCACCTGCAGCGGTCCGTGCGTGTCTTCCTTCCGTCGTGGCCGGATCTTCTTTCTTCGGCCCGGCGGATTTGCTCACCACATTGGCTGCATGCCGCGCACATGCGCCGGGCACATCCGCCGGTCCGAAGAAAGAAGTTTCCGGCCGCGAAGGAAGGAAGACTTGCATCGCCCGGAGCAGGTGAGTTTAATTCAGGCGCGGGTCTCCTGCGGATCTGGACAGCTTCCATAGGCTTCAATAGAAGCCTGCGGGAGCCGTCCCCGCAGGAGACCTGCACCTGAATGGAGCATGTCCGGATTTTTTCCTGCACGCGGGACCCGCGCCTGCAGGGAAAAATGACATCCGCAGGTATTTAACTACCTGCAGGTGTCTAATGCATCCCTATGGGGCGTGAATCTGCATGCAGGAAAAACACTGCGGATTTAAAATCCAAATTTGCCCGTGGACATGAGGCCTAAAAGCTCCAAATTCTATGATTAGCGGGCATCTGTACAGTTGTTACAATTTTTAGACTCGAGTACTTAGTAGGTGTTAACTGAAATAGTTATATTAATACGGATTGAGCCTAAAATCCCAAAGACACTGATACCGGAGTTTCAACTCAATTGCGCTACTATTTTGTTGTATTGTGGGAAGCAAAGTTTTGAACCTTTATAGATGAACTGTATGTTCGTTCGGTGAATTAACGGGACTGATCTGGTTATAGCATTAGTGATACTGTCTTGCTGGCATTTTTGATACTGCGTACAAAGTATTGTTGATTCTCATTGTGCATAAACTATTTATTGTAGGATTCAGTTAGCCGTAGCTAGAGACAGGTAAATTTACAGTAAAAGTTAAACTGCTTGCCTGTGTCACGTCCACCCAGGATGCGCTGCATCCGCAACCCACAGATCTCACACAAATGTGTAAAAACAAAACGAAATATGGGAACTCTTTCCCCATCAAAATAACCTCAGGGACTGGGACCTGCCAAAACACAGGCAATTCACCCTGCAAAGGGCGCACCTGACCTCGTACCTTGGCCCTTAGTTAACCCTACGTGGGACAGGGGAAACAAACAAATACAAAATAAACACAAACTTATTTTTGATGCAGCAGGTAAATGTACGATCCAGGAGCAAGCTCTGAGCAAGGCCACAATCAGAGCTAGACTGAAGATTCAACGGCAATTCAGTCCAGTCGCAGCCAGACTAAATAGTCAGGTGAGGCTAAGCATGTCTCACCTAATACCATATCCACCAGGGCCAGAAGATGGAGAACCACCTGCAAAACCTGCACCAGACTATCAGCATGGCAGCAATCTCAGAACCGCCGCAACAGCCAGTTATTATAACATTACTTATTTTCATTTCTTTGTTTGTAAACAAATAAATATTGTATCATTATGTAATTCTTTCTGCTGCATCGTATCCTGAACCAGCATTGCAATACTATCACCCGTGACAGCCCGAGCTGTTTATTGGTCCTCAGTCCAGTGACTGAGCTCTTAGACCAGGTTCCCATCTATCATTTGTCCAGCCAATGTTATCACGCCAGACATAAATTATGCCATTGTGATGTATCTATTTTCCAGCAGTCTGGCATCCATAGGCAGATATAGCTAGATAGGGAACCAATTGGATGGTGGATCAGGCATACAAACAAATTGACTGATGAGTAAGCAACCAGATAAACTAACAGACAGACAAACAAACTGGCGAAACACAGCATGCACTCATCAACATGACAGGCAAACTGGATCCATACAAACAGACACAACTAGATAGGGAATACAACTGTTTTCTGTCTGGCGCAGTTAAGCATCCAGCATCAAAACTGATGCCATGAACTGTTCCATAGAAAACTGTGGGATCAGTTCTGCTATATGTTTCCTTCCGACATATGAGAACCTGGCTTTACACTACTCAGCAGTAGGATTATGACAGAAAAACAAAACATGTCTTGGTTTTTTTCTTGTACTTATCAAGATTTTGCAAGAATGCCTTTTGATGGGAAAAGAGGAAGCGCTAGCTGCAATATATTTACATGAGCAAATTCATAGACAAAACTGCAACACCATAAACTCACAGCTTACACTATGTAATGGGAATTTCTGGAGACAGACTGATTCAAACCAGTACAATAGAAGCAATTATGTAAAATAATGTGTTATTGATCTTACTAAAATCAATTATGTAGTCATAGTTACCAAATACAATAGAAAAATTGACAATAAACACTATTTTGACTAATTGCTTACTAGGAATACACTGCCATAGAGTCACGTGTCCGTGCAGAGAAAAACAACAAAGCTCTGCATGGGCGTCCCCAGACAGGACTAAAACAGAAGTAAACAAGATGAAGATGGACTAAACTGAACAAACTGGATGGATTCAAACCTGAGAATACTTTCCTCAAACAAACCAGGACATTGGTGGCCCCGGCCTGAAAGCAGGGCGATCGTCCTGATAAGACAGGGAACACTGCCATCCCAAAGTCAAAACAAGACACGGATTCGGGTGTCCGCACACCTTCATGCAGCGTCCGAGGAGCAGGCCCTCAGTTGAGGAGACAGCGGCGTAGAAAAATAACCTCATCATGGGGCTCTAACATCTCCTCACTATGGGTGGCTAGGAACTCAACCTCATTACCACAGGGGGAGACCAACAATTAGTAACCCGGGTTACCTTAACTCCTGTGTTGTCACCATGACACCAACGTTCCATCTTCTGCGGTGGCTCACTCCGATAGAATAAAGTAGTTCACACACAGAGTATTTGGTAAACGAGAACCAGGAACATACAGTCCTTTCTGTTTACTTAAACTATTCGGGTAGTAACAATAAAGAGTTCTTGCGCACAACAATTTGCATAGTGTTGAAGTAGTGAGGGTTCCTGGGGTATTTTGTATCCACAGTCCTAGTTATCTGTAGGATTTTTCCTCCCAGTTAAACTCTCTCTCTACTGCCAAACACTCACTTTTTCTTGCACACTTGCGGTCTCTCTCTTCCTCTGAGTACATGCGGTTTTTGTACGATATTCTCCCACGCATTTCCACCATGTCCGGGCTTTCATACCCCCTAAGGCCAGCTTTTAGAAGGAGGGCTCCTGGTATGGCTGGAGTCTAGCATGAGCAGCAGACCATCTTTCCGCTTCCTCCATCTCTCCTCTCCAACTTCCAATGACCAACTCTCTCAAACTCTTCTCCACTCTCCACTTACTTTAGACACCTCTCAATCAACTCAGCACATCACATGGACACAGACCCGTCAACAGCTAGACAGTTAGATACATTTTCCCGACATTAACCCTTTCATGCCTTTAAACTGCACGTAAATCTGATGCATTCTACATTTAAGACAGTAATACCAGACAAACATATGACATGTATTTTGAGGTGCTGGAGGGGACTCCAAACTCTATGCCACTACATACAGACAGAGGGGATTTGGGCATTCACATACCTATGGATGGACAAGAAAAGGCCCTAGTGTCTGCCTACCAATGGACGAACAGGAACAAATGGGATGAGGCTCGGGTGTCCGCTCAGCAGTGGAAGGGTAGGACAAACCAACATGGACTGGGCATCTGACTACCAATTGGATGGTGGATCAGGCATACAAACAAATTGACTGATGAGTAAGCAACCAGATGAACTAACAGACAGACAAACAAACTGGCGAAACACAGCATGCACTCATCAACATGACAGGCAAACTGGATCCATACAAACAGACAGGACAGGACCCAGACCTAGACCGACTCACTCAGGCAAAGCTGCATGCACACCACAGCAGACAAAGGTAAAATGACTAGAAGCCATGATAGGGCGTGATCGGCTTATATAGCATTGTTAGGCAGCACGCATAGTAACTAGTCTGCCTCAAGTTATTCAGATCTCCAGCTCAAGTCAAAATTACCAATAAATTGGTTTCAGAAAAGGAATGATAAGGCTTGTCATGAGGAAAACCTTTTCAGCTTTAAACTGTTTATGGCCCATCATCAGAATAGGCCATCAATAATAAGTTGGCGGAGGTCCATGGCTCAGGACTCCAGACGATCAGCTTTTCGCTGGGCTACTGCGCTCATGCACAGAGCTGATTTGTACACGAATCAGAAAGCTCCATTCACATGTATTTTATGTGTTTTTCTAATAAATGTACTGTTTAGCTTCATACTCCTTTTTTTCTTCTTGTATTGACTATTCCTCCTACATGTCTGATCTTCCGCTACATATCTACCACCTACCTACCAAGACAAATCTTAAGTATCTCATCAATGTGGCTTGAGCCTGTATCTTGGCTCATCAGAAACCAACTTTCCTGGCTCACTGGATACACAAGGTAAAGGACCTTCAGTGTATAGAGGAACGTTCTGCCCACTCCATGATATGTATGACTCCTGGTATACAGCATGGGCTCCTGGGTTAGTTCTCATAAAGATATATTGAGTGATTATGGGCTCCAGCTAGCTGGCTACCCTAAGCTCTCCATATCATCCGGGTGGGTCCCTTTTGGCACCTCTGACAAATACCCCCCTCCTTTTTTTCCACTCCTCTTCTTCCCACTTGTCTTGCTTTTTCCTTTGTCTATTCTGTCTTTCTCAAGACTTTATGTTCCTCTTCTCTCTGTTTGTTTATCTCCCAAGTTCAGTTGCCTGGTTTGTGGTGACCTCAGATACTATAGAACGGAATGTATATCTGAGATCTCCCTCCTGAGGGAATACCTAAGACTTCCACAGCTGATATAAACGTATTTATCTCTTCAGTGAGGTTCTTCCTACAGGAAGCTCGCTCCTCACCTTTTGGGTAGGCTTTTTTATTTTTATGCCATTACGGTCTTTTTTCCATTATTGAATGATCTGTTACTTTTGCTGTTTATATCCTTTTGCCATTATTGTAAAAGTGCATTAAATACAGAACTAAAAAACAAGGGTTTCTTGACCATAATCAGGTGTGGGATTGAAAGCAATCAGGTGTTATACGTGGCAAAATCTAGCAGTAAGGCCTTATTCACAGAACCGTATATATGCAGCTATTTAGCTGCATCAAAAAAAAAAATCGCCCAAAAATCAATTCCAATATATTTATTCAGATAAGTGATTTTTGGGTGCATAAAAAAAAGTAGCTATTGGCTGAGCACTCAGCCAATGACACATAGCCCTTAGCTATTCATTCATTAATAGCAATATCTTAGCTATTCATGAATGAATAGCTAAGGGCTATGTGTCATTGGCTGAGCGCTCAGCCAATAGCTAAGCACTAGCTGCTATTGGCTGAGCCCTCAGCCAATCAGCACAGCCCTTTCAGGAGGCAGGGATTTTTAAATCCCCGCCTGCTGAAAGAGCTTAACAGCAGTGCAGGGGAGTGTCTGAGCGCCGGAGAGGTAATTTTTTAAACTTTTTTTTTAACACTTATTGATGATTATCGGGGAAGGGCTTATATTTCAAGCCCTTCCCCGATAATCATACTGCGGGGCTTGGCAGAAAGCAGTGCTTTCAATGGGATTGGCAGCAGTGCCAATCACATTGAAAGCAATGGGATAGAATGCCGCGGACTTCTGCCACAGCTGTGACAGAGGATTCCCTCATCCCCGCGGTCCCCGCGGGGATGAAGGAAGCTCCTGCCACAGCTGTCACAGCTGTCACAGCTGTGGCAGAAGTCCTCGGCATTCTCCATCTCTTTTCAATGGGGCTAGCGCTGCTGCCGCTGGCCCCATTGAAAAGACTGGCGATATCCCGGCGTGATGCCGGTTTTTTCTCGCACTGCGCTGTGAGACTTTACCTTTACTCTCGCAGCGCAGTACGAGAAAAAAACGCCAATGGGTGTTCACCCTTAGTGTAAGAGATGTACTTTCTACCAAGCTTTATTCTAGTCAAGAGATAAGGATCATGAGGATCTATAAAGTCGGAATTCCCTAATAAGGCAAATGAAAATGGGTTTTCTAAACTAGACAACCGCTTTGAGAAGACCTGAAGGACTCTAAAGTGTTCAACAAAAATGGAAAGTTGTATCCATTTAACAGGTTAAAGATCAGAGACAGATTGGAATGAGGAAAATCTGCATTATGCGGTTCTGTGATCTTCTTTCTGATCCTTATTTAAAGATCTAGGGAATTTTCAATTAAGATGCAAGGGTATTTTTTGTGGGGAAGGAGTTAAAAACAAAACTTTCATAAGAATGGAATATTAAACCCTTGTAGAGGAACATCTGTTAGGGAGACATTAATTAAACATGTTCAATCGTTTTCATCTTACACTTGTAGTGTACGGCTGAACACTACAAGCTGGAGGACTGAATTGCTTGCAGAAACCATCACCATGGACAGGTAGTATTCCACATGAGGGAGCCCGCAGCGGAATTCATCCCTGGTCGGCGTCCACGCATAACTGTTTAAATCTGTATTGCGGATGAACCTGGCGGTTCGTCGTCAGGCATGTGCGGTACAGATTGTTTTTCAAATCACTAGTTTTCCTATGCCACCACTAAGTGATGACGTTGGTATCCACGGCCTATCGGCAATGTTAATCCGCAAGAAAATAGAAATGCTGCGATTTAATTTCTGTGAATGGAAATTGCAACTGCTGTCCGCTTATGTGAGCCGAATGTTCTTTTTTTTTAAATGAATGTGGAATACCGCGGATCACCCACGTGGGTGAAGATCGCGGATTCTGCGGTTCAAATCCGGTCGTGTGAGACCGGCCTATTTTACATACACAATCATCTAGCCAGGAAGGGGAAACTTGATGATAATGGAGTGTTTTTATACTATAACTGATATTACTGTTTTAAGGCACATTTACACGCAATGATTATCGCTCAAACAATGGCATATGAGCAATAATCGTTGCATGTAAACGCTACCATCGTTTACTTTTAGGTTGAGCTTAAAACCCATCGTTTAGCCTGAGAGAGATAAGAGGGACCACATGCTGTGTTCTGCACAGGAGTCGGAGATTACATTATATTTTGCCGACAGCCCGTACGAGAACAATGCAGCTGTGTGCAGAGCTCAGACCACATGCTGGGCTCTGCACACAGCTCCCACAAGCCCTTTTACATGCAAATGGAGCTGATAAAAACGATCGCTAAAACTGTCAATCTTACAATTGTTTGAAAGATTGTCTTTGCGTGTAAATGGGCCTTAAGGGCTTCTTCAGATGGACGTGATTTAGTCCCCTTATGTGGCTGTGATGATCACGGCCGCATAACGGGACAAAACAAAATCATTAGTTTCACTTTCATTAGCGGTATTCTCACCTGTTAATAGTACAGATGAGAAAAGATAGCCATTGAAGCAAAGGCCCCTATAGAAGTCTGTGGAAGGTGCGCAAATGTGCTTGCAAATCACGGCCGCATAATTGGACAAAACGTATCCATTGATTGCAATGGTTTTCGTTTCCACTATTAGGATTCTGCACATTAATAGTACACATGAGAAAAGACAAGGCAGGACCTATCTTCTATTTTTTTTTTTCAAACTTACGCGCACTAGCGTTGGAGTTTTAATAGGCTGAAGAGAAAAAAAAACAGGTTTATGCTCTAATATGCTTCGTAGTGGCGAACGTATTTCCGCATGCGCCCAACTGTTTTTGCCCTAAGTGCGGTTTTGAATGACTAAACGTGCAATTGCGCACACATTAGTGCAACATATTTGCACACTGAAGGAGGTTTGGAAAGGTAGATTTGCACCTGTATCGGCGCATAGTACTATACTTTTTGGGCACGCAGGACCAGTGCACATCTGTACGCGACACACCCCTTCTGTGATTTAAAAGACCACTTTTCCTAATGAAGTCCAGATGTGATCTTTTTTCATCGCAATTGTGTATCGTACTGCTCAGTTCCAGGGGTATTGAGTGTGCATTTGTGCACCCCCTATAAATTTCAATGGAGCCCTTGGTGCACAAATATGCAGGAAAATAGAGCAGGTCATGAGAATAAACCCACTGACATCAATGGCTTCCATTCTCTGCACATTGTGCGCATCTGAAACTGCCTTAAATAGACATTTAAATTAGGATGTGTTCGTCTGCCACCCGCAAATGAACATGCCCTGCATGCGCAAAAAGTGCAGTAAAATAGGCATGCGCAAAATGCATACACGCTGTCAATATGGATGAAGGGGAACTTCTGTTGACTCGGGGGGAACATACACACTCTATGGATATGTAGACCTCTGCGCCTACAGCAGATATGAAATGGGACTAGCAGCAATCTATGTAAATCAATGATGTGCAATTAAATCTAATGCCGAATGACTTGTAAGTGCAGAGAGAGCGCAAACGAGTTCAGCTTGTTCCTCTTTTCGTGAATGAGGAAGTTGCAAACCTTACAAGTAAAGCATTGGCACGGAATTTCCTATTTATCTTCTTCCAAAGTATATTCTAAGTTTCAGGTTACTGCTGTGAAGTTGTCAGAGCAGGAAACGTAACAAATATGGTATGGCCTGGCGAAGGCCGGAAAGAGGAAGTTCTGTATCACCAAAGGAAATCTGTCACGGCCAGTTTTGTGTGCCTGACTTGTGCAGACCCTCATAGTTGCATGTTGAAGCCAAGGGTGGTACATCACCGCTCCGTCCTCAACGCTTTCTGCCATCAGAGCATGCGAATTATCTACGGAATCATGGTGGTAATCTGATGGCGACATCTATAAAAAGATCCAAGTCTCGGGCACAGTTGGTAGAAAGAAGAAACATGTGTCGCCTGGACACCGTCAGGTTGGTGGCATCATTGTATCGAGATAGGAGCATGAAAAGTAGCTTATTTTTAGAGTTATTTTGTTTAGGACTTTTTTGTTTATTTTTGGAACAAATGTGTATTTAGAATAATATTCCAAAAAAGTTACATTTTTTTAAGAGAGCGCCCAACATGTCATTATTGTACTGATGCCTTCCTGTCGGAGACGGGAACCTTTTGTGTTGCCTCAGGCTCCAGAAATAGGCTACAACTTCTGCACCAGCCATAGTTTTACTCTTGTCGGTACTTTACTTTGAGGGTGTATCTGTTTTTCTCTGACTCCGTTCAGGGCTTATTTAGATGGGCCGTCTTAACTAAATCTGTGTGTTTTGTTCGCGTTCCATGTGACCGTTTTTTTACTTCCATTTCTCTTCCGTTTTTTTCTCATGTGCCAAAAAATACGAAAGGAGACCCACTTTTTCTCTTGCATTGCCTAGCAGTGATGCAGAAAAATAATGCGCACAAGGATCGAAGATGTCGTCTGTATGGGTGACAGTTGTTCAAGAAATCGTTTTGTTTTTTTCTTCAGACGGACCATTGGTCCCTTTAAAGAACCTATGTCTGGATGGCCCCATTGACTGTAATGAGTCAGTGTGCTGTCCTTGTGTAGTCAACTGCAAACACACACAGCACATGGCCATGACAATCAGCTGTATGAATGAAATCTAAGACTGCTTTCATATGGCCGAGAAAATTGCACGAGATTTGTGCGTTGTGAGAAATCACGCACGAATATTAACCCCATTTTATTGAATGGGGTCATACACATGAGCACTTTTTTGTTTCCCGCACTGTAATGTAGTGCAGGAAAAAAATCGTTGCATGTCCTATCTTTGTGCGTTTCAATGGGCGGGTAAATAAATGGCACGGCGTGCAATGCGCACGCGAGTCTGATGCTTCCCATTGAAAACAATAGGAGATACTTGCCGATTCTGCGAGGACCACAACTGTACTGAAGTGATGAGAGGTGTTTTGACATAAAAGCGCCATGCATCCGCGTGTAAATGCAAAGTAAGTGCAATGTAATGCAAGGTGCAAACTCTGTATAGCACAAAAACCTACCTACAGATCTGCTATGAGAGCGCCATTTTTGGGGGGGGCCACACATTGATGGCTTTACAGATGGGTGTGATTTAGTCCTGTTATACGCATAACGTGATATCTGTGATTTCAATGCTTTCATTTTCATTAGCGGGATTCTCACCCATTAATACTATGGTACTTGTGGTGAGACCCCACTATCTTCCGCTGTTTTATTCAAACGCGCGTGCACTAGAGTGCAGAGTGTGAATGCTCAGAGAAAAAGAAAAAGAACCTGTTCATGCGCAACTACGCTCCCTAGCGGCGAGCGTAGTTGCGCATACGGCCATATGTTTTTTCCCTGACATGAATGGATGATTGTTATTAGAGATGAGCGAACGTACTCGTTTCGAGTAATTACTCAATCGAGCACCGCGATTTTCGAGTACTTCAGTACTCGGGTGAAAAGATTCAAGGGGGCGCCGGGGGGCGGGGGGAGGCGTGGCGGAGCAGGGGGTAGCAGCGAGGAACAGGGGGGAGCCCTCTCTCTCTCCCTCTCCCCCCCCCACTCCCCGCTGCAACCCCCCACTCACCCACGGCGCCCCCCGAATCTTTTCGCCCGAGTACGGAAGTACTCGAAAATCCCGGTGCTCGGGTGAAAAAGGGGCGTGGCCGAGTAGGCTCGCTCATCTCTAATTGTTATCTAAGAAAGTGGACCACAACAGTACCGAGGCATACTGCGATTTTCTTTACGACGTTTTTTCATTGAATGTAATTTCTGATTGCGCTCAGCGTAATTTACAAATAGGTTTTACGCTGAAGGCCGGCTGCACATGACCGGATTTTTGCTGCGGCGTTCGCATGCAGGATCCTTAGTGAAGTACCTTTCAAAGCATGCTCTGTAAACTCACTTTTTCCTCCAACGAATTGCGATTTCCACGAGTGGAGGAAAAATCGCAGCTTGCTCTATCCTGCTGCTGACTTTGCGCAGACAGTTTCCATTGAAGTCAATGGAAGCCATCTGACCCGCAGCCCATCTGCAATTGTCACTGCGGATAGGCTGCAGGCACCCGTGTTATCGCCTAGCGACAGTGTGGGAAAAACAAATATTTCAAAAAATAAATCTGCACTGCGCATGACCGACGGTGAGCATCCACGGTCATCCTCAGTACAGCAGAAGCAGGTATGTGGGGTCGTCGGACGGGATCAGAGCCGGTTTCCGCTGCGCGAACCAGCATGCGGAATCCAGCTCTGCCGTGTGCAGCCGGCATTAGTATATAGTGTAGTAGAAAGAAGATGCCAGCAGCACAATCTTCATGCTAAGTATAGCCTGACAGTCACCATGCAGAGTCACAAAAACGGGCCTGATCCAAAAAAAGCCCCAATAGCGTGCCATGCAAAGAGTAGATGCAACAGCATAACAGCATGCGTGAAAAAGACTTACAGAAGTCGAAACCTTGTATATTTCATTGTTTGGAGGACTAAAAAGAGGCTTTTAAAACTACACAACTCATGCTGCTGCATCTACTCTTTGCATGGTCTTCTATACAGTGTCGGACTGGAGTACCTAGCGTCCACCAATAGAAGACTCCGAGGACCATCCATATAGTTACATCCAAATATGACTTTACTTTTAGACCTCATGCATACACACATTATGGTAGCAGAATCTACCTTAAGCTTTCTACGTGGATATGGTACCCTAACTGAGCTTACTGCATAGATACAATACCAGAATCAAGCTTGTATTATTGTGTATCATATCCCCTTTCATAGTTAAATAAAACAAAGTTCTCACAGGCACCATCCACAGTACACCGGACTGAGCCTCACTCAGCTTCTCGGCACTATAGCCAACCGCTGTGTTTGTAACTATGCCGATGCCCAGGTTCCCAGACATACATAAAATTAAATCTGTGGCCAGAGAAATAAATTGGAGCAGTGGCCTTCAACCAGTGGCTTGGAAGCTACATGTGACTCTCCAACTGTCGAAAGGTCTAGAAACTTTTTGTACACTAGTAGCATCAGGGTTATGATTACATTACGGGTACCAGGGTCAAAATCATATTACTGGCAGTTAATACTAAGCTATATATCTAATATGATTCTTTATTTTTACAATTCATTGTGGCACAACAACCTCTGTCATATGTGAAAGTGGCTCACAATGGGGGGCAGACTGGCCATATAGTCCACCGGGAGTCTTTCAAATTCTGCGATTGGAGGCTAGAGTAGACCGCTCATTGCAATCAATATGGCAGGCTTCAAGGGGCTTTTTCAGAGAATCCTTATACCTCTTCTTTGGTGCCCCTCTGTTTCCGTGGCCAGTGCTGAATTTGCCATACTGCATAATCTTGGGCAGGCGGTAATTCTCCATCCTGGTAATGTGCCCTGCCCAGCATAATTGTGCAATACATTATATGTACCCTAAAATGGTACCAATAAAAACTACAGCTCCCCGTGCAAAAAACAAGGGCTAATATGGCTGTGTCAAAGAAAAAATAAACAAATTATGGGTTTTGAAAAGTGGGGATGAAAATCCCAAAAGGTCATTGCCCCCTTTAGGGCCAAACTACGCTTTTAGAGGTTAAAACTGACCTTAGATAATTATATTTAGTGGATCTCACTAGTATTGGCAGGATCTGCCATCCATATATCAGTAATAATTGGCAGTCTGTCACCCTATGCATGTCATTTGGGGAGACAGAGGTCAAACAGTCCCCCTCTTCCCTATCGGTCCTAAAAGATCCGTGCTTACGGATTTGTCTGGCCATTTGGCCGACCTGAATAGGGATATAGGTATAGAGTTAGCTATGGGGCTCACAATAAATCCAAAATGGCAGCTCAACTTTACGCATTCACTAACCTCGTAACTCAGCAGATTTGACTTTGAGGAGTCTGGGACAGCCAAGTGATACGATCACCTCTAGGTGTGGTATGACGTCCATATTGCTTATTACCCAGCGCAGAGTATTAGGGCAGCGGAAATGCAGTCCTAAGCTCTCGCTCATGACCTGAAGGTTGCAAGTTCAATCCCCGCTTGGGTCAGGTTGACTGCTCACGGTTGACTCAGCCTTCCATCCTTCCGAGGTCGGTAAAATGATTACCCAGCTTGGTGGGGGGGTAATGAATAAATTGTCTTAAAGCGCTGTGGAATAAGTTGGCCCTATGCAAATAACAAGATTTATTTAATTTAAATAGATGAACAACAAACAAATTTTAGCATCTGATGCGGTAATAGTTTTTTGAAAGCAGCAGAACATCACACAGATATCACCTGGAGCAGTGCCCTTGTCATTAATAGTAAGGACCTAATTTGGCGACTTCTTAGTTTGTTTTTTTATTTACAGTATTACTGCGCTGGTGGCTACTTACCACTCATAACATGGGGTACTTCCTTCCCCATCTATGTTTAGAGTGTTAGAAACGCCCCCCCCCCCCCCCTTTTTAAGGGGATTTTTCATTATTTCTTATACTATACTGTGATTGCTGCCCACACTACTTCTTCTTCTTCTAAATTTAGCTGCAAAACCTGAGTGGGAAGTACATGTGAAACCTTATTATATGTATACATCACGTAGCTTGCATCCGTTAGAATAAGTACAGTAGGGCCCCCGCCTGGAGATGTTCATGGGCGCAGTATTACGGGTTGCATTTTGAAGGTTGCATACGCCCTATAATATACTAGTGTGCATGAGGCATTACATATTGGTGGAACTTATTGGTTATAAATAGTGATGAGCATACTCGCTAAGGGCAATTACTCGAGCGAGCATTGCCCTCAGCGAGTACCTGCCCGCTCGAGAGAAAAGGTTCGGCTGCCGGCGGCGGGCAGGGAGCGGCGGGGGAGAGCGGGGAGGAACGGAGGGGAGATCTCTCTTTCCCTCTCCCCCCCCCCCTCTCACTGCCGCAACTCACCTGTCACCTGCGCCGGCAACTTATAAACAGTGCTCTATGTAAAAGACACTTTGAACTTATTTAGACACTCTAATGTTTAGGGGATATATTAGTGTGGCTAATTTATGGTTTATATAATGAGATCTCATGCATGCAAGGGGCTAACACGTTTTACTCTTAAAGGGATTTTTCAGGAGTGTAAAAATTTAAATTTATTATACACCATTTCCGGACCATTAGTTTTTGTTTTTTTTTGCTTGGCGAGGAGCTAAATGCCCAAAATGTTAACATTGCATTGTGAACATATTGTCAGCATCTGGAACCATCATAATAAAGTATCTACTAATTCTTCTTGCAAATTGAAAAATTTTGTGCAGTGCTGAGTTTTTGATTTTTGTCGGATTGTGAAGTTATGGCGGTGCAACGTTGGGGCTTTGCACCATGCCATGGTCAATTAGACTTGTACCACCAACTATGCTTCTTGTTTTGTCTATTTAGAATATGGGTGTCTTCATATTTTGCATCAGATTCTCTGGGCCCCCTCAAAGGCACCAGGGACCAAGTACAACTTCTACCTCTGCTAGACACCAGCTCCTTTTACGGAATGCAGGCACTGTAAATGGTGCCTGTATTCTGCTGACAAGAGTCATAAGCAGCTCAATCTCCATTTCCGTCCCTTCCAATTTAAAGAGGACTGTTTATATCCTTGGTTCAGCAGGGCTAGCTGCATAGCTTTACAACTGCTGCCTCACTGACTCTCTTGCAGCTTTTCTTTCTACTCCACTGTTACCAGTCCCATTAAGTGAGGCCCTAAGTGGTTAAGAGAAGTTGGGGGGCCCTAAGATAAACTTTTGCACGCGGTCCATGAGCCTTTAGCTACGCCCCTGCCCCCGACACTTTAAATCTGTCAATTGGCGATCTTCATTACTCACTGTCAATCAAATCTGACATTATCCATTAACAGTGAGTGGTGGAGATTGCCTACTTGACAAATTTAAAGCACATGGAGCTGAATCAAGTTGCACTTGGTATGGGGGAATGGAGAAGAACAGAGAGAAAATAAATGTTGTAATAGGGTCAGTGGGGTTGTTACTGCGGAGCTATGCAGCCGGCCCTGCTAACCTGAGGACATTACTGGTCCGCTTTGATTTCGGCTCTCGCCTATTAGCAATTTAGAAAAAGAGGGATATTATAGAATTGTTGGCTTATAATGCAGTGCAAGCAACATTCATCAAAGGAGAACCTGAGTCGGATCCTGCCAGGAGGCCACATCCTCTACTCTAGCACTCCCACAGAGATCAGTGGTTGTATATTTGATAATCTGCAGCTCATAATGAAAGTCCCAAGAGATAAGTTTGCCGTTTCCTGTGTAACGTGAAAACTGAGAGATGTACTGTAACTGTTACAAAAACTACTCAGCTTCTCTGAATGAAAGGTAGATTTCAGGTCACATCCAAGTGGATAAGCCATAAACCTCTATAAAAATCCAATAATATATATATATATGGTTTTAAAAACCCTATTAGGGAAGTCTAAATTAATGGAAGGGAGTTCCTCACTTGAGACCTCTTCTAATAAGGGCATCTCTCTCTCTCTTTCATTCTGGAGGACCCAGCCTATACATGTAGTATGAGAACAACCCATTGATTTAATGTCATACTCAATTTCCCCTGTGGTGGCGCTGTAGGGGAACTAAAGACTAGATGTCCGGTTTCTCCTGAGATTACAGCTGATTGCTGGAGGGTCGAGCAGCAGAATACCCTGTGATCAGCCTATTCTAAGGAAACCCCTGTAACGAAATGGTATGGTCCAAAGTTAGTTTTTCACAGATTACACATGCCTAGAAAAATAGTATTTGAAGTATGATTAATATAATATATATTATTCGTAGTCATTGAAAAGACAGGATGGCAGCTAAAAAGAGCTATATGATTATTATATATATTTGACCTCTATAGATATAGCACAGCAGGCTGTACAGATGCTACTTATGGAGAGCAAACATAGTCTGAAAAGAAGAAACTTACATCAGTTCCTGTTGCCATGAGTTTACTATCTAATTGCTATCTCAAGCACACACAGTATACCCATTCTTAATAGGGTTCTAGTTAAAGGAACATCGCAGGCATGTTATGCCTGGTTCAGGGCCAGAGGGGGTGGAGCATCTTTGAATCACTCTCATGCTCCGCCCCTTCAGGACTTTCACTAGGCATAACACAGTGTATCATTTTTATATATGAGGTGTAAAATAAGTACGAGAACACAAGAACATGCAAATGCAGTACTGATATTATCTTGGCCACACATGAACCAATGACTCCTATATTGTAGTAACAATACTCTGTTCTATCAGGGTAATCCAAATGAAGTTAAATATCCCTTTAAGGCAAGGAAACCCCCATAAGACAGAAAACCTTGCATGAACGAGGTTTTCTGGGCAAATGCTTTTGATGAACTATCCTTAGTGTAGGACATCAATAGTTAATCGTTGGGGACCCGCCACACAGGATCCCCAGCGATCAGCTGATCATCCGGCCTGCTGGCAGTGCAGTGGGGGCAGATGTCATCACTGAGGTCTCCATGATACTTCCATCTCCAAACCCAATGACGGTGTTCAGCCCCGCTGCACTGACAGTGGGCTGGGGGATCAGCTGATTGCCAGGGATCCCAAGCAGTGGTTTCCTGGCAATCAACTATTGATGACCTAGCCTAAGGATAGGTCATCAGCAATAAGTTTTGCCCAGAAAACCCTTTTAATAATGCAATGATTGTATATGCATTTCGAGAGTATAGCAGGAAAACAGCAAGTCAATTTCCTTTTGTATGATCTTCTATATATACTAGTCCATAGGTCTGTATCCTGCTGAAAAAGTCCCTGGGAAATGGTGCACAATTAGATTTCCTGCCCATACTTAGTTATTTTATCATTCCAGTTCCAACAATAGAAGTATATTAGGGAATTGCTGTATAGAAAATTGCAAGGTCGTGTAGTCCATCCTGAGCTACAGTAGAACATCAGGGCCTTTTACTTATTCTGCTGCTTGACGATTTGAGATTCAGATAAGAACCATTTCCAGTTTCATGAGTCTTGCCACATTTCGTCATTCAGTGATAAGTCACGTCTCACAAAGTAACCTTTAAACCATTGTCTATACTAGAAAAGAGGCCACACAAACGACTGTCACGTACAGTTCTGTTGTTACATCACACAGCAAGTTATCTCCACTGGCCATGGTTTTCCTTCCTTCTTCGTTAGTCAGCAAGGTCCTTTTCAAGGCAGAACTCAAGTAAACAACTTTGTCATAATTTATAGGATTCCTAAAATCCTGGGATTCAATACAAAATCTGTAACAAAACTTCCACCCACCATGAGCTATTAGTAGTAGAGATGAGCGAACGTACTCGGTAAGGCCGATTTCGCAATCAAGCACCGCGATTTTCGAGTACTTCACTACTCGGGTGAAAAGATTCGGGGGGCGCTGTGGGGGAGCGGGGGGTTGCAGAGGGGAGTGGGGGGGAGAGGGAGAGAGAGAGAGCTGCCCCCTGTTCCGCGCTGCTACCCCCCGCTCCACCACGCCATGCCCCGCCCCCCGGCGACCCCGAATCTTTTCACCCGAGTAGTGAAGTACTCGAAAATCGCAGTGCTCGTTTGCGAAATCGGCCTTACCGAGTACGTTCGCTCATCTCTAATTAGTAGTACTTATATAGAAAACACTGACTTTTTGGACCACCTTGGCTCTAGGACACATGTGCAACCCACCCCCTATGGACATGCCCCTTAACAGTAATATGCAACATCTGGGAATTGCATAAAGGATATTTTTTTGTAAGATAGGATAATTCATTGTCTAATGAAAAGTCCAGCAACTTTTTAAAAAGTTTTTATTGAAAACGTTTAGGCTGGGTTCACACAGGGCGTATTCCCGCCGGAAATCTCTCGGTTTGGCTGCAGCGAAAAAATACAAGATTTTCGCCAGGAAAGCCCTGCTTCAAAACCCCAGGCACTTCTGAGAAATCTTGTCCACATGGCCGGCTAATCCCTGGATTAGCGGCCACAGGCGGATTTGCCGCAGTGAAGTTCCGGACAGAATTTCCACGGCAAATCCGCCCTGTGTGAACGCAGCCTTAAACATGCATAAACAGAATACAAAAACGACCCACTTCCTCCGTACCTTCCAGGGTTATTCTCCTGCTCACATACATCCATTCTGAAGAGACTATAGACCCCTCCACAGACTGAAGTCTAAGGTTTTACCCCATGCATATTAGGCACTGGCGTAACTATAGAGGATGCAGGGGATGCAATTGCACCCGGGCCCAGGAGCCCTAGGGGGCCCATGAGGCCTCCCTTCTCCATATAGGGAGCCTAGTAATATGAATAAAGCATTATAATTGGGGGCCCTGTTACAGGTTTTGCATTGGGGCCCAGGAGCTTCAAGTTACGCTTCTGATATTAGGAATAAAGTTGTACAAAGCAACCAATTTGTATGTGTATTCTTCTGACTCTTCCCCAACAGATGATGTCGGGAAAAAGAAGGATCAGGCATGCCAAATTTCATTGACTCCTATATCCATGGAAAACACATGAATGCTCAGCCAAACCAAGTATTCATGTGAATTGGGGAGGAATAGCTGTTGGCCGAGCGAACATTTGGCTGACGGCTATTAAGAGTCTTTTTATAGCAATGGCCTGAACCTTACTTTTCATTCATGTTAGAGTCCCTCTAAGGAATCATGGGAATAAATATTAAGTGGAAACTAATGCTTCTTAGCAAGTCTTTCCTAGATTCTTTACAGAATCTTCTTTCATTGATATGTAAAAGTAATTGGACAGGGAACCGATTGACAGAGATAATGGCCGCTCAGTGCAGTTACAATCTGCCCTTCATACTGCAGTCTATTCATACTCCTTATGATAATCCAGCATTGTAGTAAGTTCAAGTCAGAAGTTCAGGCAAAGTTCATCGTTAAATGTAATTATGGGTCTTGAACTCGGAGATACAAAGAATCAGTTACAAGGTTTGACTAGTAAATAAAGTTTTCTAGAAGGCAATTGTAAAGGGAAAAAAAAACAACTCACTGTTCTATAAAGGAGGAGATTTATCATAGCTGGTGCAAGTAAAAAGCGGAGCAGTTTCCATAACGGCCAATCTAATCTTATCTCACATGAATCAAAGGTCTTTTGGAAAAGTAAAGCAGAAAACTGTTTAAGGGGGCATCCTTGTCATCTAGAGGAAAGAAGGTTTCTACACTATTATAGAAGTGGGTTCTTTACAGTAAGAGCAGTAAGACTATGGAACTCTCTGCCTGAGGACACAGTGATGGCAAATTTGATAAGAGTTCAAGAGGGGCCCAGACAGCTTTCTTGAGTACAGCCCTATTTCAAGCTATAGTCACTATTTCAGAAGTTTTGTTGATGCAGGGATTAGTCTGATTGCCAGATTTGCAGACAGAAAGGATTTTTTTCCTAAAAGGAGGAAAATTAGCTTCACCTCGTTGAGTTTTTTTTGCCTTCTTCTGGATCAACATTGGGGGTAATAGGCTGAACTGGATAGATATGTCTTATTTTAGCCTAACACACTATTTACTATGTTGATGATGAAAACTCTTCCATGTTTCCTTTGTTCTAGTTTTGCTTAAAATGCCCAATTATGTTGCAGATCTTTCTTATAGGACTGCTTCTATCCAAGGGAGGAGTTCATGCCTGACCATGGACTGTTCATGCACAGTCTTTAGACTGCTTCATCTCTCCTTACTCCGGCTGATGCTGTGTGCATGTCTTATTCTGTTTCGGGCCCTTTTATAAGTGTCAAACTTGGCATGACCCCTTTAACAGAAGAAGAACTTTGGACATTTCAGTGTTTTCTAAAAGGTCTTTAAAGAGGCTTTCTAGGACTACACTATTGATAACTGATCCTCAATAGTTAATAGGTGGGAGTCTGCCATTCAGGATCCCTGCTGATCAGCCTCTTCTCATACCTATAATGTCACATTCATTGGTCACATAGTCTGAGAGTATCTCATTCCCATTCAAGTGAATGGGACTGAGCTGCAATACCCTGCACAGCCACTATCTAATATATGGCAGTGTACTTGGTATGGACTGAAATGACTCAAGTACCGCTATTACCTCAATCAGATGATTGGTGGGGATTCCAAGCGGCAGACCCCCCTCTGTATTACCAGAAAACCCCTTTAAATGTGTTACATAAAAGTGAATATTTGTAACATTCCTGTGTTCTAAACAAAATAGCAGTTAATGGATAACAGCAGGTGTTCAGGGTAGGATTTACGTAACAGATTGGTTTTAGAAAATGATTTCCTGGTTCTCCTACAGGGAAACTACGGTCAGGAATGTATCTCTGCAGATATTAAATGCCCTGCTACAAGATGTTTTGCATTGGCGATATGCCATAGTGAAGGGTGAAGGTTATTCTAACATTCATGCTAAGCTGACTTTTGGTCATGTAATCCTGTGGATAAAGGTACGGCAGGTATTTGGAATGGAAACAAAAATCTAATATTTGCAGTTGAGTAAGTCTGGAAACAACCTGACTGCACTACGTAGAGCTGTAAGGTTTAGGACCTGAATTCATTCACTCCTTGTCTTACAGAAATATGGCATCAGGAGAAGTCAGCTGGCCCATTCCCATGAGGGCCATCGGTGCGCAGAACCTACTGACGATGCCAGGAGGAGTCACAATCGCAGGATACCTACACAAGAGAGGAGGGAAACAGTTACAGCTGTTTAAATGTAAGTTACTGAAATATATAACTACAGTAAAAATGTGTATTTGTTGGTGTTTTTATCCTGTTTGAACCGTTACAACCGAAACCAGTTTGTGCCTTAATGAGCAACTCCTTTTTTAGTTTTTTTCTATTGAGGAATTCCTAGGGCCATAACTTTTTTAACTTTTTCGTCAATGTAGCCGTATGAGGGCTTGTTTTTTACAGAACAATTTGTATTCTTTATACTATGTATTATACTGAAATGTTGCAGTGGTTCAGAATAAACCTACTTTGAAGTTTGACTCAGATTTGAGCTTTGAGTCACGGAGGGGGGCCATTACGGCAGCTCCCTACCCGCATCATGAAGACTGACAGCTGTATAGGACAGAGCTGTCACTCTGAATGATGTGAGCGGGAGAGGCTGGAGGTACTGGGTAGACCTGTCTCGGGTTCATGCTGTCCATGGTTTGGGCAGCATGAACCTGGGGCCAGAATCCCTTTAAAAACGCATTTTTTTAAGGTTCATGCTTTTGTGTCATCGCATTCCAAGAGCCATAACATTGTTACTTTTCCATCAACAGAGTTTTATGATGGATACTAGTGATGAGCGAGTATACTCGCTAAAGGCAATTGCTCAAGCGAGCATTGCCCTTAGCGAGTACCTGCCCGCTCGAGACAAAAGGTTCGGGTGCCAGCGGCGGGCAGGGAGCTGCGGGGGAGAACGGGGCAGAACGGAGGGGAGATCTCTCTCTCCCCCTCTCCCCCTCTCCCTCCTGATGACTGCCGCTACTCAACACTCCCCCGCGCCGGTACCTGAACCTTCCGTCTCGAGCGGGCAGGTACTCGCTAAGGGCAATGCTCGCTCGAGCATTTGCCTTTAGCGAGTATACTCGCTCATCTCTAACGGATACTTTTTGCATGTTGAGCTCTAGCCTTCATTTATCCCTTTTTTGGGAGCATATTAGATTTTGATCACTTTTTATTCCATTTGAACAAAATATGCATTCTGGAATTTTTTTAAAAGTTTTTTTTATGGCTTTTACTATGTGCCATCAATAATGTGCTAATATAATTCTATGGTTTAGCACGATTATATCAATACCAAACCTATATAGTTTTTTTTGCAGATTTTTTCACATTAAAAAAAAAAGATTTATTGCCGCGTTCAAAGAACATTAACATTTTTTACATCAACGGTGCTATGTGAGTTTTTTTGTGGTACAAATTGTACTTTTTAATATTACCATTTGCTGTTCTGTATGACATTTTAATCGCTTTCTACTCAGTTTTTTTTTTTGTAAGGGGAGATATGCAAGATAAGCTATTTTTGCAATGTTTTAAAAAACAATTTCAAGGCTTGCACCATATGGGTTAAATAATGTACAATTTTTTTCCTGTGGGTCATTACAAACAAGGCAATACCATATTTGTGGTGATTTTTTTTGTTTGTTTGTTTTTTTACATACTAAGGATATGTGTAAAGTTGCGCTCGAGATTCTTGGGCACAACTTGCATCGGACAGCATTCGAACTTCTTTTCTGATGTGCTGAACACTACAAATTAACATGTGCTATTCGTATCCAAAAATTGGACAAGAATGGGACATGCTGGGATTTTTTTTTCACTTGCACTGTCAGTCTGACTAAAACAAAGCCTGTGTGCGTGCATCCATTCAATTGAAGAGGTGCTATTTTCAGGCAATTTTCTGAACAATTTTACGGTCCAAAAATTGGACAGAAAAAAGCCCACGTGGATGTACCCTATGGGAGAAAATTGGGGCTTTGACTTTTTTTTTTGTATTTTTTACCCTTTTTTTCTTACACATTTTATTTTTTACTTTTAGCTTTTATCCCAATAGGGGACTTGAAGTTGACAACTTTTGGTTGTTTATATAATACACTGCAATACTTCAGTATTGCGTTATTATATATTGCATATAAAGCTCAGTCAGGGGCTGAGCCTCATAGTCCACCGTAGATGAAAGACCCGGAAGACATCTTTAAGCCTCTGGGTGCCCAAGCAATCCATCAGGATTCCGCAACCACATCATGGGGGCTCATGGGTGACAGAGGGAGCACCTCCCTCTGTAAGACTTTTACATGCCATGGTAATATTGACTGTGGTATGTAAGAGTTAAACAGCTGCATCTGCTACCTCTACACCACGATTGCTACACCCTATTTTGGATCCATGAGGATGGAAGCCCACCCATTGATTCTGTATTAAAGCTCCTTCCAGACCCCTCTCTGAACCATAATAACTGATCACCAGGAATCCAAACAGAAGCGTATCTTAGTAGTTTTAACTCCAGGGCAATAATTTTCTTTTTACGATTCTTATCTGCTGCCGGGTTCTCACCTGGGACAAGGGGTCAACCTAGTTTGACTGCCATGCAAGAAGGTCAATAAACAAGGGAAACTCCTTTATTCATTCATGTGAGGCTTTTATCAACATGTTCGTCATGCACTGTGCATTCAGGAAATAAGGTAAGGGAATTAAAGGGGTTTTCCAACTAAGGACATTTATCCCCTATTTATCCACAGGATAGGGGATATATGTGTGTATGTTGAGGTTCAAGCCCTCTCTCTCTCCCTCCCCCCCCCCCCCCCCCGCTCCCCACTGCAACCCCCCACTCACCCACGGCGCTCCCCGAATCTTTTCGCCCGAGTACGGAAGTACTCGAAAATCGCCATACTTGGGCGAAAAAGGGGCGTGGCCGAGTAGGTTCACTCATCTCTATTCCTGATGTACTGCATTATATGCAGAGAAACGCGTAGAACCGACCGAACCGATTAATTGATTAAATACTAAATCGGAAATAAAATCAATAGTGAAGAACTGATATTGAGGTAATAATGAGTGCGAGTGGGGTTATTATACCACAATTTAAATAAAAACATTCCCCTCGGGCCTTCCGGGTACAAATATGCATCAATTTGTACTGTAGGAAATCCTATCTAAAATATTCTCCCAGGGGCTATAGCTGCCGTGACCAACAACCAACTATCAAGTCACTCCTGAATAGAGTCCTCCACTGGATACCCCTTGTGGGGTCCCAGGAAACTATCGTTTCGTGTTCTGTGGTGTCTTTTACTCTCGCGTCTATTTCCAATTCACTTTATTTTGACGTGAGTTGTATGTCAATTATCATTAAAATTTAGTTTTAGACGTCTGTGAGGGCTACTAGTGTGTTCATATCAATATATGCCTTTGTAAACACGTATCACTTATAGTCTTCATGGTTTATTGTCAGGAAAAAAAAAATGGCTGCCTGTGATTTTTGAATAAGTCAACCAAAAAAAAATAAAAATCAGGTTGGCAAGGCTGCACCCTCCATCTTATAGAGATGAGTGCAGTGGTGGTCATACATGCAGACAACCACTCCATTAACAAGGGGTATTTGAGGTACACAGATTTTGGAATCACTGGAAGTCCCAGTGGTCTGACCCCCGCAATTCGACATTTAACCCCTAACCTGTGGGTAAGCGATAAATGTCATTAGTGTGAAAACTCCTTCAAGAGTTTTTGCAACTGCTGATTATAAAGTCGTAGGACTCTTTCACCCAAGCAGACACTCCTTAATCTGCTGCTGTGGAATTCCGCTTCAAAACCCCCATGCCTACATGCGGAATTTGATGGGGAGTTGGCGTCAGAATTAAGCCATTTTCAATTCTGCATCAAAATCCAGAGAGGCTGCAGATTTTGGTGCAGAACTTTCAGCACCTTGCGGAAATATACTGCTAGTTATAAAGCACCCTTCATCAGGTGTACGGTAAGCTCACTTGTAGAAAAGAGGATTTTGTTTTTAGAAATGGCGTCACTTTTACGTTGGCTGCGTTGGCTATTGCAATTTTCAACTAAATGAGGGTACTCAGTATTACGAAACACAGTCCATGGACAGAAGTGGCGCTGTTTCCAGGGAAACCCCTTAAAGGGATCTGTCACCAAGTTCATGAATTTTGATCCTGAGCTCAGCTCGAAGTCACGAAGGCTGGTCACGCTGGCGTCTCCCCGCCAGCATCATGCACACTGACAGCTCTCTCCCCTTTAGTATATAGGGAGAGAGCTGTCACTCTAGCTACATGATGCAGGCAGGGAGAGGCCAGTGCGGCCCACCTCCATGACTCAGAGTTCAGCTCTGAGGCAAATTTCATGACCCTTGTGACAAGATCCCTTTTAACCTGGAAAAACCCTTTTAATATTCTAAATATTTGTCCAGTATCAGGGACACCTTCCAGAAATTATCATTTGCATAGTTCCCTTTGTTTTATAATCCAGGTTCACCCTGTGCAAATACATGATGATCTTTGTATTGCTTTCTTTAGTTTTACAAGTCGTGATTCATATTCACTTTTCAAACACTTGACTGTCCAATGAAAGCTAGTTAAAAAGACTCAGCTATTTGACTTAGACACGCCATTCAGGTGTATTTGAAGTACTGAATGGAAGAAAACCCTGGGGGGGGGGGTTTGGGGGGGGGGGGGGTTGAATATAAGTGAAAAATAGATATTTTTGACATTTTTATAGAACAAAGAGCCTCTAACACCTTTATTGGGTCTGGATATCTTAATAAAGATCAGTATGTATTGCTATATTTATTGTAGGTCATACATTTCCTTTCTTTTCTTTTCATTATTTCAGTCAGGCATGTATTACAAACATAGGGAGATGGATAGTGCTGTTTTGGCCTTATAATAAAATCTAGAAATATTGCAGTTCTCACACTGGCCACTAGAGCACACAAAAATACTGACATTTCCTGTTCACTGCAGCTCATTTGTCAGCTTTGCTGTATAGACTGGAACAGAGTGAGCAGAGACATCACATTATTATTAGAGGGGAGGGTTAATGGCTGATGACAGCTCCCATGTACTGATGAAGACCTAGATAATGCTGGAAAGCAACACTGTATACTCATAAAAGGCCCGGTATGTAGTTTGTCTGCAATGTCCCGGTATCAGGGATGGGGGCTGTACTCTGACAATTAAAAGAGGACTTAGCTCTCATAGTGCCAAGTGGGTTTCATAGCCCTTTGATTCTGGATATCAGTGGTGCTCTGAGATCAGACCGTATTGAGATATATGTACCGTAATACATATTTAGGGTTAGAGGGGGTACTAAATGACTGATTGTGCTTCATTTTACCATTATACCTTTAGACTGCTTTCATAGTTAAAAGGGAATGTACACTTACCAAGCTGCGGCTTTGTACTGCCGGTCAGGATGTCTTGTGACATTCATTGATAAACCACATATCTATGTGGTCATCATTTGCTAAAACTCACAACAGGCAGACGCTTTCAGTCCCTGCATCAGCTCATTTTGCATCTACATTTCACCTATAGCTTATCTCATTTGTTTGTTAGGTTCTTACAAGTACTAAATCGGCCTAAAAGTGTTAATTTGCATTGTTACCTTGTAGCAGCATTTGGCTTGGAATATTAGAACTGATTAACTCTATCTTTATCCATTACAGCTGTATTCCAATGGAAATGTCAAGTATTTATACATAGAGCAGTAAAATTGGGTAGTTTAAGGAATTCTGAAAGGATCTATAATGAATATCCAGATTTTTTTTACCAGGTCCAATATTCTTGGCTGATTATAGTTTTAATATATCTTTATAGCAGTCAGAAGTGATACAGAGCTCCAAATCCCCTGCAAAGATATAGAATTAATTAATAAAATTCTTGCTGCCTGTGGCCACCACTAGAGGGGGCTTATGTGCTTACTGCATACTGTGTACGTATTGAACCTAATGCACTATGCACTGAGCTCCAAAATTCCTTTTTGTAGTGTATGCAAGCAGCTAGACTTTTATTATTTAGCCCTGTCTATGAAGGAGATTTGGAATTCTGTATGAGAAAAAAAGAGCTCCAATTGCTAAAAATAAATATTAGGAAGTTAAACAGAAACAGTCTTAGTCTACAAATCAATAATGAGCATATATGGATATTAATTCTTCAGGAATGTCACTAAAGGCCCATTTAGACACAACGATTATCGCTCAAAATTCGCTCAAAAGCCATCTTTTGAGCGATAATCGTTGTGTCTATCTGCACTGACATCGTGCAGTTTTAGTTAAGCCGTCGCTGATCGTTGTCTTTCAGCGTGCTGAAAGACAACGATCAGCCTTATCAATGATTCTTAGCGGGATACAGCTGATACTATTGTTTCAGCTGCATCCCGCTTCCTGAACACAGGCTGGGTATGAAGAACAGAGCGGTCCAGCTCTGTTCTCCATACCCCGCACAGAGCGCTCGGCTGTCTAACAGCCGGGCGCTCTGTGCAGAAAACATCTGGATGCAGAAGACAAGTGGGGACACCCTGCTTGTCTTCTGCATTTCCTGCTCGGAGCGCTCCACTGTATAACAGCCGGGTGCTCGGAGCGGGGAACAGCAGAAGACAAGCACAGCGCAAGGTGATCGCTCATCTTGAGCGATCATCTTGCGCTGTAAATGACACAATGATTATTGCTCAAAAGACATGCTCAAAAGTCTTTTGAGCAATAATCGTTGTGTCTAAATGGGCCTTAAGACACAGTTAAAGTTGAGAAAATGCAGAAACTATCTGGAGTTCAGCCCAGTGACATGCATCTCCCACTGTACAGCCTTTCCACTGAAAGGTTGCTGCAAACCCGCTAGATGGAAATTTGTATAACGCCTCTGCCTTTACCAGGAATTTGCATCATAGAAGTGGCAGTCGGTCACTTTGCAGCAATCTGATAAGCTGCTGTCAGGGTGGAAGTCCCCTGTCTGGTAATGCCCATGAAGTAGCGGATGTGTTTGACCTGTCACTTTTTAATACATTTTCTAAAAAATATTACATAGCTTAAAGAACACCAGTCAGCTATGGTTAAAAATATGAAAACTTTAAGGGACTTTTCACACTAGCGTTTCGCTGATCCATCGTGGGAACAGCAAAATGGAAAGCAAATGTTTCCGCTTTCAAGCCCGTAGAAATGTATTGAAGGGGAAGGTCTTCAGTTTCAATCTGTTTTTTTAAACAGGATTAAAAGTACAGACTGCTGCGCTTTGCTTTCCAGTTTCAGAAACAGAATACAGATAGGTACTTTTTTTTTATGCATTGTACTCATTGAGAGGCGGATGAAACTTGAAGACGGGGGTAGTGGTGGTTCTTCAATGATTGTGGCTCAGCGGTTGGCACTGTTGCCTTGCAATGCTGGGGTTCTAAATTCAAATCTCATCAAGGGCAACATTAACTATAAAAAACTCCATATAGCCATCACCCTTGGTTAGACTTGAACCTACAACTCCAGCACAGCAAGGCAACAGTGCTAACCACTGAGCCACATTCTTCATGGATGTAAGCAGAAAGCTTACACAGATGCTTTCCATTTCATTTCTGTTTTCCGCGTAAGATCAATTGCTGAAATTCACAAGAATTATTAGAAATATATTACATTACTTATACTGGGTTACAATCTGTATTATCCTTCAGAGTAGTAATCACAAGTCTGCTCATTACTGGAAACAGTTGATAAACTCAACAAACTTGTCAGTTTAGCTGAGCTCCTGTACAGGCTTGTAGTTTCTCCTACATTAGCTTACTCTGTAGTGCCTGTAGAAAAGATAATGCTTCAGAGAATGTAAATCAACCTTGGTAAGCTCTGTCCATTCATTGAGATTTCAGCTCCGAAGCCTGCAGAATTGTGAGTACAGCCCAGGACTAGGATACAGACTGTGACTTTTTTAAACACTTTAATTGGAGGGTCATTATCAATAGAGAGTGGCATATAGTTTAAAGCAGTACATGACCTTGAACATGGCCTAGAAAAAGGGCTGAGCTGTAATACCAGATGCAGTCCGTGGACAAGAGTGGTGCTGTTGTTGTCATGATCAGTTCCTCTGCTCTTTGAACTGCTACAAATTTAATGTCATCCTTATCTTTTCAGGGCCCCTGAGATATGTGATCATACATAAGGGGTGTGTTTACTACTTCAAAACGAGCACCTCAGCCACCTCCCAAGGCACTTTCTCGCTAAACGGGTACAACAGGTCAGTAGCAAACTATTTACTATCATTTGGCTCATTCAATGTAATAACTTTGTACATCAGCATAATGTATGCCACATCAAATGTTGGTCAGGAAGGATATTGTTTCTCCTTAAGGAGAGCAACTAGAAGGTGTGTGAAGAGACTTATAAGGACATCCATGCTTCTCTGGGAAATATGCAAATGGCAAATGGAACAATACCACTGCAGCGCCACCTATTGGAAGGCAGCATTCCTCAAAGTCAATGTTTGACTCTTTAAACAAGTCTTGTATGACTGGGTATTGTTTGATCTTTCCATTTGCATATTTCCAAGAGGAGCATGGATGGCCTTATAAGTCTCCTCACTTACCTTCTAGTTGCTCTCTCTAAGGACAAACTATACCCTTTCTGACCCACATCTAAAGGATTCTCACTAGCCATGCCAAAAACCTACTGCACACTGATAAGTGGCAATCACCTCAAAACATCTGTCTGTGTATGGTTTTTGGCTTTCGCTTACAATTCCCAGTCATTGTTACATTACTTCCATCTATGACACTCGCCCATGACATCCATATGCCCATAATAGCTGGCACTGCGGAATATTGTTCCATCTTCCCATCTGCAAATTTCCAGAGGAGCATAGATGTCCTTGTAAGTCTCCTCACACACCTTCTAGGTGCTCTCCTTAACGACATTCACATTAAAACTAGCTTACCGTTTTTTGTGTACAGCTTCTCTGCAGACTAAGTGCTTCCGATTGAACAGACACAGCATAGTCTAATTCTGCCATCATATATTACTCCAATACCTCTGCCTCCACTTTTTACAAACATACAGGTGGCAGAAAAGGAGACAGATGGACTCTTGACTACCCAGAGTTTGTTTGTAGTCTGCCACCATAGAAACACATAGTGTCTCTTTGGTACGTTCCTTATAACTTTAAAGGAGTATTCCCATCTCAGACAAAGTATGGCATAAATGTCTAATCAATGGGG
Source organism: Eleutherodactylus coqui (assembly GCF_035609145.1). NCBI lineage: Eukaryota > Metazoa > Chordata > Amphibia > Anura > Eleutherodactylidae > Eleutherodactylus > Eleutherodactylus coqui. The sequence continues at coordinate 56,314,945 of NC_089843.1, forward strand.
TCCCACCTCTTGGACCCAAACTGATCACCAGAATTTCGGTCTCCTGACCCCGCCCCACCACCGTAGCTACTGGTGGCTGAGATCACAAGAACAGCATTCACTGCTATGGGGTTACGGAAACTGTGTAGAGCAGCCAAGTTCAACTGTTTCAATAATCCCGGCCACCTTTACAGCGGACAGGCTGGTATTCCCATATCAGCCATGTTTAGTTGAAATGGGCATACACCTTCAAGGTGGCTTCCAAGTTATAGATGTCCACTTGAATAACATGGTTGGACATGGATTATAAGAACTAATCACTAACCACTTTTTGTCTTCATTAGGGTAATGAGGGCAGCAGAAGAGACGACGTCTAGTAATGTGTTCCCCTTCAAGATGGTCCATATCAGCAAGAAGCATCGTACTTGGTACTTTTCAGCAGCATCTGAAGAAGAGCGGAAGGTACTGTTGGTGGGAGGCACAGAATAATTATTTTCTCTGTAGAAGTTAAAAGCTGACATTCACCCCTGTGTCAGGGATGTAAATCTCTGAAGACCTCTGTAGGAGTTTAGATATTATACAGAGGCCTCTTTGTCAAGTTGGTGGCAGTCAAAACCAATTTTATCTTTAAACTGTGCCTATATAACTTGTCAGAAGATACCCTTTGAGGTGCATTACAGCTTTAAGGAGGGCCTGATTATGGTCCAACCACCTGTCTTGTATGTCTATTCCTTGCTGTGCTAATTAGACATGTGGAAAATTTTCAAGACAATGGGTTATATTCACGTCTAGAATATCCTTTCTAATGGTCAACATTTCTCTTTTAGAAATGGATGCTGGCTTTGAGGAAAGAGATTGACCGCTACCATGAGAAGAAAGAGACAATCACAGACCTAAGGTATCATTCTTTCATTTCTCCACCTCTTAAGGGCTTTTTTACATGGCCCAATGATTGGACGAGAACATTCGTAGGATTGTTCATTTGCCAGATCATCGGGCATTGTGCACCAGATGAGTTGACGGACAAGCAAACACTCATTTCTTGGCTGATTGCATCTTTTGTACAGCCAAGAAAATCATCTTTGTTGGCAGCAGCTAAAGGCTCCTGGGCCTGGGTGCAAAAATTTATCTTGGGGTCCCCCAACTTCTCTTAACCCCTTAATGCAGAGGTGTAACTTGAAGCTCCTGGGCCCCAATGCAAAACCTGTAACAGGATCCCCAACTATAATGTTTTATTCATAGTACTGGGCTCCCTATATGGAGAAGAGATGCCTTATAGGCCCTCTAAGGCTTCAGGGCCCAGGTGCAACTGCAACCCCTATATCCTCTATAGTTACGCCAGTGGTTTGCAGCACATTTTCCCAGCATTTTCCATGTTCATTTCCCATGAACATGGAATATGCTGCTGGCAATAATGAAACAGTATGGCAGACGAATGATCATATGTGACAATCGTATGTCAATTAAATATTGTGAATCAGCCTATGTGAAGGCCTGGATGATGAGTGCTAATTTTGGTCGACACTCGTCATTGGGACCAGATCTATCAATGTAAAAAGACCCTTAGTTTTAGTTGAGGTGAATGGGAGTTGTGCCTGCAATACAATGCCAGGCCACTGCAAAGTGTACGGAGCTGTCTGCTGCCTGCTCTGTACACAGTGATCTAGCGAACAGCTGATCGGGTGGTGGACGATCAGCTATTGATGACTTATTCTGAGGCTAGCATTAAGAGAGAGACTCAGGCCAGCTTTATTGTTCCTAAATAGTTCTCAATGTACTCAATATACTGCATCAATCTTTCAGAGCCGCACAACTGCTTTAAATGTCATAAAAATACAGTAAGGCCTCGTTCACACAGCACTGTTAGTGTCAAATCCGTGTTACAGCACAAATCCAAAGCTGAGCATCAGATTCGTTCCATGGATTTTCATGCAGATGGATTTAGCCCCAGTCAATAGGTGAACGAGGTCAAATAACACGGAGATATATGAAATATGGTATATGCAAATATAAATGATGAAATTAATCAGAAAACATTGAAGGATATCTCCACATTTCATAGCTTTGCATATTTATGGTACATATGACAACTTGCTGATTGTTTCCTTCACAGTGATAGTGCTTCGGACTCAGACAGTTTCTATGGCTCCGTGGAGCGTCCTGTGGATATAAAATACACACATAATCCCGCTGATGGTAACGTTTCATCTCAATTTCATACATTTTCTATGATAAAACTTCACTGGTATGACAGATTTATTATAAAAACCATATTATGGACAGCACTACTAAATATCCAGCTTTTAACCCCTTAAGGACCAAACGCGGTACATTTACGGCGCTTGGTCCTGGGTTTTAATCCCCGCTGATAGTAGGGATACGGAGTGGGATTAAAGCCTCTATGTAACGTTTCCAGCACTAGATTGCAATCCTGGGCACAGCCAACAAGTACGGGTAGCGAGGTCGGGTAAGCCAGGGTTGGTACATGGGATGTTACAGCAGTACAGAGAATTAAGCAGAGAGGTGGTCAGAAGCAAGCCAGTTGTACACCGATATGTCAAGCAGCACAGACCCTGATCAGCTCTGTTGGTGACTATTTTCACTACCGGGGAATATTTTCCCCAGTAACTGCGGCTCCTATGGATGCGGCTCCTATGGATGCCCCAGCTACAGTGAAAACGTGTGACGTCATGGGGTTACAAAAATAAGTTTACAAAAAATTACAGGTTTCTCTGCTACAGGCTTTTAGAACAGGAGCCTGGCTGACAGTAGTCATCAAAGCCACCACCTTAAAAAAAAGTAATGTGCATGTTTAAAGCCCATTAGTGAGGTCAGTAAAAAGTCATATTGGGGTCACTAATGGCACACTGCAATGTTTCAGAATAACACATACATGGGGGCAATAAGCATACCTGTCCTAGGCTCATGCCTCCTGTGGTTCAGATTCCCTTTAACATCCTGTGGATTTTAGTTCCTACATTCCGTACTGATTCGTTTCATTTAATATCTGTATAGTAGCTTTGTTTTTGATACTTGCCCAGAATAAAGATGTACTCTACATATATGAATTAGCTGATGACAGACTGAGCTTTCACTATACATTTACAGATAGCTGGCAGGATGAAGATGATGATGAAGAAGACTATGAACAACCAGATATAATGGATGGTAAGCTGTCTGACAAGAGTGTGTTCAATGGATATTAAAGAAGTTATCATACAGAAGACATTTACAACATATTGCTATTGATGTGCCATCCATGTCTGCTTGTTGGGGGTCCAGCTTGTGGGATTTTTGGAAAACACTAGAACAAAGTGGGAGCAGCGTTACAAAAGTTTACAGATATAACAAAGTGTAACTTGAGTGTGGTAACTTTGTGCCATAAATTATGTTAAGCCATTAAAAAGCCATTGTAATCTTAACAAAACAAAGGCCACTGTAAAGCTATTAAAAGGCAAATAAACTGTGGCACAGAAAGCTATGTTAACACTTTAATTCTCAAGTTGAACTTTGCTATATCTGTATGCAACTTGTCTCTTCTAGGCTACTTTTGGAGGCCACATGGTTGGACCATTAAGGTCAAGGAGTGACCATGCACCCTTTGAAAATGTAAAGCAAGGCATCAAGAGCTAAAGTTGTTCTGTTGCCCTTGCCATTTTGTTCTAGTAACCATTGGAGTTCACATAGATGGAAAAGTCAACAATCACACATATCCTAACAATATGCCACAATGTGTGTAGTAAGAAAAAACATAGATATAACAAAGTGCTATCAATGCACTCCACTTCTGCTGATATGGACTCTGAGGATGGTGGCCACATATTGGCTAGCTCTGGCCCTCTCCTGGTCATTGCTCATGATTAATTTGATTCAAGTCAAATTTATACACTGAATTTATTATACCCCCTCTCGTCTACATGTCATGGGTCTATTTGCCTCAGCGAATTACCCCCAATGTTTGACCACTGTAGGCACAGTCCTGCACATATTTTGGGAGTGCAGTGCTTTCCAAGATTATTAGAGATATGTACTTGAATTCATGGAGTCTCATCTAGCGACTGCAAGAATTATATATACTAAGGTCCTGTTTGGAATGGTGGTAGATATACCTGTGGATGTGGCCACCCTTAGCATGTATAAATGCCTGTTCTTTTATACTAAAAAGGTAATTTTACTGCATTGGAAACATCCAAGCGGCCAACTAGAGCTGCCTAGATCCAGGTAGTCAATCGTGTGGTGTATAAACTCAAATATCTGGCTTGAGGGTGCCCGGATAAGTTTGATGAAGTATGGGGTCACTGGACAGATTGTCCAGCAATGGCAAAAGAGATACCTATTTCGTTGGTTGGCCTGCTCTACTATGTAAGAGATCCTACTTTGTAGATTCTTATCTTTACCAATCTTTTTAGTCTCGCCAAGTGAGTTTTCCCCCTCGTTCATCTCAGATACCCTGGTTGAGAGTCCCTTTCTTTTTTTCCTCACTGGTTTTGACTTTTGCAATAAACTGATATGATAATCAAGAAGTAAGCATTTATTTGTGCAAAACGTAAATTATGGGTAATTCAATGTGATCAATGTTCCTGAATAAAGCAATGGGAATAAGTTGAATTTTTACATTAAATGGGTTAATTGCCTGCTATTTCTCTAGCAGACAGTGCACCAAGCTATCCACCACCGCCAGTTCCAGTAGTTCAAGAAAATGAAGTTCTTGCAAACCGGCCATCAACATCTAGAATTCCAGGAGTAACAAAACCCCCTTTTCCTCCTGCTTGGTCACAAAGGACTGGAACTATCACATATCCAATGAATCCAAGGGGCAGTATTGACAGTTACAATGTACAAGAGTCCGCTGGAAGACCTCCACTCCCTGGATTCCCGCCTGCTCATAAAGCTAATGATCCAATAAATAGATCAACTGACAAAGCTGAAAAAGATCCCAAGAAAGATTATCTGCGCATTTCTAATAACAATGGTAAAAAACCACCTCTATTACCGCAACCAACACCAGGTCATTGGGCAGAACCGTTGTCCTCCCAACCAAAAAGAGACATTGCAAGCAGTCAATCTAAGGAAACAATGTTTGTGAACAAGCCATCGTATATAGTGGGAAATAATATAAAATTTAAGGATGAACTCGCTAATAGGCTCCACAACACAGCTCCTCCCGTACCCGAGAAGCCAAATCACAAGATTAACCATGTCATGACTCCAGTAGTACCCACAAAACCAACTGTGCCACCAGCCATTAAGCAAAGCACAATGAACAATTATGTGCCACCGATTCCAAGAAAACCGAAATCATTAAGTGACTCTTTAATATCACCTGAGCAGTCTTCACCCAATATGCTGAAACCCATTCTTAGCAAGCCACCTACCATATCAAAACCTCCTACATTGCCTAGGCTACAAGTACGGGCAACAGAAAGTGACAGACCTGGATTCTCGTCAAAATTGTAAGTATACATTATCAATTTTGATTCAATGTATCAAAGGGATTGTGGCTTCTTTAGCTTCCAACTCAGCCATTAGCACTGGGAAAATCCATGTTTGGCCATATTTTTTTCTGATGTCTCCATTCACAGTAAATCAGGCCTTAACAGGCAGGCCTGTATTAGGCACTAGGCACTGGCGCCAGTGCCTGGAACGGCTCCTTCCCATGGGTGGCACCAGAAGACGGGGAATTTTTTTTTTGGCTTTTCTTCTTTTCAAACCCCTTCCCCTGTGTTCTGCTATACTACATACTCCTATATTTCTGGAAGGGTGGCGTAGGTAGGATTTCCTATTATTTTAGAAACAATAAGCAGTGTTGGAAGTGCAAGATGGCTGCATATCTTACCTTTCCTTTGGAACTAACCTTCAGTCACCTTTACCCTAATAGCCCACTTGGTGTAAACTCATTGGTGCCTAATTTACAGTTCGCAAATAGTATATTTTCTGACTTGCTCTAGGAGATCACCCCCTGATGGACAGAGTTTCAGAGATATCACAATGGAATTACCAATCCGTCCACCAAAACCAAAGAAGAGTATGGATGATGACAAAAGCGATAACGAGGATGACTATGAAAAGGTAATGTCCAGTAATAACTAAAAGGTGTATTTTGCAATCCAGCAAGCCATTTTTCACAGCATAGCAAGCATATAGTAGAAAACATCGTAGACTACTACCCGAGGCGGAAAACTCCTTTTCACCAAGGGCCACATCAGCATCATAGTTGCCTTCAAAGGGCCGTTTATAAGGCTAATTCACATGGGTGTATTTGCACTCCATATTACAGACAGTCTCATCCCTATTTATTTGCACTGCGGTGTTCAAACATGCGTTTTTCACCCGTGTTATTCATGTTTATAAAAAACATTGCAGCATGTCCTATTTTGCTCCGAATTACAGACTGAAATTGGCCAGTAAAGTCAATGGGATCGCCCAAATGTGCAATGAATATTCACTGCATCTTCATACAGAAAAGCATGTGAAATCTATGGGACCTTGTGTTTTTTGCCAGTCCTTCTGTGTCTGGACCTCGTCGCGGGCCACATAAAATGACGTGGTGGACCAGATTCGGCCCGTGGGCCTTGAGGCTGCCACATGTGCAGTAAGCCCATTTATTGTATATTGTGTTATCATATAATCATTCTGTTTTGTTTCAGGTTCCTTTGCCGGCTTCTGTTTTTGTTGATACCTGTGATTCTTTTGACGTAGAAAGGTAATTTTATTATATTTTCTGTATTTATACCATTATATTAAAAAGCATCAGTACTGTAGAATGTGTAGAATCAAGGGTTTACATACAATGCAGCCCGTGCAACTTGTATAAGGTTCATGGAGGGAAGGCCTCAACTTAGGTTGACCCCAACCTTTTCTAAACTTGACGAGGTTGGCGCCAACCCTTTTTAAGCTCTTCCTGTCTACTGTGAACACCATGTTAAAAAACTAGGGACAGCAGAAGCAGGCACCGGTCACAAGGACTCCCTCTTTCCAGGCAAAGGGAACAAATGGCAAGGCGGCATGAACTTGTATCAGTTGAAGGTGCCATTTTGATCTTGCAATAAGGCCCTTGTCCTCTGTATAGAATGCTATATATTATGTAGAGGTGGTTCTTAGTTTCAACATATACATCATATACATTTGTCTGTCATCTGTTGGTGAGGGGCAGCTGGAGAGACAGTTTTTACAGAAATTAACAACTTAAACCCTTAAGGATCAAGTGTAGTAAATATATGGCGCTTGGTCCTGGGCTTTAATCTTGCACTATAGTAAAAAGCGGCATGGGCGACACTATATGGACACGAGAAAATCGTAGCAGTACCCCGCCCTAGCTGCATAAAAAAACCGAAACAAACACATCACCTAAGAAGTGCTGTCTGCTCCGTTGCGTCTTCTTACCAGTTCCCCGCAGCTATCTTCAGGCATTTCTCCCTGGTCAGGAATTTGCAAATCCCTGCCTCCAGGAAGCTCTGCCTCTGACTGGCTGAGTGCCACGGCACTCAGGCAATCAGAGCCAGCGCTCGATGGACCAATCAGAGCTATTCAATTGAGGCAGGAATCTTGTCTTGGCAATCTTTGCCCACTCTTCCTTGCAAAAGCTCTCCATATCTGTCAGATTGAGAGGGCATCTTGTGTGTAGCGCCCTCTTGGGCCATTTTTGTTCACAAGATTTCCGTTCATTCCTGGGATTTTAGGACAGGAGAGCATAGTGAACCACAGTTTTATATCTTCCTACACTACCAGAAATGAACGGCTACCTTGTGAAATGGAGACCAAAGTGTTCTCAGTTTCACACATTAAAGTCTATGGTTCCGTCCATGGTTCTGCTTCAATGTCATTTTCGGCATTTGAGACGGAAACCAACAGTATGAATACCCCCTTATCGGGTTCATTGGGCAAGCAAATGGGGAAATTGAGATACATTTATGGCATAGACTTTAACCAATGATGAGGCCCAGGCATCACCATGTTCTGGCCGGTGGGGTCGCAAAAAGAAAAGGTTGAGAAGCTCTGGCTTAGAGGAACGTAGCAGAAACACATTTACTGTATATGAATATTTTTATAATGGGGGAAGTTATGAATATAGAAGTAGTTTGTGCAGAATAGAAGTGCTGATAGGTCAGAGATGAAGAGGAGGATCACATCTGGACTGGATCATGTTACTTAAGAAACTTCAAAAACTTCAATAACATTGACAGTAGGTTTCATCTGCTAGTACATGAGTAAGGGATTGTGTGAGGCTTTGTTTTCCTCTACATTATATATGATAAAGCAGTGGGTTACATAGAAAAGTTGACAATTCTTGCCTCTGATGAAAGATCTCACCCTAATGTATATCAGCAAAGCAAAGTTCACTCCTGCTGTGGTGCTGAAAATATTTTTGCACAGCAAGCACATGTAGTGATGGCCTCATCCCTTTACGCTGGAGATAAATGAGAGTATTGTTATTTCAGGATGTTCAAAGCTACGGATGCCAGAGGAAGCCCCCTCAATGGACTCTTCTGCATCAGAAACTCTGCAAAGGCCGGAAAGGTAACCCTGGAGCTGAATGCAAAATCAGCAGTTTAGTTTAGCTTTCGATTTCTGCATATTATTTTCACAGCAATTTCCTGTTTCCTGATGGTCGGCAAAATTAGTTTGGAAAACTGAAAGACTGTTCATGATGGAGCCGCTGGGGATTCCCCATAGAGTAGGCTTCCCTACTCGGGACACCTCAGATCCAGAATGATGAGCTGCTCAGTAAGAGGGGTTTCCATTTTTGTGGACCTCCTGCCGTCCTGGTATTAAAGGAAAACTATTCATGTGATTTCCAGGGGTGCCGAGAGTGGGAGCCGGGGTGATCAGCTGAACCCACATTCGGGAAGGGGTTGTGGCACAACCTCTTTATTTTTGAGATGGTTCTTCTGTATGCATTCAGCAGAAATAGAAATGTGGGTATGTTCCATTGACTGGAACATCAGAGGCACACCGAGGTTATAGTAGGGTCCCTTAGAAAACTATGGATGCCATATTACGGCTCCATAAAATTTGAAGGTTGTTCAAAGGCCTAATATATCCAGACTAGAGATGAGCGAACGTACTCGGATAGGCACTACTCGTCCGAGTAATGTGCCTTATCCGAGTACCTCCCCGCTCGTGCTGAAAGATTCGGGACGCGCTGCGGAGCGGGGAGCTGCAGGGGAGAGCGGGGAGGAACGGAGGGGAGATCTTTCTCTCCTTCTCTCCCGCCCGCTCTGCCCCGCTCCCCGCCGCAACTCACCTGTCAGCAGCGGAGCGCCCCGAATCTTTCAGCACGAGTAGAGCGGTACTCGGATAAGGCACATTACTCGGACGAGTAGTGCCTATCCGAGTACGTTCGCTCATCTCTAATCCAGACCCTATGTACAGTCTAACTAATGGGGTTCCAGGTAAAACTATCATTTTTAATATATAGTATGTATGGAGACAGAGGCGTAACTTGAAGCTCCTGGGCCCCAATGTAAAACCTGTAACAGGGCCCCCAACTATAATGCTTTATTCATAGTACTGGGCTCCCTATATGGAGAAGAGAGGCCTTATGTGCCCCCTAAGGCTCCTGGGCCCGGGTGCAACCGCATCCTTTGCATCCTCTATAGTTACGCCCCTGTATGGAGGGTTTGTTTAGTTGCCTTCCTTGCAAGGTTGTTCATATAGTCTACCTGGATCAAATGGAGATTTACTGAGCAGTCATAAAAATAGAGTGGAACCTGGTGTGCGCCAACTTTATTAGACACTTTTTTCACTTATCTTGAGCCATCAAAGTACCAAAAAAAGGAGCATGGCTATTGTTACTATTACTGGTATATAAGGTGGCATAAGAGATAAGTCATGCCTGGCTACTTTTGATACATTTGTAGAAATTTTCTCCACTTTAGCAAACTTGTCTTTGCGGTCTCTGTATGCAGCTCTAAGGCGTCGGTCAGACGACCGTTTTTTGCCGCGATTTGTGGATGCGCATGCGATCTGCGCATATATAGAACCATTGCTTCGCAATGGAATCGGTCACGTCTGCTTTTTATGCGGATATGCGATAAATTATGGGACACGACGAATCGCAGATCGCGCCTATCTGCGTTCTGCGATTCCTTGTGTTCTATATATGCGCTCAACGGGGCCGGCGGCAGCAGCACCGACCCCATTGAGAACATATACTATAAAGATCATTATCCTCTGCCACAGCTGTAACAGCTGTGGCAGAGAAGAACGATGTTTGCCCATTGAATTCAATAGAGCCGGCAATACAGCCGGGTCCATTGAAAGCAATGGGCTGCCGGCGAGTGCGGCATGAATTTTCGGGAAGGGCTTAAAAATATAAGCCCTTGCCTGAAAACCATCCAAAAATGTGTAAAAATAAAAAAATATATATACTCACCTTGTTCCTGCAGCCGGAGTTCAGCCGCAGCCGTCCAGCAGTTCTCCTGAACTGCTCTGTGTAGTATTCAGCAGGCGGGGATTTAAAATCCCCGCCTGCTGAATGGGCTGCCTCTGATTGGTCACAGCCCTCACCAATCAGAGGCAGCTCTCACTCACCCATTCATGAATTCATGAATGGGTGAGTGAGTGCTGCTTCTGATTGGCTCAGCGCAAGGACCAATCAGGGGCAACTCTCAGCTATTGAATGACAGCTGAGAGCTGCCCCTGATTGGTCCCTGCACTCAGCCAATCAGACGCAGCACTCACCCATTCATGAATTCATGAATGGGTGAGTGAGAGCTCCCTCTGATTGGTGAGGGCTGTGACCAATCAGAGGCAGCCAATTCAGCAGGCGGGGATTTTAAATCCCCGCCTGCTGAATACTACACAGAGCAGTTCAGGAGAACTACTGGCCGGCCGCGGCTGAACTCCAGTTGCAGGGACAAGGTGAGTATATATATATATATTTTTTATTTTTTTTACACATTTTTGGATGGTTTTCAGGGAAGGGCTTATATGTTTAAGCCCTTCCCGAAAATTTATCCTGCGCTCGCCGGCAGCCCATTGCTTTCAATGGAGCCGGCTGTATTGCCGCCTCCATTGAATTTCAATGGGCAGACAGTGCTCCTTTGATCGGGCCCGTTTCGCCGAAAACGCTGCTAGCTGCAGATTTTTCGGCGAATCGTCGGACCCGGTCACGCGATTTGCAGATGCGCATCCGTCATGCGATCCGCAAATCGCGGCAAAAAACGGTCGTCTGACCGAGGCCTAATACTGTATACAAGCATACAGGAAACATGTGAAGAGATAACAAATGCTCATGCAGCCATCCACCAGATCAGGAGCTGCCAGTGAGCCCAGGCTCTGACAATAGCAGGCTCCATCGGGAAACATGGGAGCACATCGCAGGTAGAGCATGCCGCAATGTTTTGTTCTCTCAACATCACATCAGTGAAAACATTGCAGATGTGAAGGAAACCATTGAAAATCAGCGGTTTCGTAATCTGCTTTTTTACTGACTCTCGCATCACGCAAAAATAGTGTGATTTTTCTCGCCTGTGTGAAAGCACCCTGCACTCTGATCTTATTTCGCAGCTTTGCAGGCAAGTGTCAAAGATAACCGACACCCACCGTATATGTATCGGACTCGCCTCCCAAGCTTGCTTCATATATAAAGCATATGCTGTGGACTGTTTTGTATGTTCTAACTGCTGGGGGTATGTGCAGTTAGGACATATATAGCTGTATTTGTGTCGGGAAGGGGTTAACATCTTTTGGAAGTGTCTTTGGAGCCCTTCACTTGCCATTAGGGTCTATTTCATTGGGGTAACCTAGTAGACCTTACTGATAATATAGTATCTCCTGTGTGTTTAGTAACAGCCAAGATTAAAATGTAACTAAAAGTTAACCAGCTAAAGACAGGTTCCAACTGATTTGGTCCCCATGATCTTTTATTAACCTGACCTGCTCTTCGCCCTCCTTTGTGAGCACTGTTGCCTTTCTGTTCGTTTGGTCAGTAGGTTCTTGTTGTTGACCTCCTTCCCTTCATTGTTTTCTTCCTCTTCTTCCTTTTTACCTTTCATGTGTTTTTACTTGCTGTCTCAGCTGACCCCCACATTGCTAGTTAATAATTATAATTGTCTCACCTCTATACTGTTTGCCCACCCCTGCATGTTATAGGCTGTGCGGCACTATATATTGATCCTCTAAGTGATCCGCACTTTACTTTTTACACCAGTTTCCTTTTTCTAAAAGGGTTGTCCAAGATGTGTATTTTTGTATTTTCTTTTTAAACGTGTTCTCCCTGCCAAAAAGTAACAAACAATCATGTATTCACCTCTCTTGACTCCTTGCATCTCCCGCAACACTGCTCGGTCCTCCGTGCCCGATGTCACAGACTGCTGCAGCCTATGATAGAGCTTAAAGGGGTGGTCTCGCGAAACAAAGTGGGGTTATACACTTCCGTATGGCCATATTAATGCACTTTGTAATATACATCGTGCATTAAATATGAGCCATACAGAAGTTATTCCACTTACCTGCTCCGTTGCTAGCGTCCCCGTCTCCATGGTTCCGTCTAAATTCGCCATTCTCCATTCAGCACGAGCCGCTTCAGTGTGCTCCCCGCTACAGCTCTTCTGCGCATGCGCAGACGAGCTGTCACTGCTCGGGAGCGCGCTGGAGCGGCCATTCTGTACCTTCCTCTGTTAGAGGAAGGTGCCGAGCTGCCGAGCTGTCCGGAGAAGCCGCCCAGCTGTCCCGCCGTCTAGCTGTCCTGGTAAGTGATGGGCCGGGGGGGCTGCCGCTCCGCCGGGCTGCGCCGGGGGGGGCTGTCGCTGCGCCGGGGGAACTAGCGCTAGGCCGGGGGGGCTGTCGCTGTGATGGGGGGGGCTGTCGCTGCGCCGGGGGAACTAGCGCTGGGCCGGGGGGGGCTGCCGCTGTGCCGGGGGGGCTGCCGCTGTGATGGGGGAACTAGCGCTAGGCCGGGGGGGCTGCCGCTGTGATGGGGGGGGGGGGGGGGCGCTGCGCCGGTTACCTTCTGCCTGGCGGTGGGTGACAGGTCGGCCGTGTTCACTCCAGGGGTCCGGTCGGCGGCTGAGGGGCGTCTGGTTGCCATGGAGACACAGCTGGTAGCGTCTCGGGAGCGCGCACGTCGGGCTACAGCAAGCGATGCGAAAAGAGCTGGCGGCCATCTTGGGAAAAAGTTTTATAAGTTGCTGAAACGCTGGAACGGTAAGTAGAAACCAGCTAGGAAAGTAATTTACAGGGGTAATTAGTAATGTATGTTTAATTAGGGGGACTGGGCAAAAAAAAAAATTGACTGCTTCCTCGAGACATCTCCTTTAATGATCGAGCACTGAGCTCTGTCATTGGCTGCAGCAGCCTGTAACATCCTGTAAACAGGCTGCTGCAGCCTGTAAACATTATGTCATGTGGAAGACCCTGTGTGGCACCGCTGGGCACAGCAGGAAAAAGTGAGTTTGTTATGTTGTGGCATAGGGAACATGCTTTTTAAAAAAAATTTAGACAACCCTTTTAACTTCTTCCTTTTGTTTCATGTTGTCCAGGCGAGGCACGCATTATATTTTCATATGAATCATTGGTCTCGTGCCTGCATATGGCGCTTTGCCCATATTCAAATTGCTGTTTAATTTACTAATATTTCTTTGCTGCTCTTTCAGCCCGTTTATATAAATTGCACCTAGTTCTTGAATTTCCTTCCTGCAAAAGTTTAAAAGTGTAATAAAACTTGCAAGTTAAAAAAGAAAAAAAACTGTTAACCATCTGAGGTCAATAGGCGTTTGTGTAAACCGCTGACGCTGCAGAGTAAGTTCTGCTTTTTGCAGTTCTTGCTGGCTAACAGAACAGGATCCCAGTTGGTGGGTCTCATGCCATACTTCTACATGCTCAAATCATTCAATCCCTTTAATGAAAAAAGTATCGGGCCTTTAAAGATGAGTTTTATAAGCTTTGGGTTTATTTGCCTGCGATTCATTTATATTGATGCATGTAATGTTGCTTAATAACTAATGAACATTTCTCATTTTTTTAAAGGTCCTTGTTGTTTGGGATAAAATGGAAGCAAAATTAAGAAACTACAGAGTTTTTGAGAAGGTTTGTTGATTTTTTTTTTTTTAGATTTCCTCAACTTATTTCTATAGAAGATGTGTTTTTATACTTTTATTTCTATTAAAGGGGGTTTCTGGGTCATAAAATAATTCTATGACCGTAGAACCACATAAGATAAAGAAATAAGCTAATCACAGACTTCATCAGTTATTCCGCCATGAACGCATGTGACAGCTGAGGCCAGGGATTGGCTGAGCAGTCACATGCTCAATGAACAACACGTTGACCACGGCCGGCTGCCTCCGGGTTCGGAGCGATCCAGGGAACCACTGAAGGAACCAACTATTGCTTATCTATTTAATTTAGATGGTTCTACGGCCACGGAAATTTTTCTTAAAGGGGGTATTCGGCGTTTTACTATTTATAACCTCTCTTCAGGATAGGTCATCAATAGTTGATTGGTGGTGGTCTGCCACTCGGGATCCCCACTGATCAGCTGATCGAAGGCCCTTTATCAGTGTGGACGGGTACTGGAAACAGATAGCACTGTCAACATGGTATTGAATTAAATGGGAGCTGTGTCTGCAGTACTAAATCGGACCACTGCAATATAGATAGCGCTATCTGCTTCTAGAGCTATCCGCACAATGGTGCGCCTGAGGATTAGCCGATTGGCGGAGACCTTGAGCGACAGATACCCATCAATCAACTATTGATTACCTATCCTGAAAAGTAGTGATCAAAAATAAAAAGCCAGACATCCCCATTAAGTGCCCAAAAATCACTTTACGCTATTTTATCTTTTCAAACAATCAGGTCTATGAGGGACATGAAAAAACTGCTACATAATGTTTTTTAACCTAATTACTGATAAAAATGGGCCATTCTAATTCATATTTTCTCACTATAGGACACCAGCTTTTACCTTGAGGCCGAGAGGTTATTTCCAGACCTCGCTACTTTGGTTGAACACTACTATGGGAACCCATTACCCAGTCATGACAGACTAGTTCTCAGATATGCCTTTGGAAGCCCATATAACCCAACGTGACAAGATGATGGAGAAGCTAGACTTTCCCTTGGATGCACCATGATGACATTAAAATCTATGAATATTGACATGCTTTGGGGTTCGATAAGACACATGGAGAACACCTCATAGCGAATGTCTACCAGCAGGGTCCCTTGTCAAGCTTCAAGAAGTACATGTGATCAACAATGTAACTGTGAACGTATGTTCCTCAGAACTTTGCTACAAATAGCCGGCTCCAGCTGTGACTGCTTCCTTGTTGTGTGTTACTTCTTTCCAATGGAAATCAAAGACAGAGGCACATGTTATGGGAGAATCGGTGAAAACCGAATCCGGAGAGATGACGTCCCCTCCGAAAACATGGAGAATCGATAAATGAAATAGCCTATAGATATTGTGTCAACCCGTATTCTGCATATCTCTTTGCTAGTGAGCAAGAAGAAAGCAGGCTTCACGGTGAATACTTGGAATAGTCAATTCTGATATATTGGTTCAGTACAAACCATCCCAAAACTTGTGAGGATACTTTTGGAACTTAAAGTACAAATATTTTAAAAGAGTTACACAGCTGCAAATGTTGAAGACTATGGGGGACATTCATTAAGGGGGCTATTCCACAATTCCGGCATAGAAAGGTCGCACATTTTTGCACAAGCCTTGCTTGTATAGAAAGTCTGTGCTTTGCTGTTCCTCCTGGGCTGGCCCACCAGTTTCCCAGTAGTGGGTGGGGTTGCCAGGAGGGGCATGGCCACACCGGATCGACAGATTTATGGAGAATTTACACCAGAAACTGGCATAAATTATACTAAAAATGTACATCTGATCGGGACCAGGCGTACATTTCTGTCTTAGTGCACAGAGGTGACGGGGATTTACTGAATGCACGAAGAGGCTGCGCCTCCTCATGTAGTCAGCGCATAGTGCGCCGGGGATATCTTACTACGCCTGCTGCAGGAAATGCTAGGTGTAGGAAATGTTTCCTCTACATTACATTTCACAATAGTTTTTTTTATTGCTCTGTCTAAATTAAATTATGTTAGCAATTATGACTTTTAAAAATCCTACCATATTTGTGTACAACTTCTATACAGGCCTATGTGTCCTCATGGGGCAGCCATGTTAGTCATCTTTTTCATGTGTGGAGTAACACATTGTCACTGGATCAGATTATATACAGGCTTTGAGGCAGCCAAAAAGCAAGAAATTTAAGTGCTATTAAATCGTGATACCGGGGCTAAAAATTTTAATCTGCCTCTATACAGAGCCGACTGTAGGTTAGATAGCTCCCTGTATGGAATTTTGGCCAGTTCCCCCGGTTATAAGAAAAAAAAACTATATATTGCACTAATAGGCAGTCTGCCTATATTCTGCTTGTGAAAAAAGCCACAAGATAGCAGCATTCTCACACCAGAACAGCTATGTGGATAAATACAGTACCATAACCAAGCTCTGTAAATAAATACCAAGCTCAGAATATAGAAATAAAGCACCAGAACTAAGCTTTTAACAAATAGTAGAACTAAGCTATTGTGTTGCAGGGGCAACAATGAGCTGACAGCTGCGCCTCAGAAAATCAGAGGGAAGGAGACAGAGGAAGAAGATAATCTGGCTGGGCGGACTTAAAAGGGGTGATCGATGGCCGCTCATGTGGATGGCAATATGAAGGTTTAAGGGGTATCCTTGCTGTCTTATCAGATGTATAGCCAAAAGTAGCAGGTAGAGAACCTGTAAGATGTGAATCATGACACACTTCACCCGGTAGTGACTGACTTCTGCCAACTGTCCGAAGGTTCCAGTGACATCACTGAGTCTGATACGGTGGCTACACAGCATTGCTGCCAACACGTTTCGTAAGTCACGGTCTCCTTCATCAGGGAATAAGTCACTGTAGGCGGCTAGTCCGCTGTATAATTAACTATAGGACTAGTCAATGGTTGTCTAATTCCTAGTTATACATCTGCATGGTTGGAGTGATGCACATTTTCAGCAATGGAGTCATCTGTGGACCAGGTGTATAGTGTGCGGCACTGACGTGGTATTTTGCAGTCTATAACCAAGGGGGCACATAGGCTGACATAGGAGCTGTATATACAAAAGGACTGTTTGATGTGAAAAGCATCTAAAGATGTGAAAGCATCTAAAGCCTCGTTCACACGAGCGGGGTTTACACGCTGCTATAGCAGCATGTAAACAACGCTTCTATAGCAACCAATATGCATAGTTATGGAAGCGCTATGCAATCTATAGCTATGTAAGTGCTTACATGGAGCTTTCTTACTGGCGCAGAATCTTTTTTACCTTGCTGTGGCGCTGTCCATGGTGTTTGCAGCACGGACATATGAATGGGCTGCTCAATGGAGCACGGAGCAGCTTGTTCACCGCAGAATTCTTGCATGTCAGCAGTGTGGTTTACATGCTGCTGTAGCAGCGTGTAAACCACGCTCGTGTTAACAAGGCCTTAGATGTTTTTTTGTACATGTGCTACAGGCAATGAAGGATTTGATAGTACAACAATGTATTACAAAATCTGAGTAATGAAAGGCAATGGGATGTCCAGCATGTCCATACAGCATCACGTGCTAGCGGCACTTCTTATTGATCCAGCCATTTTTTACTTTTACTTTTTTGTTCCCTTTTACTGTCGATCGTTACCCACATTTGTAACAGCTACAGGCAGGTTCCGCTATTTGAAGGTTAATTTTGCTGGAGTTGTATTACTAAGGTAGATTGTACACTACAGAAAGATGACCCGTGTTGATATGTTTTATGTAAATTATAAGTTTCTGCTATTTTTAATTTTAAATAATATTACACTTGTTAATCTTTGCCGTCTTGGAGTTATTTAAAAGATGGTCCATATGGTTTATTCATATGGAACTATTTTCTGTGTTTTCTTATGCGGAGTGCATAAAAATGGTGGTTTACGCCACATACATAAAGAGGGTACAAGAGACATCCATGTAGAATAATGACCATTGTCCGATGTTCACCAACATTTGATAAGGATATACCTGCCAAAAACAGTCACAATAGGCTGACACCTCCTGGTTTCTGTAGCTCAATTTTGAGCTTTGCCGCATAGACTGGAACTGGACATGCAGAGTCATCTCCTCATTAGTGGGTAAAAGAACTAATGACAGCTTTATTGTACTTCTTGAAGCCTATATAACAGAGGATAGCATCACTATTTACACAGATAAGACTCTGTCAGCATTTCCAAACCCTGGTCACTGGGAAATTGTAATCCAGATAAAAATGCCAAAAGTATTGAACTGACAAGGCAAAGCAATTCCCAGAACTGGGCCAATTAATACATAACTTTTAATAATATAATTATAATGCTGTCAAAATGGTAGACAAGAACAATAAAAACCCCAAATTCAAACATAGCCTAAAGTATAGTGACAAGGGCAAACTGATCAGTAAACTAAGTACGGTAATACAGAGGAATATAGCAACTTGTGACTCACCTGTGTGTGGTAAATTCTTCAATAATTGTGGGAATCAATTCAGTTGCTCCCCATCATGGGGAGTTCAATCCAAATTAGCAGCTGTAGGGAGGAGGCAAATTTACAGCCATGGGGCTCTTTCACACAAGTGAATGCTTTTTATGTTTTCTCAGCCACACAGTAAAATCACATGAATGAGCGATTTTCCGCAATCAAGTCCCGTGCTTAATTAGCATTTTCTCGTCCATTCACATGATCGGGTGCAAAGTTTTTAGCAAAAAAACATCGCACCGCGGAAAGCACTCGCTCAACATAAATCCTCGGAATGACTTCCAATGCCTTCATTGAGGCACCTGTAAGCTTTTCGCAGCGTTGGATGCTGCTAAAATGCCTTCCCCATCCCTCTTTTTCCACCTCCCATAGGAGTCTATGGGAGCCGCCACCATATATCGGTCGAAAGATAGAACCAGAACTATCTTTCTACCCACTGTATAATCGCCGGGCCCGTATTTCAGTTGCGTATGTTCCATTTTTTACGGTGCAACGTTTTTATGCACCGTAAATTCACCGGTGTGAAGGAATCCATTGAAAACCAATGCCTCAGATGGTCGAATATATGGGACGGGTGTGAAAACGCGGCCAATATACGCTCATGTGAATAAAGCCTCAAAGCGCTCTCTAAAAAGGTCCTCACTGAGATAGTGGAGTACTCGCCCTGAAAAGGGTAACCTTGCAAGAAAAGAAAACCGTTTTCCCATTGTGCTCTAAAATTCAACCAATTGTAAGGCTGCAATAGAATTAGCAAACGTGATTTGCACTTTTCCTAGTTATCATGTTGGCTATCATATACGTCTGTTCAGCGTACAGTAACCATTTAATTCGGATTGCGCCAAAGTTGACAAAATAGTGCAAATGGTGAAAAATACTTTTGGTGCTAACTTATGCCTTTATTTTGCACACACATAAAAAATGACACAACTATTGGCTACAGCTATCACACGTCCATGCCAAAAGGAACCTGGAGCTAGAGACACCCAGCATGTCCAGACAGCCTGCGGCTAGGAGCCTAAAACCACATGAGGATTGCGCGTACAATAGCATATGACTTGTCAAGTGATTCACTGCAAAAGGCCATTACAGGCTGGCATGAAACAGTCTTAAAAGGGAAATTCAGCATAATTACTGATAGCTGTATGCATTTAGTGGGGAGGCAGAGTCAGAAGCATACATACATAGAAGAAAACAAACTCTTGGAGGGAATTTATTACAACCAGCGCCAAAAATGCTGGTCTTAATATGGTGACCGTACGATGCATCTAATGTAGGAAGAGGCGCATACCACTTTATACATTAGGTGCATCTGGGCACCTCCAGGTTCCTACACAGAAATCTTTGTCAGCCATGAGTTGGAGTAGATTTCTGATATAATGTACATCAATTTTTGGTATAAATGTGTCAGGCCGGGGCGGCCATACCCCCTCCCAACAAACCACAACCCCCCACCCTCTTTTTTTTTTTACATGGCATCACCTGGCATAGGTAGCAAAGTTGCAAATTGTGCCAAAGATTGCAACTTTTTGTAAACCATTTTCAGCTTGATAAATCTTCCCCTTAGTTTTCATTACGATGGCGATGCCAAGTGCACAGACCCTTATGGCGGCACAAAGAGTCCCAAACTGATTCATATTACCTTTAATAACTTACCCTGTTTCCCTGAAAATAAGACATACCCTGAAAATAAGACATAGCATGATTTTCCAGAATTTTTGAGAATGCAAAATGATTTTTCAGGCTTTTTAAGGATGCTTGAAATATAAGCCCTACTCCAAAATTAAGTCCTGCTAACAGTTAATTTAAAAAGTCAATTTAAATAGTGTCCAGGCAGCTATACATGTAAAAAAGTTAAACCTTTTTGAACAAAAATTAATATAAGACACTGTCTTATTTTCGGGGAAGCACAGTAGTAATAAGACATGTGATTTTTTTTAGCATGGATTCACGTATAATGCGTGTGAATAATCTTTGGCGCGCCTACATATAATATCAGGAGTACACTATTGGATTAGTTTTAGTAGCACTATTTCACGTGTAAATGAGGTCGGAAGCTCAGAAGCTGCAGATTTTTTTCACATTTTCCGTAAAAATGTAATGTGATTTTTGAAACAATGCTACTGTATTAAAAATCCCCACATCGCCAAGCAGATTTTTCTGTGTAAAGGCTGCAGACTTCAGAATTTGTATATGTGTGTGGATGAAATCATTAGATTTTGCTGCAGTTGTTGCCAGCAGTTTGTGAACCAGGCTGTAGGGAGTTTCCAGTCCAATGAATTATGGTTTTCTAGAGACATCTAGTGGAGATAAAAAATAGTGCAGGGTCAGGAAATTATTTTTCTTTTCAAGAAAAAGGAAGCATGATGAAAAACAAGAGGAAAATGAAGAAAAAAATAAGAATAAAAAAAAAGGCCTGGCTCATACGGGCAGATTTGTATTGTGGATTCCACAATTGCCGTCCGCACTGGAGATCTGCGGTAGAACACAGGCATTGAAAGGCATGCATGTTTGCTTTTTCGTTCACACTCGCGGATAGGGATTGCGTATTCCGCGAGCAGAAGAAAAATCACAACATGCTCAATTTTACAGCAGAATCCATGCGGACGGCCTTCATTAATATCAATGGAAGCTATTCGTCCTGCAGCCCATACGCAATTAACATAGCATATGGGTAGTGTGTACCCGCGTCACTGCTAAACGACGGAACGGGAAATATAAATACACAAAATCAAACTATACTGTACATAACCGCCTGTGAGCTGCCACTAAACATGCAGTCCTACACCAATTGGTCCCTGAGAAATGGGAGACCATATTGATCCGACACAGAAAGCCAGAGATATTATTAAAATAGTGGGTCGGTATAGCGAAATGCGCAAGCCCAGAGTACTAACAGGAAAAACTAAAACTAACACTAAAAGGAATCTGCAAATCCTGATAAATGATTATGTTCCTATATCTACCAAACAGAACGCAGAGCATAAGAATAAAGTACCTATAAACTAGAGCTACCTTAAAGGGGCAGGACTCCCCTGGTGATGAAACGTAACTAGATAGCCTCTGGCTTTGAAGTTATATAGCTCAAGGATGGAAAAAACTAGATAGCCTTGCATGTAATATATCTAGGTAATCTACATTAAGACGGTTCAGGCTAGAGTAATGGCCTGTTTAGATACAACGATTATCGCTCAAAATTTGCTTAAAAGCCATCTTTTGAGCGATAATCATTGTGTGTAAATGTGCGCCCATCGTGCATTTTACGTGCACTATTCGTTCATCGCTGACTTTAAGTAAGCTTAAAGTCAAAGATGAGCCTTATCAGAGTTTCAGCAGGACACCGCTGATAGTATTCTTTTAGCTGGTATCTGGCTCAGAGTTATCAGCGGAATACCGCAGAGAGCTTTGAGAGCAAAGCATCTATTTGCAGATAACAGCGCTCCTGCTGTCATCTGCATACAGCAGGAACCTTCATTTACGTGCTAATGAACTCTTAAGTAGCTAATTAGCTACTTAAGAATTTATGCAAAGTGATCACTCAAAAACTGTCACTCAGACTGCCGTTTGAGCGATCATCTTTCAGCGTAAATGGGCCTTAAGGTAGCTGAAGTTGAATAATTCTAGATAACCTCAAGCTATACAACTCGGCTTAAAGGGGAAATAACTCAGTAAAATAGCTCATCAAGTTTCCCCTGTATTTCAGTTCTGGATCATCACTTTAAAGGCATCTCACAGCGCATGCACCAAAACAAAGCTGTGCTGAACCAAAGAACCCCCACGCATCGAGGCGAAAGACTGTAGAACTGAAGAGAGCAAAAGGTTTAAAACTTCTGCCCCTAGTGGCGGTAGTATCAAATAGGTTTTGATTGAAGGAGAAGAGCAAATCACAGCATCCAGATTGACAAGATTGTCAAATGAATAGCCATGGGTCCGAATAGAATTAGGCAGACACACTGGAAAGATGATTGCTATCACATTACAGCGCACCTGCTCAGTCCCCCGGGACCCCAACAATTAACATCCCCTTGGTGGTGTATTCTCATATGGGATGCCAGAGGTGTTTCCTCATTTCGCTGAATATTGCCAATATGGGTTCTTTCACATGAGCGATGTTTTGTAGCCTGCAGCATTGCTAGAATACAAAATTGTGGCATGCTCCATACAACCGCGATTTTCGATTTTTTTGTAGACCATGTTTCCCTATGGAGCCTTCTTTTGCATTGCAAGTAAAAACCCTAAAATAAGCCCTAGCTACATAAAAAAATATATCACCTAAGGGGCGCTGTCCAGCTTTGCTGCACGTCTCCCGAACTTCCCAGCACTTGCTTGAAGTTCTTCGGCAGACCTTCCTGGTCAGGAGTTTGAAAATCCCTGCCTCTGGGAAGCTCTGCCTCTGATTGATTCAAAAGCCCGTGGCTCAGCCAATTAGAGCCAACGCTCAAACCAATCACAGCCATTGAGTGAATGGCTGTGATTGGTTCATCGACCGCTAGCTCTGATTGGCTGAGCCACAACGCTCGAGAACCAATCAGAGGCAGAATTTCCTGGAGGTGGGGATTTTGAATCTGCAAACCAGGAAGCTCAGTCGGAGAACTTCAAGCAGGTCTGCCACAGCTTCAGGGAAGACATGCAGGGAGTTGATAGCGGCTGTTAGGTGATGTATTCTTTTTTTTATGCAGCCAAGGCTTATTTTTGGGGTAGGGCTTATATTAACACTTCAAATACTGCTGTCAAAGCGGTATGTAAAGTGTTAACAGTTCCGACGAGCGGCGTGGCTCGTCGGAACTGCTGCCGCTGGGTATCCGCTGTAAGAACAGCCTGCACCCGACGTTGTATGGAGCGGGATCCACCCGCGATCCCGCTCCATACAAACATTTGTTCGGACTTGCGAACAAATGTACTTGCGAACAGGTTCCTGGATCAGAACCTGTTCACAAGTAGGGGACCATCTGTATCACTAGCCCTCGCATCAAACATACTGATAATTCATATCTTGTGGTCAATGTTGGAGCGTGAAAGTGGCGCCAAAAGCATAATTAATGGCTTCCGATACAACTCTCTCTGGATAACCACGGCATAAAAATCTATTCTTTATATGTATCAATTCCCTCTTGAAACTCTCATCATCAGTGCATTTCCTCCTTAATCTAAGGAATTGACCTTTGGGGGATCCGTCTTTTGGGAGGGACGGGTGAAATCTATGCCATCTAAGGAGAGTATTTGTAGCCATTGGCTTCCAGAAAAACTGTAGTCTCAAGGGCCCCATCCACACCCCTCCTAAGCAAAAGATCAAGAAAAGTAATTGTGGATTCATGGGTTTCCGATGTGAATTTGAGTCGTAAACAATTATCATTAAGAACAAACTCCAAGAAAGGCCGCTGCACACGGCTAGATATACATTGCGGAATCTGGCGCAGCGTCCACCTCCGGGTTTCATAGCAAACACCTTCCATAACAGGCTATGGAAAAGCCCTTTTTCCTGCACACGAGCGGAAATCAATTGTGATTTTCCTGCTTGCGGAGGAAAAATCACAGCATGTTCTATTTTAGTGCAGATTCCGCACGGACGGCTTCCATTGACATTGCGGAAAGGTCACGGATTCCATGTCATTGCTAGGCGAAGACGCGGAAAAAGCAGGGCTTTAAAAAAATCTGTACTATGCATGTCCGATGGTGAGACCACCCGCAGTACATAAAAGTAGAAGAAATGTCAGGTATGCGCAGATGCCAGCTGGGAACAGGGTCGGATTCCGCTGCGTGCTCCCACATGCAAAATCCGATCCGATCGTGTGCAGCCGGCCAAAGACGGCACAGAGCCAGACCAAAAGTAAATGACAAGTATAGACAAGTAGATTAAACTATAGATGCCATTACATCGCCCTCTAAGGCCTCATGTTCACAGGGAAAATCAGGCCCGCGCAGATTTCTGAACACTCTGCCTCAGATAGCGCCCCTTTCCAAATGCGGGGGGAAGCAATTCCACTTCCTGCATGCAGGACCATACTGGAAATCTGCCCAACTTGGCATATTCCTGGTGATCCATACTGCTGCCTGAGATCAGGGGGCGGTCGGATGATCCTCTGGCTCAATTCGAAGTTAATACATGGATACAATTAACAGTTGCAGCTCCGGTGCGGGAAGCTCCGCTGGGCTCCCTGCTCTGCCATCCTGCGTCTTCCCACTGGACATCAGAGGGAAGAGTCCAGGAAATGGACAGAAGGCTCCGTGGGACCATGTGGGGAGGTGATTGACTTTATTTTACTATGGGGACAATATGGCTGCTACAGGGGAGATTATGACTACTACTTAGGACATTATGGCTGCTGCAGAAAACATTATGGCTACTACTACAGAGTATATTATGGATACTACAGGATGCATTATAGCTACTCTTACAGGGGAACAGTATGGCTACTACAGTGGACATTATTGCTACTATTACATGGAACATCATGGATACTACTACAAGGACATTATTATTTACTGTGGCATATACTTAGGATATAACAAAAATGTCTTAGATGGAAATACCCTTATGACCCTTGGAAGTGGTTCAGTATAGCAATGGGGCCCTCAGGCCAACCAAAGTTGTGTACTATTCCACATTATGTTTGGTAAAGAAGCCAAATGGTACCTAAAGAACTAATTGATGTAAAGCCATTAAATAAATATATTTCCTACTTTTAGTTTCACGGTTCCTTTAAATAATAAAGACTCAGTAATGTGCATTAATACAGGACGCATTATGACTAAAGGCCCATTTACACGGAGCGATGATCGCTCAAAAATCGCTAAAAAACGATCGTTCAAGCGATAATCGTTGCGTCTAAACGCGTGGCCATCGGGCACTTTTCGTGCCCTGCTAGCTGGTTAAAATCAGGCCAACCTAAAAATCGTCCTGAGGTCTTATGAGTTCTCCACAGGTAGTGCTGATAGCATTGTTTCCTGTCAAAGAACAAAGGAGCTAAAAGCAGATAAGAGCCCTCGGGGTATTAACTGCTTTCAGCTAAAGGCTTCATTTGCACACTAACAAGCTATTAAGTAGCTGAGTAGCTACTTAATAGTTTAAGCAAAATGATCGCTCAAAGCTGTCGCGATTTTTGAGCAATCATCACTTTGTCTAAATGGGCCTTACCACTCAGTGGGTACAGAAGGAGGCATTATTACTGAATGGGGTAAAACAATGCACTTTTACTTTGTGGGGGTACATGCACTGGAAGCATTCACTTCTGCAAATATTCCCTCATGAAAGCAGAACTTCCAGGCAGCCTAATATCCCTTGACATATTAAACTAAATGTCTCGTAGACAGGAGTCCCACGAGGCTCTTCACTGGCCATTATGAGCGTCTTGATAGAGACATGTAGCATTGTCGCCTGCCAGACATTGTTGTTCGCTACTTCAAGGGATACTACACTTTCTTTGTAGACATATTTTTTTCCTGCAACAGGGAAGTAAAGTAACAGTATACAGGACACTACTGGAGGCTACATGGGGATGGAGTAACAGAACATACAAGCGAGCAAACTTACCTTTGGAGCTACTGTGTTTCCCTGAAAATATGACCCTGTCTTATGTAAAGCTTGCCCCAAAAGAGGCACTAGGTCTTACTTTCGGGGAATAGCTTATTTTACTTGCCTACCCAACGCGATCCGGGTACCTTCCCCTGGTCTCTGATGTTCCGTAGCTCCGCTGCGTGTCCTGCAATCCTCAGCAGCCAACACAAATCACTTGCTGGTTGTGGGATTCCTAAATCCCACCTCCAGGAAGCGATGGCTCTGATTGGTTCAATGAGTGCTGCATTGATTGGCTGAAAGCCGTGCTCGCTGAACCAATCAGAGCCACCGCTTCCTGGAAACAGGATTTATATATCCCGTGACCAGCAAGTGATGTCCTGTCGGCGGCCGAGGAATGCAGAATGCGTGGCGGAGCTATGGAACCACGCAGACCAGCAGAAGAGACCCTGACCACGGCTACTAGAAATTATTATTTTTTTTTTAAATATAGTCTAGCTAGGGCTTTTTTTGCGTTAGGACTTCTATTTTAAGCCTCCCCAAAAATAGTCAAAAATTAAGGTAGGGCTTATTTTAGGGGTAGGTCTTGGAAAACACAGTAGAAGTGGTCAGTTCTGCGACCAAATGAAGTAATCCTCGCTGCGATGAGCAGTATCACTCGAAATAAAGAAAAGAAATGGTAGCGTCAAGCGGCACTTTACATGCGATCGTAATGGCGAGGCTTTTAAGCAGTTCCTGTGGCGTACGTCATGACTTATTTCCCATTATTCAATGATTTAACAGCCAATAGTAGAGCACTTTGGGGGAGCATTAAAAGCACGCTTTTGTTCTGCCAGCAGCCTATCGCAGAGCATTTTGATGCGCATGAAACTGCGCCCTGACAGACAATCACCCCTCTCATTGAGTTTGAGAATGACTGGGCGATGGCCGTGTAAACGGATCGGAATTTAAACTCTGAATGATACTTTTTCCGCCTGCAGAAAACGAAGAAGAGCGAAGGAATGTCGTTCATTGTCCGCCATGTTTACATTGAAGATTAACGTTCATTTCTGCTCGTTAAAACGATTTTTCAAATGATAATTGTTCCGTGTAAAAGGGCCTTAAAGCAAATATAATGCATGCAGGAGCCCCCTAATCATAACCCCTAGACGCCTCATACCGGTTACCATCTAGATGGAGTTTGTACGTGAATTTTCTTTTACCAACCAAAAACATTATGGCCGAATTGCGGATTCCGCGGACTCTGGCCTCCCGTGTGATACACAATGGCTTGCAGGCAATCAATTGCATTGCCTTCTGCAGTTCCACTCACATTAGCGTGTAGGAATTGCGTAATCCGCAAATGGAAAATAGAACGCAGCATGTTCTATTTTATCGCGCATATACGTGAGATAGAGCCATTGCTCTCTATAGTCGCGTATATACCGGGAGCCCGTACGCAATTATATTCTGTATGGGCTGCGGGTATACGTGTCAGCGCTAAGCAATGGCGCGGAAAATATAAGCAAAAAAAAGGTGTACTGCGCAGGACCGCCTGTGTGAGTACATGGTCATGTGCAGTACAATTTAGCTGCCATACTCAGCCATACGCAGGACCGCGGCCGGGCTTTCAGCGGTTTTCCCTTATGGACGTGTGAGCCTAGCCTTGGATTTGTGGGGACAAGCACCAATATGGTCGTCTGCATTGGAACCTCAGGCACAAAATACCGGAAGGGAAAATGCAGCTGAGCGGAAATTGACCCCATCATAGTCAACGGGGTCTGTTCGGCGCTGTTTGGTTCCACCCTGAGACGGATCCATTCGGCCGTGGGGATCACCCTTTCCTGCCCCCCGCAGGTATGAAACCACCCTTTGTTCAGCACTGCAGAATATAGGCTCCTGCCCAAAGAACAATACCGTGTTTCCCCGAAAATAAGACAGTGTCTTATATTAATTTTTGTTCAAAAAGAACTTTTTTACATGTATAGCTGCCTGGACACTATTTAAATTGACTTTTTTAATTAACTGTTAGCAGGGCTTAATTTTGGAGTAGGGCTTATATTTCAAGCATCCTCAAAAAGCCTGAAAAATCATTTTGCAGCCTCAAAAATTCTGGAAAATCATGCTATGTCTTATTTTCAGGGAAACAGTATATATGCTGCGGAACCCGCGGCGGGCATCCGCAGCAATAGCGTCCATAGTATGCATGGGAATCCGGCTCTGCAGTGTGCAGGAGGCCTATGTCTCACTTCTTTCACTGGAGCTAGAGTGCAGTTTTGGTCACGCAACGTCAAGTTGCTTCCAAGTTGCACGACAGAAACTGTGTTTGGCTCGCTGTTGCATCGGTCGCACGACTATTTTAGCTTACAAATTGCATGCATTTAGAATTGCGCGCTGGAAAAGACGAAACGTCGAATATTTAACATTTCTTAAAGCTTGGAGAGCCGGCTTGCAGCAGAGAAATGTGATGCTGGAGAAGGAGGAGGAGGAAGAGAAGAAGGGAGGGTCAGTGCCGGCAGCAGGAGGGGTCAGAGAGGAAGGAGTGCACGGTGCAACACGCTGAGACTACAGGAAGACAAGGGTAAGCAGTCTAAAGGGAGCGCAGAAAAGTGTATCTGCTGGACAGGGTGGCGCGTCACTATTACTGCAAAGTACTGTATATCTGCTGCAGGGTGGGGGTCAGGCATACTAGAGGAGGGTGGCTGCTGGGGATGATGGAGGAGCCAGCTACAGGTAGAGGAGGTAATAGGGGAATGGCTGGAATGTAAAGAGCTGATGCGCAGCGGACCCCAGGCAGCGCTGCTGCAGGACAACTTGGGGGCTGCTTGGCAGGAAGTGCAATGAAAACTTTTTGCTTCTGCGTGGAGTAAGAGTCCGTTTACACAAGTGAATGACGTCGAAGTTCGCTCTTGTGCAGTCTGTTTATACAGGCAGATACATCATTGGCGCATTCAAACAAGAAACCGTTCGGTCTTTTTCATTTACGGTATAGGTAAATGACAGAACGCGCGCAATTTAAACAATAAGTGAACGAGCCGATAGTTTTTATGTTCATAAAGTAGACGAAAGTTAACGACTATCTTCATCATTTCGTCGTTGGCGCGTGTTTACACTAAACGTTATCGTTCACTTTCATTTTTTTTTAAACTATAATTGCTCCATCTAGAAAAAGGGCCTTACCCCGACTTCACACGAGCGATACGTAGAGAATAGAGTTAATTGCTTTCAATGGTTTTGTTCATGTTTCCATATTTTTGCGCGTGTATTTCGGTTGCGGAAAAAAAAATTGAACACGTTCTATTTTTCTGCGTATTTGCGCAGCAAAGGTTGCTATTGAAGGCGCAACTGTGCTTGCAATACGCAAGGAGATGCGTGAAGCCCTGCGTAATCGCACAGGACAAAGAACACATCTGGAATTCATTAGCCGTTTCAATCAGTGTATGATTGTTTGCGAATGCGCTAATGAAATGCCTTGCGGCCGCAAAAAGTGCGGTAAAATGCGCCAATGCACGGGAAAAAGCATTATTCATTCTGCAAAAACGCTAGGCTCATGCGTGCAGAATTACGCAGACGCCCTTATGAAGCCGGTCTTAACATCACATTCAGTGTTCAACAGGCTAGAGAGCTGGCGGTGTCGCTGAGGGCGGATACGGATATTTTCTCGCACGAGTCCTGATATGCATGACTGGAGTAACATTAGCGATCAGATACACCAATCACATAATGAGATGTGGAGGCAACCAAAACCTAAAGAGGAACCTTCCACTAATGTTTGTTAGTAATTGCTATGCCTACAGAGCAGCGCTCATTTCCACGGGTGTATTTTCTGTCTGTGCGCTGTCTGTATTTTTCATAGGCCTAAACTGCCCATGCAAGTCTATGAGGACATTAAAAAACGCAGCAAACACGGATATTA
Organism: Eleutherodactylus coqui; assembly: GCF_035609145.1. NCBI lineage: Eukaryota > Metazoa > Chordata > Amphibia > Anura > Eleutherodactylidae > Eleutherodactylus > Eleutherodactylus coqui. The sequence continues at coordinate 56,344,845 of NC_089843.1, forward strand.
GGCCGGGTTCACCTCTGTGCTGGAGGTTCCATCACAGATCCGACACAAAATACCGGAAGGAACGATGCTGCATGCAGGACTTTTTCATCTTGTAAAAAGCCAGACAGCTGAGCGGAAACAGAATGGACCCCATTATAGTCAATGGGGTGCTTCGGCGCTATTCGCTATCCATCATATGACGAATCCGTTCAGCCAAGGGATTCTCCCCGAAGGAAGCAGAAAAACGGAGCCTCTGCAGCAAATGTGAAAGCAGCCTTACATGTGTGTGTGCGCTGTTTATTATACATGTTGCCACATAAATAACATCAACTGGGTTTTATTACTTTTTTTAGCACGCGTGAAAAAACGGATGACTTAGGCCACCTGCAGACAGCCGGGTCGGATCCGGCTGCGTTTGTTAACGCAATCCTATGGCAGCTTCCAGCGGCGGAAATCCCGACGCGGAATTTACGCCCGTCTGCAGGCGGCCATACGAACATAATATACGCACACAACAAAAATGCATGCAACACGCGTATGCACACGCGGTGAAAGCAACAGACAGATCTCTGGATACAGACCGCACATGGATGACTTCCGTGTCTTGTCTAGTTTTTTTTGCATCCACTTTGACTTGAACGGGCCAATCTTGTCCGCAAATCAGATCAGCATAATGCATGGGTTTTTTTTTTTCTTTGAGAGAACTGATGATGCGCATTGCTACATGGACTACTATGGGGTTTGTGCGCTGTCAGAGTCTAGTCTGTTGTGGCTATGGACTGAAAATCCGGTTGTGTGAATTAGCCCTTAGGGCCTGTTTAGACGGCTGCACACTAGGGCCCTGCGCTGACTGTACATCCCAGTACCAATTATAGCCAATTAGAATATTCCCACGGACGCTTTTTTTCGAGTAGACCGATGGTTCGTGTTAAAGAAGTTGCTGCATTTCCAATTCTTTCTGTTTGCATGCACTACTCTCGTCCGTGACATGTGCAGGGTCTGCGGACATCGAACGGCACAGGGATGGGTGTCCTTGTCCTGTCTGATGCAAGCTGCTCTCGAGTTTCTTGGACACAACTTGCATACGGCCGTTTGAATACTTTGTGTAGAAAGAAGTACCAAATTACCAGACTTTCCAGATCACCAGATGCCAAATTAAAGGCTTTTCACTGTATATATGTCCTAACAATGTCACCTTCTGCAGAGTGTATGCGGAAAAAACACTTTTTTATGGATACGTTCCATGTGTACATGAGGGGATGCTCCCTGTCGGGTTGTTTTGCGCTTTAATACCATTTTATACAATTTAGATTAAGCAAATTAAACAACAGCCCACACAAGAAGGTAAAAGACTGAATGATCAGATCTTAGCATCGTCTTCTGTCCGTTTTCTGTTTTTGCATTAGCCTTGTATGGCTGTTCATAGTAACATAGTATGTAAGGCTGAAAAAAGATGTATGTCCATCCTGTTCAGCCTATTACCTCCCCCAATGTTGATCCAGAAAAAGCTCAGTGAGGTAGAAACTAGAGATGAGCGAGCGTACTCGGATAAGCACTACTCGCTCGAGTAATTTGCTTTATCTGAGTATCGCTGTGCTCGGGTCTAAAGATTCGGGTGCCGCTGCGGCTGACAGGTGAGTCGCAGCGGGGAGCAGGGGAGAGCGGGCGGGAGAGAGGGAGAGAAAGATCTTACCTCCGTTCCTCCCCGCTCTCCCCTGCAGCTCCCCGCTCCGTGCCGGCACCCGAATCTTTAGCCCCGAGCACAGCGATACTCGGATAAAGCCAATTACTTGAGCGAGTAGTGCTTATCCGAGTACGCTCACTCATCTCTAGTAGAAACCAACTTTCCCCATTTAATGGAAGAAATTCCTTCCTGACTCCAATCCTGGCAAACGGAATAATCCCTGGATCACCGACCCTTAAGAAATTACCTCAGGGAGGAAGCAGATTGGAAACTTGTACGTATTTTTATCTATTATATTAACCTTATTTTTTATCGTGCCCCACAAGTCTTGGGCACCCCTGTTTGAGCAGGGTTGTCAAGTGTCCAAAAATTCATGGACAATCCATAAAAATAGGTTGCTTAAATCCAGTGTTTTTCTTATTTTTTTTAGGCACGTGAGCAGGTTATTATACAGTCTTTATACAAAAAACATTCCACCTCTAGAAGAAGTCGTCATTTTGCTGCAAAACTCGTCATGCAGTTCCATCTCAGACAGATATGTAAATGATTAGAGTTGTGGTGGAACTAGATGAACGGCCTTGTCACCGGAGGCCCTGAAAGTGTTTCTACCTTTGACCTACAAAAAAGACTCTCAGTGACCCCTTGTGTGTAGTGACCTCTTCTTCAACTTGTGTTACCCCATTACCAGAGTCTGAGAGGGGCGCATTATTGGGATGTTATAAGCTGGATGGTCATATCGACTAAATGTCCCCCACCGGGCCGTTCTGACCAGACTGTTAGGAGGTGTTGGGGCTAGTGGATGGGTGAGAGCACACAAGGTGACCGGGCTCAGGGCGCCCTTGAAAGACCACCAGTAAAGAGGATCTTCAGCAGCTCCTTGAGCAGCTCCAATTGTTTCGTTGTCCACTATCGATCCATCGTTTCAGGCCTCTGTGTCTGTTTCCAGGCACTTGGCTGAAGGAGGTTTAGCCTCATGGCGCCCACTACGTGCACTGCCTTTGACACCCACCATCACCTCCATTTGTAGTGGTGTAGTGAACGACAAAATTGGACTGCTATGGAGTGGAACCAGTTTGTCTTCAGTGACGAATCCTGGTTCAGTTTGGACACTGACAATGGGTGTGTTCATGTCTGGAGACCTAGGGGTGAGCACTTCAATTTTGCCTTTGCAGTGGAGCAGCACACTGCCTCCACTGCTACTGTGATGGGCATGGTGCCGCTCCACTGCAAAGGCCATCGCATATGACAGTCGGTCACTCCTAGTAGTGTTGCGATAGAGAATGACAGCTCAACGATATGTTCAGGATATCCTGCAGCCACATGTGTTCCTCTCATGGCGGCTTCCAAGAGGCATTTTCCAACAGGATAATGCTTGGCCGCACACACGGGGGGGGGTCACAAGAATGTCTCCATAATATTGTCACACTTCCGTGGCTGCCCGGTTGCCAGATTTATTGCCAATAGAACAAGTATGGAACTGTCTGGGATGCCAACTTTGACAGCCTATGAGATTGCATGATCTAGAGGCTCAGTTACAGCAAATGTGGACCAATATGCCACAGGATACCATACATAACCTCGATGCCCGCCCATATGACATCTTGCATCCAAGCTAGATGTCGCCCAACTGGGTATTAGATCCTTTATGCCCACCTGTATCAGATCTTGCATCCAAGCTAGAGATAGCCCAGCAGGGTGCTAGAGCCTTTATGCTCGCCCGTATGGCATCTTGTATCTAAGCTTGAGATAGCCCAATAGGGCACTAGAGCTTTGATGCCTGCCCATATCACATCTTGTATCCAAGCTAGAGATGGCCCAACAGGGTGCTTAAGGCAGCCTTACAGGGTACTGCAGCCTCCATGCCCACCTTTATCACATCTTGTATCCAAGCTAGAGGTGGTACAACAGGGTACTAGAGCCTCCATGCCCGCCCATACCACATCTTGCATCGAAGCTAGAGATGACCCAAAGGGGTACTACAGCATCCATGCCTGCCCATATCACCTCTTCTATCCAAGCTAGAGGCAGTACAACAGGGTACTAGAGCATCCATGCCTGCCTGGATCACATCTTGCTTCCATAACAGACGCGGCCCAACAGGATAGTAGTGCCTCCATGCCCACCTGTATCACATCTCGTATCCAAGCTAGAGGCGGTACAACAGGGTACTAGAGCCTCCATGCCCACCTGTATCACATCTTGTATCCAAGCTAGAGGCGGTACAACAGGGTACTAGAGCCTCCATGCTCGCCCATATCACATCTTGTATCCAAGCTAGAGGCGGTACAACAGGATACTAGAGCCTCCATGTCCACCATATCACATCTTGTATCCAAGCTAGAGGTGGTATAACTGGGTACTAGAGCCTCCGTGCCCGCCCCATATCACTTTTTCTATCCAAGCTAGAGCCGGTACAGCAGAATACTAGATTCTCCATGCCTGCCCGTATCACATCTTGTATCCAAGCTCGAGTTGGTACAACAGGGTACTAGAGCCTCCCTTCAGGCATCAGTTCTCCACATAAACTCTCCTTTCTCTGATATTGTAATCACTTACGTATTTATCAGCATTATATTCGTACATTCCATTCCGACAACTCCTTATAGGGGAGGGATTGTTTTTGATAACGAGTGTATCTGTAATTCCCATAATTTTCCAGCTCCCAGTAGTTGCTGGTGATAAGTTCCTATCCGTTTCTGACCTATAAATTTGCATCGCTTATAATGTTTATCATTTATTCTGGTTTTGTAATGTGTCCGTTAAAAAAGGAGAAGAATGCAGGTTGTCCGCCCTGACAGTACAGACCATACCATGCAGGCCATTCCCAGACAATCGGATTCCTGACATTGCTGTTGCCCATGGCAACCAATCACAGAACAGCTTTCATTATTCAAGCGCAGAATATGAAATGAAAGCTTTTCTGTGATTGGTTGCTATGGACAACAAAGAACTTTTGTTGTAGACAGTTTTATAAAACTCCAGCTACCACTTTCAGTTTCCTTATCTCAATCACTGTAGAAAACCTAATAAAATTTATACTGATTATGAAGCTTAAAACGTAGCTTTTATTATTCTTAATGATTAAAAAAATCTTATATGTACACTCACAAAACCATAAACTCAACAAACAAGTGAAATACCCTTTTACCTCTATGTCTAAGTTGGGATTGAGGTTTTCGATATTGTGTATATACCCGCAAAAATATACGAATACCCCTGTTAAGAAAATTGTAGATCAATGTATCAGTTAATTGTTCTTTTATTGCATTGTAGGCTAGAAATATATAGCATGGTACTAGTGTAAGTAGTGAAGGGGTTAAACGAAACCTTTCTATAGGCTTGCATATCTTCTGAGGTAGACAGACAGACGAGATTAGACAGTCTGCTAGACCACCCATGTATGTATGTTTATAGACAATGTATACAGGAAACGCAGTAGACTATAAGCCTCCCATGCATTCCTTTTTCCTCAACTCATAACGGTTTTATTGTATGTAATAGATACACCTTAGGAGGTATAACTTATGTTAATCATTTTTTGTTTTAGCCTATTATGTATTCTTATTAATCTTGGAGGTATATACTTTTGCTGTGATGTCATTTATGGTATATAATCTTTGACCACCTTAGAATAAATTAGAAATCATCTGATACCACACAGGCTGGTGTGATTTGTATTTCTCCTGGGTCCAGACTTCTGCACGAGATCTGGGATCGTCTTCTCTTTGATAAACACATAAATTCTCCTTACAACCCCTTTAGAGATTATCAACAATACCTGCACCCGCAATTGCTCAAATGTGTGCGGATTTTTTTTGAAAGGGTTAATAGTAGGTCACTAAATCCAGGGAGCGGCAGTACTTAGACTGCTAATGAAGCTACTTCTCTCCTCACTTATCTGGCCTGATATGCGGATATGTGTACCACTAATTTGTGATTACACCCTATTTCAATTGTAAGTACTTCCACAAAAAAGGCATAGGGTAATTGGTTTTTCAGATCGGACTTATCAGTCTCAGGGTGTTGGCCCAATAGATATTCACACTTAGGTAGATCAGTCAGCGGTTGAAAATAACCCCATAATATAAGGGGTCCATCAGGTGTATCCACCGACCCGTTACGTCTTAATCTTAAGACCACTCTGTCTTGTAGTTATCATGTAGGGCCCAGAGTCGTATTGCGATCCTGGGTTGATGTCCCTAGATGATCTAATTCTTAGTCTAATGCACAGCTCAGATAGTTTTTCTAGCTTTTTTAAGCGGATCTATTGTACAGATCTTATATACGGATCAACGCGTTTCCTTAGCCTGATTTTTAGGTTAATTCATCAGCATCCATAGCTTGCTTATAGTGGAAAGATGACATCTGTTTCAACTAGATTAAAGACGTATTTATGTCAATACAAGAATATGTCCTATTAAGGGTAATTGAGGCATGGACTTGCCTTTGTAGTATATGCGGGGGTGAATATTATTAGAACAATAGATCTTTGGCTATACAGCTTTACTATTATGCTGGCACTCGTTCCCAGTATCAGGCACTGAGAGTCCGTGCAGCCTGTTTAGCCGTGGGAGCCAAAAGCAGATGGGCTTACTGCCATGTGTACACCAATAAATTATATATCACATGGGAGTCAGACCATAATTTTCAGAACCCGCTCAGAAGCACCCCAGGGCTTTAGATACAGCGTACTGAAAATTTTGATTCCAGCACATTCCCTGTTAAAGTCGCTAGCATGCTATATTGCTTGTAGTCCCACTTTCTAACATTCTGATGCTTATTTGCCAGCCATCACTAGAGCAGTTATTCGTGGTGTCTGCCTACATTTGCATTAACTAGCTATGGTGCTTGGAGCTGGACACAGCATGTGCTTGTGTCAGCTCAGACAGTCCTGGTATGAGACGCCTGCCCCACCACTTATAAAGGGATAACCCCTCCCCTAAGCTGTCAAGCTCTCTCCTCCCCCTTCTCCAATCGGGAGTTTATTTTTTTAAATTTTTTATACAACTTTACTATTATGCTGGCACTCGTTCCCAGTATAAGCACTATCAGGCACTGATAGTTTTTTTGACAGACGAGCCCTCTGTTTTCCAGTCTCGCGATGCCATGCAGTGCTCTGACGTCATCGCGCATGCGCAGTAGCGCTAAAGCGGGACTTAGTCTCTCCATGAGACTATCCTTCCTTCTAGTCGTGCTGTAATGTTTGTGAACGCTATTATACTTTAGCGCTTGCGCGAATACAGAGAGGGAGAGCTTTATTGTAACCTCCAAAGATGCTGAGATTTATCCCAGCGTTCTTCTATGATGTTGGAAGTAACACTCACATATGTATGTTGATGATAATAAAGGACCATGTGACCAGCATCCCAAGTCTTTACATGTTGATTATTTAAGATGATTTATTACATGTAGGGATTCGGCCCAAGGACAGGTAAGGAGGGTAAGTAAGGGGGCGGAGGGGGGGTTATATATTAATCAGATCATGCAGCCCAGCATGTTATATAAAGAATGCTGAGTTAATATGTCATATTTGATGATTATAAGGACATTCATTGCTGTATCTCTTTATTGTTCATTAGACGTATAGTCTAATTTGTTGAGGAGATATCAATCTGAAAAGTCACCAATATATTAAAGGGGTTGTCCCGCGCCGAAACGTTTTTTGTTTTTTTTGTATAGGCCCCCGTTCAGCGCAGGACAAACCCAAGGGATGTGTTGAAATTAAAAAAAAAATTTTTACTTACCCGAATCCCCTCTCTGCAACTTCTTCCTTCTTTTCCTCCAAGATGGCCACCGGGATCTTCACCCACGATGCACCGTGGGTCTTCTCCCATGGTGCACCGTGGGCTCTGTGCGGTCCATTGCCGATTCCAGCCTCCTGATTGGCTGGAATCGGCACACGTGATGGGGCGGAGCTACGCGATGACGCGTAGAAGGGGCGGAGCCAGAACGCCGCTCGTGCCCGGACCGACCAGAAGGGAGAAGACCCTTCTGCGCAAGCACGTCTAATCGGGCGATTAGACGCTGAAATTAGACGGCACCATGGATACGGGGACGCCAGCGCAGGGAAGGTGAGTATATAACTTCTGTATGGCCGCCTGCAGACGAGCGGGTCGGATCCGGCGGCGAGAATTCTCGCCACGGGACCCGACCCGAGCGCCTGCAGAGACGAGCGCGTACTCACCCGCGCCTGGCGGCCCCGGCTCTTTCGTGTGCCGGCTGCCGGGCAGCCGGCGCATGCGCAGACCAGAGCCGGCGGCCGGGCGAGTGACGTTTCTGTGGGGGGGGCTCTGCGAGCCCCGCACAAAAATAAGACATGCCGCGGCTTGTTTGCCGCGCGAAACCGCGGCCGTCTGCATAGGAGTGCGTATTGTAATGCACTCCTATGCAGGCTTTCAGTGGCGGAAATCCCACGGGAAATCCCGCTACGGGATTTCCGCCCGTGTGCAGGCTGCCTAAGGCACATATTTCATGCACGATGTATATTACAAAGTGCATGTATATGGCCATACAGAAGTGCTTAACTTAACTTGTCATCGTGGGACAACCCCTTTAAGTTTTTGAGAGGCTGAGTGTTAGACCAGTCTGTGTTTAACTCATTGTGATGATTATGCGTTAGACCTCAACTGCTTATCTGCATGTATATTTCGCTCTTAGAGGCTGTTATACTCTTGATGCAGTATTTTTTAAAAGGTCTTTTTTATTAGTGGAGGTTTTAGATGAAGGCTGCGAAAGATAGTGCTTCATTCAGACCTTCCGGTGCAATGCTTTTAAGCCGATCAATCCAGGCCGTTTCCTTTTGCATAAGTATGCGATCCACATTGCCTCTTCTGCCCGTGGGCCTCATTACTTCTATACCTTTAAATTTGAGTACATTTGGATTGTTTTGGTGGACAATTGAAATAGGGTGTAATCACAAATTAGTGGTACACATATCCGCATATCAGGCCAGATAAGTGAGGAGAGAAGTAGCTTCATTAGCAGTCTAAGTACTGCCACTCCCTGGACTTAGTGACCTACTATTAACCCTTTCAAAAAAAATCCGCACACATTTGAGCAATTGCGGGTGCATGTATTGTTGATAATCTCTAAAGGGGTATTCGTATATTTTTGCGGGTATATACACAATATCGAAAAACCTCAATCCCAACTTAGACATAGAGGTAAAAGGGTATTTCACTTGTTTGTTGAGTTTATGCTTTTGTGAGTGTACGTAAAAGATTTTTTTTATCATTAAGAATAATAAAAGCTACGTTTTAAGCTTCATAATTAGAGATGAGCGAACGTACTCGGATAAGCACTACTCGTCCGAGTAATGTGCTTTATCCGAGTACCGCTGTACTCGTCCTGAAAGATTCGGGACGCTCCGCTGCTGACAGGTGAGTCGCAGCGGGGAGCGGGGCAGAGCGGGCGGGAGAGAAGGAGAGAAAGATCTCCCCTCCGTTCCTCCCCGCTCTCCCCTGCAGCTCCCCTCTCCGCAGCGCGTCCCGAATCTTTCAGGACGAGTACAGCGGTACTCGGATAAAGCACATTACTCATCTCTATTCATAATCAGTATAAATTTTATGTTCAAATAAATTTTATTGCACATCGACAGCTTGGTCTCACTTGTAAATCACTTCAACCTTATCAAGACAAGCAGTGAAATAAACTTGGTACACCATTAGATATGTCTGCTTCAGAGACTTATTATCGAGCAGAAGGTTAGCAGAGACGAGGGGACAGAAAACAGAGTATCATGGGGGATTAACGTTGCGCTTCCCCCAGTAATCCTAAGACATCTGGTTTGCATTAACTCCTTGTTGAGTATTTTCCCCTTCTCCCTTCTCTGTCTTGGTCTATGTTGCAGGACTGGGACAGTCTCCAGTCTCGTCTCGTCCTGTATTTCTGATTTGGACCTTTCTTTTGCTGTCGACATTAGTTTTACTTATTCTATGACACACAGTGGGGGGGGGGGGGGGGGGGGAGTAGGGTAGGGAAGGAGGGAGGAGGAAAGAAGGGGACCGGGGGGGGGGGGAGAGGAGAGGTGTGTGGAGTTAAAGGTAGGTATGGCCGCGTGTGTTACGCCCAGGGGGTCTTTCTTACGATCTCACTGGTCTGTAGAGCCTTGCTCTATCCATTTTCTGAGATTGTCCGTTCCCCTGAACGCAACCCACGGCTGCCAAAGCTTGTAGTAGGCTTCCCATAGTTTGGGCTCGTCTGCCCCCAGCTCGTCGAATCTCATGAGGGTATGTAATTCTTCCACCCACATGCCCCTGGTTGGGGCGGCGGCTGAGCGCCACAGTCTTGGAATGAGTCTTCTCATTGCTATTATAAAATGTTTTAATAGACTTGCTTTCGCCTCCCTCACGGAGCCCGGGAACAGTGAGAGCAGGGCAAGCTTGTTTGTCATCGTAATGTCCGAGTGATTGACTTGGTTGTACAGGGTTGTCACTTCTTTCCAGAGCTCGGCTACTGGCTGACATTCCCACCAAATATGTATCATGTTGCCTCTGCTCCCGCTGCATCTCCAGCATTCCGAGGAAACCTGGGGGAAGATCCTCTGCAGTTGGTCAGGGGTTCTGTACCACCTTGAAACTATCTTATAGTTAAGGTCTTGAATTCTACCTGCCGTGGAGACCTTATGGGTCAGATTCCAGATCCTTCCCCAGTCCTCCTCTGTGAGGTTGTCCCCCAACTCCCGCTCCCAGGACTCCCTATACCTCAGGGCCTCGTCCCCTGTCTCCCGACCCAGCAGCATCTTGTATAGCTTAGAAATCATGTGCCTTTGGGTTGTGCCTGAAAGACATATTTGTTCGAACTCCGTAAGGGACGCTGTTAAATTCACTTTCGGCGTCAGCGAGCTCACAAAACCCCTTAACTGTAGGTATTGCAGCCAAAAACCTGGCTGTGGTGGAGCCTGGTCTAGAATCTCTGTCAAAGATTTCAATCCTGACTCTGTCACTACGTCTCTTAGTCTGGGGGTTGGTGTAGCCGGGAGGGACAGGAGACCCGTCCTATTTTTGGTGGTTTCAAATAAGGGATTTGCAGTAAGCGGTGTTAACGGCCCGGGAACCGTGACCAGGCCGGTGCGAGACGCGAAGCCCGCCCATGTCGTAAACAATTGGAGACTGAAGGGGGAAATATTAGGAATATATTTTATCCACCTGGTTGGTATCCAGGGGGCTCCGTATAGGCCATCCGTCTCCCCTGCGTGCTCTATTTCCACCCATAGCCTTGAACTCCTGTTTTTAATAATGTCAAGGGCACAGTTTGCTATGTTGGCTTTATGGTATAACGAGAAGTCTGGTAGGCCCAGGCCTCCCTTTTCTTTTTCCCTCGTCAGTATGGAGTGGCGCAGTCGTGGTTTGCACCCCTTCCATACAAAGTTAATGATCAGGGATCTAATTTTTTTGAAAAATACTCTTGGGAGGCCTATTGGAATGGTTTGGCAAATGTATAGAAATCTGGGTAGCACGTCCATTTTTACCGCATTAATTCGCCCATTCCATGAGATGTAGAGGGGGTTCCATTTACCCAAATCCTTCTCCAGGCCCTCGACGAATGGGATGAAGTTTAATTTATAGGCTGCCGTAGGCTCTGCTGAAATATTTATTCCTAGATATTTTAAGTGCGAGTCGACCCACCGAAAGGGGAGTACTGACTTCAGATGCGAGACCTCGGCCTGCGGGAGTGTTATGTTCAGGGCCTCTGATTTCTGTGCATTGATTTTGTAGTTATTAATTCTCCCGAATTTCTCGAATTCCTTTAAGAGCACAGGCATGCCGATTCGGGGGTTAGACAGGTATAGCAGCAGATCATCGGCGAATAATGCCATTTTATGTTCTGAGGTGCTAACCCTGAAGCCCTTTATTGAGTCGTTGCTGCGGATAGCGTTCGCTAGGGTCTCCATAGTAAGAATATAGAGAAAGGGGGAGAGGGGGCACCCCTGTCTCGTCCCGTTGCTCACTCTGAGCGTGCCGGACAACGTCCCGTTCACCCTGATTCTCGCGGTCGGGTCCTGGTAAAGTGCCATGATCCACTGGAGCATCCGTGGGCCCAGTCCGATTTTCTCTAGTGTGGCAGAGAGGAAGGTCCAACTCACCCTGTCAAAAGCCTTCTCTGCATCAATCGACAGGAGGCATAGTGGGGTGTTAGTCGATTTGGCCCTAGCTATTAGGGACATTGTTTTGATAGTGTTGTCCCTTGCCTCTCTGCCAGGGACAAATCCAACCTGCTCCAAGTGAATCAGCTTAGGGATTTGGTTTTGTAGTCTGATTGCTATTAATTTAGCAAACATCTTGAGATCGACGTTTATCAGCGAGATTGGCCTGTAACTCCCGCAGGCCGAGGGGTCCTTACCCGGTTTAAGTATAACTGTGATGTGGGCCTGCAGAGCCTGCTTGGGGAACGGGTGGCCTTTGTTTACCGCATTAAATGCGTCTAAAACTATTGGGACAAGTTCTTCCGCAAATAATTTATAGAATCTGGCTGTATATCCATCTGGGCCCGGGCTCTTATTTACTTTCAGATTTTGGATTATATCAGTCAGTTCTGGGGGTGTGAAGTCCTGCTCCAGGGCCTCGGCCTCTGTTGGTGCCAGGCTCTTAGGTGCATATTCAGAGAGGTAGGTATCAATCTCGTTTTTGAGGGTCTGATGTGGAGTATGTGTCTCTATCGGGATGTTGTAGAGTTTATCGTAGAAGGATTTAAATTCCTCCAGTATATCCTTGGTGTTGTGTACTACTTGGCCTCTGGCGGATTGAATTTTAGGGATATATGTTTGGGGGGACCTGGGATGAAGGGTCCTAGCCAGGTGCGCACCACATTTGTCCCCGTATTCAAAGGACCCTTTTCTGATTTTGTCCCTGAGGGCCAGGGAGCGCTGGTCCAGTATCTCTAAGATCTGTTGGCGGACCAGCGAGATTTCCGCCCGCAGTGTTTCGTTTTGCTGTCTTTTGTTAGTGTTCTCTTTGGCCCTCAGGGTAGCCAGTAGCCCTGTCAAAGTGGCTGCTCTCTCTTTTTTAATCCTGGTTTCCTGGGAAATCAGCACGCCCCTTTAGTAAACACTTGAGGGCTTCCCATTTTATTGGTGCCGGGGTCTGGTCTGCTTGGTGGGTCTCCTTAAAAGTTTCAATTTCTTTTCTGAGTATTGATACGCATAAGGGGTCTTTTAGGAGGTTGTCGTTGAGTCTCCAGGACTGACATCTAGGTGTGGATCCCCATCCCGCTAAACCCCCAAAGACCGGGGCATGGTCCGACCACAGCAGGTCCCCATGTGAACATGAAGGGGAACTATCTAAGAGGCTGTGTGAGATCATAAGGTAATCTATCCTACTGTAGGAGTTGTGAGCCGCTGAGTGGAACGTGTAATCCCGGGTGTCTGGATGCAGTGTTCTCCAGAGATCTATTAAGTGTAATGCATCTAGCTTTTTTTTGAGTGCCCTGATTGCTGCCCGGGAGACGGAGGACTTACCCGATGAAGTGTCCACCGCGGGGTCCATTGCCACGTTAAGGTCTCCGCCTAGGATTATTCTCGATCCGTCCGCGAATTTGGCTAGGGCGGTCAGCACTCTCATCGCCGCAGGAACTTGGTTCTGGTTGGGGAGATAGATATTAGCAAAGGTGGTCACTGTACCCATTATTTCAACCTTGAGAAAAATATATCTGCCCCCTGGGTCAATAAAGGAATCAACTGGCTGGTATTGAAGCGTCCTATGTAGAGCAATGGAAACCCCTCCCGCCTTTCTCAGAGGGTCGGGACTATGGAGCCACTTGGGGTAGTACGATGAGGAGCATGTTGGCACGCTCCCCTCCCTGAAATGCGTCTCCTGTATCATAGCTACCATTACTCTTTTTCTGTGGAGGTGATATAGGAGCTGTCGTCTCTTCTGTGGGCTGTTTAGCCCCTTGGTATTGTGGGTGCAAAACGTTAAATTCGCCATTTAAGCCTGGAGACCGGGGTGGGTGCGTATCTCCCATCTCTCCTCAGGTGGGTTAGGGGCGGGGGAAGGTAGAGAGGGGTGACACAAAAGGGAGCGACACATCGGGAAAAACCAAATAGGGAATAGACACGTAACTTAAGAACAAACAACATCTGGTAGAGGGCCGCTAGCGGTCCCTCAGAACTAGTGGTCCGCCTATACAAAGCAGAAAACAACAGCTTAAATTAGCTGTCAGCCCTATGTGGGAGTGTGGAGGCCAAGGAAGGGTGGGCTCCCTCCCGCCTCTCAACCCCGTCGAGAGTGTATCCCGGGTGTAGGAACCGGGATCGTTAAACATATGAGTGGGCGTTCCCAGACCCGGCTACGTCAAATTCGTCCCCCCTGCTAGTAAGGTCTTGTGGCATGTTCATCCTGTACAGGCGCATTTGGGGGAGGGGGGGAAAGGAGTTATAGGTATAGTAGAAGTATATGCGTGAAAAGAGGAGAAACAGGACAGTATGAGATTATAGAATAGAAGTGGCTGCGTCCCGGTCACTCTGCCGCTCCGCTTCTGGCGTCTTCATTTCCCCCCTGGCGTTGGTCTCTGCGTCGTCGTCTGGATCTCGGGGGTACCGGTATCCACGTGTTTCTTGGGGGTGGCACCGGAAGGGAGCACGATGTTGGCCAATCTGGTAGTCGGACTGGGGGTAATTCCAGAGTTCCCAAGAAATGTGGTAAGTCTCCCAGTCCTCGGAATGTTGCTGCCTTGCCATTCTTAGAAGCATGTAGTTGGAAGGGGAAACCCTAGCGATAGGTAATCCCCCTATCCTGGAGGATGGTCAGCAGCGGTTTCAATGCTCTGCGCAGCTGCAGAGTTCGGCGCGAAAGGTCCGGAAGAATCAGGATCTGGGTACCCTTGAAGGACAAATCTTTGATGGCTCGTATTTTTTGTAGGATTAAGTCCTTATCTTTGTAGAAATGTATTCGGCAGATCACATCTCTGGGTCTGCTAGGGTCTGAGGATTTCGGGCCGAGTGACCTGTGAATTCTATCTATTTCCAGTAGGGCGGACTTCGGTCGCTTTAATATATTATTGAAGAATGACTGGACCCAGCTTTTAAGTAGTGGTGGTTCAACTTCTTCCGTAAGGCCTCTTATCCGTAAGTTATTTCTCCGATGCCGGTTTTCTAGGTCATCGAGGTGCGTGTAGAGATCTAGGATCTGCTGGGAGTGTAGGTGTAGCTCTTGATCATGCGCCTCAAGCGTTTCTGTGACCTTCTCCTGGGTCTCCTCTACTGCCTCTACTCTCTGGCCTATTTGTCGGATCTCCTGCTGGAGAGACGCTATGTCCTTCTTACGTGCGGCCTCGAGTTGCTGGAAAAGGGTATCAATGTGATTCTGCGTCGGTAGGGCCCTTAGATGGCTTTTCCAGTCCCAGTCCTCACCCACTTCTGATTCAAGGGTTTGGTTGTTGGGTTCGCTCTGGGCTAGGTATCTGAAGTTTGATCGTCCTGTTCTGTTACCGGCGTTGTCTGCGCTGCCTGTCCCCATATTCTGTTTGCTGGCTTGCGGCTCGGTAGTCTTGGGTTTGGCTGCGCTTTGCACATCGGTCTGTGTGTATCTTCTCTGTCCCGCGCTTCTTTGTGGTAGCGGGGCGCTGTGATATGGTTGTACTGGTGGGCCAGTCTCTGTCTCGGGCTGGTGGTCATCTGTGGGTTCTTTGGAAGGGGCTCTGGGTCCTAGAAGTTGCTCTGGCGAGCCGTGTGTCAGAGGGAGGCTGGACCGCGGGAGAGCCCGATCCGGTTGCGGCACAGGGGGTGTTGATGCATTCTTGGCCCGGTTACTGGACTCGTTCTGCACGCTTGGCCTCTGTGATAGCTTAGTTGTTGTTGTGGCCTGCTCGTCGGCCAGCCTGGTCTTTCCTTGTGATGCTCTTTTTTGTTGCCAAGGAGAGCTCGGTCTTGGCTGACTTGTGTCTGTGTCCGGCATGTTTATGTGCGGGCTGTGCGTAAGGCCCTTAGGGGTGTCTCCTTGCCGGGAGGGCGGCTCTGGGGAGCTGGATGTTGGTGGGGAGCTGTTCTGCCTTGAGAGGCTGATTTCCTGTGGGGGGTGCTTGCCAGCCTGTCCTGCATCTTGCTGGGGGGACTCGTCCTGCCTCACTGGGTGCTGTACGTCCCTTTCATTTGGCTGTACCCCCTTGCTGGGCTTGTTGCCTGTGTGGGTCGTTGCCCTTTTCCCCTGCTCCACTGGGGGCTCTTCTGCTGGGGGTGGTTGACGGGCTCTCCCCTTTTCCTGGGCTGCTATTCCTGGCCCCTTTTCCCCTGCTGGGTGCTGTAGGTCTGCCTGTGGGGGGGCTATCTGGGCCGCAGGTGGCTCTGTTTCTGAGCTGGTGGAGTCTCCCCTTATCCCTGGGGCTGGCTCATTAATCCCCCCTGCCGCTCTCACCTCCTCCTCTGCTGTAGCGCCCTCAGCGCTTGCTGCTCCTCCTCCCCCCTCCGTTGAGCTGCTGCTGCCGGCGGGTACCGGCGGTCCGCCGTCCGCCGGTAGTGTCGTGCCGTCACCTCCTCTCTGCGGTATGTGGTGGTGATCGGGGTCTCCCGCTGGGCCGCCCAGGCTTCGGGATTCTCCCCGGGCTCCAGCCGGCTGATTGCTGTCCGATGCAGGGCTGTGTTGCCGCTCCGGAAGTGGAGCGGGCGCCATCTTGGGTGCGCGCTCCCGGGACTCTGCTCCCGCTGTTCTTCGCAGCAGGGTCGCGATGCTTCTCCTGGAGTCGTCTGAGGAGGTTGGTGTGACTCCTCTCTTCTTCCCCTTCGCCATCGTTGCGGATTGCCGGGTCTGGGTCCTCCACGTGTCGGCTAGATGGGGCTGGATGCGGGAGCCGAGCTGAGGCACGTCTCACTCCTCCATTAGCTGGCCACGCCCCCTCAGTATAAATTTTATTAGGTTTTCTACAGTGATTGATTTAGTTGAGTCGGAAACCTACTGTCTCAGTGATCAGTTTCCTTATCTAACTCAGAGCTGTCGGAAGATGGATAAAAAATGTTTTACAGATTAGAGCAATAACACTACAGCGCCCATAAGGGATAGTCGCAGTGCCCCCATAACAGTGGGAGTCCCAGTCAGAGTGATAGTGACATCAGCCACCAATAGGCTAATATTGTAGGCTGCGCAATTTTTATTGCGTGATGCAATGATGTCGGGGAAAGAAGGATCAGACCTGCGGATTTTATTGTGGCTTGTGGTACGTTGTATGGTCTATTCCGTCCAGTGTGAAAGGTCCCTTATAGAGATGAGCGAACCTACTCGGCCACGGCCCTTTTTCGCCCAAACGCCACGATTTTCGAGTATTTCCGTACTCGGGCGAAAAGATTCGGGGGGCGCCGTGGGTGAGTGGGGGGTTGCAGCAGGGAGTGAGGGGGAGAGGGAGAGAGAGAGTGCTCCCCCCTGTTCCCCACTGCTACCCCCCGCTCCGCCACGCTTCCCCCCGCCCCCGGCGCCCCCCCGAATCTTTTCACCCGAGTACGGAAGTACTCGAAAATCGCGGTACTCGATCGAGTAATTACTCGAAACGAGTACGTTTGCTCATCTCTAGTCCCTTACAATCAAACCGCTAGATGGGGCCTCTTCATATCTGCAATGGAGGTTTGGAAGTTCCTTTGCTGAATTCAGTTAAAAAAAACATTACCAAACAATGCCGAAAAACACACGTCCATTCAGCTCAGCCTATTACCCCCCAAAAATTTAGATCCAGAGGTAGGCAAAAAACCCCAATGAGGTAGAAGCCAATTTGATATGCTGGTACCCCGTCCTGTTTCTGGTGAGACAGGTTTGGAGAGTTGTACTTTACAATTGTTTGTTCATGTTCTTGCGCTATTGTTCTACCTACAAAAGTATTTTCTTTTTACAAGCTGGAGCTTTCGTCTCCAATATGGTCGACAGCTGGGCGTGGGAGAGTCTCCCGGATGTCTTTTATTGCTGCGTGGCTGTGATGGGTGTCCCATATCCTTCCATGATGTTTTGCACTATTAGAATATGGCTAGCTCTATTACTGCGGTAGAGTGTCCTGGAATGTAAGGGGATTGGAAGACCCTAAAAAACGCAGTGCAACTTCTCAACAGCTAGCACAGTATGGCCCTGGGTTAATTCTCTGACTTCAAGAGACACATCTTGGGGATACCAAACAGTAGTTATCAGGCATACCATACTAGTTACTTCCGCAGGGTTAGCGTCCTAGTGCATGGAATGATACCTTACCAGTGCTACACTAAAACCATAGACCCCGATGGTCGGTATACATGCCTGCATTGTAAATTACATAAGTTTGTATATATACTCGCTGCAGTTTACATCCCACCCCCTTACGATAGTAGAGTGTTGAAACAGATTTTACAATTTGCAGTTGCCATACCCAACACACCGCTGTTCATAATAGGGGAATTTAACGCCATCATAGATCGGACTTGAGATGGGGTTCAGACTGGGAGTAGAGTGGGACGCTATGAAGGCCTTTGTATAAGGAACTTTTATTCAGGCAATTAACTATGTGAAGCGAAAGCGTCGCCCATTGGGGCAGGAACTACTAGAGATGGAGTCTCTGTTTATTCAGAATCACAATGCTACTGATAATAATTAATTAGCCATAGGTACAGAGAGCCCTGGATCAATATACTATGGACTCGGCTAAAGATTCTGAAAAAGTCAATATTTGAGGAAGGTGACATCCACACCCCTGTCTACATTTTCAGATGTTTCTTGGATTCCCCCTGATTTGAGATGAAGTCCAGGAAGCAGCAGCTTCCTAATCTAATAACAAATGACCGGGTATGGATGGTATACCAGCTGAAGTCTTTAAGGAATTTGGGGAGGTAATGTTGCCGCAGCTCCTGGAAGTAGTCCTAGATGCTGTGGAACAGGGGCAGCATGATGTCTCCATGGCACAGGCTGTTATAATTGTTCTCCTTAAACCCGAGAAGTACCCATTGTTACCAGAGTCGCATCACCCTATATCATTATCACCAATGGATGTAAAGATTTTGGCTATAGTTTTAGCCACTAGGCTCTCAGGCGTCATATCATGCTTGGTTCATCCGAACCAGACTAGTTTTATTCCGGAGAGGTCCACAGCATTTAATATTTGTAGGGTTTATCTTAATTTACAAATCCCAGTAGATAATCTGGGAGATATTTTGTGGTCCCTTGACACTGCTAAAGTGTTTAATAGTATGGAATTGGCATATTTCTGGGCACTGTCGAAGGCCATGGGGTTTGGGTCGCAATATCTTGCCTGGGTTCAGTTTTTGTATACCAAACCCACAACCTGTGCCTAGGTCAATGGGCAGCTGTTGCCTTAATTGCGACTGTGTAGGTGTACAAGGCAAGGCTGCTTGATCTCACCATTATTATTTGCTTTGGCGATAGAACCATTGGCGATTCAAATAAGATCTAATGAGGGTATAGTGGGGTACTTTTGGAGGAGAAAATTGGCTTATAGGCAGACTCTGTAAGGACATTAGAAAAAGTTATTTCAGTTATAGCAGACTTTGGGTCCTTCTACAGACTTACAATAAACTGGGACAAATCCATAGTTATAACAGTTGATACGTCTATTCTGGTGTTGTAGGGTCCAATGATACCCAGACTATTTCTTCAGAAAGCATAGACCCTTTATTGTACCGATACATATATGTGTTCAGTTGATATCGTTTCCAAAAGACTGAACCAACAACAAAAGGAAACATTCTCTCCTATACAATCTACACAAAGACATTCCTTTATTATCCAAAAACAACTGATTTGTTACATTTCACTACAGTATTACACAGACACAGTATACTCTTCTTCATACAAGCTGCTGTCTCATTCAATTGCCCTTAAATAGGCATACTTCTGCCCTCCATTTTACCACACCCATCATCTTACTTGCGTTAACTCTTCCCTATACAAATTCTAGCTACCACACCAGCCCCTCTACTTGTATCTTCCTCCTTTAAGTACCGGGGAGTACAGGCGTCTATCCGTTTGCAAGATTATGAAACTTTAAACATTGTGCTACTCTTCCTACAATTTCAGCAGAAACGTGAAATATGGCATTAGTTGCCTTTATCAGTAGTGAGGAGAGTGAATCTCATAAAAATAACATGGATGCCATAGCTGTTATATTTGTTACATAATTGCCCAATTTGCATACAACAACAGACCTCCTATAAGGCGAATAAACTATTCTGGGAGCTTATCCGGGGCAGTATTCTATCTCGAATAAATTTAGAAAAACTTTGAAGATGAAGGGGGTCTGGCAGCGCCCAATCCACCTTTATATTATCTGGCCTCTCATTTTAAGGGCTGGGGTCCGAAGATTACGAAGAACAGTACCTTTTGCCTTCTTAAATATTATTTTGATAATATGCACCTATTTGAAAGCATTAGTGACGGATAAGTTTAAGTGCACCCCGCGTAGTTTACATACTCTACTTCTTATGCATACCATTTGGTAGAAGGTAAGGAAGCTAATGAGGGTGAAGGACTGCTCTCCAATTACTCCTATCTATGGAGTGCCAAGCTTGGCTGAGCTTAACCGTCAGGAGGGTTTTGGTTGATAGTAGAGGGCGAAATCCCTCCAGACGGTTAATATGGCAATTTGTATAATACGCCATATTATACAATTAGCGACCACAGAGGGTATTCATCCATTTGCCCAGCTTGAAATGGAATTTTAGCCGCCTCAATTCTACAAATACCTGCAACTAGTGCATGCGTTTCGTGCAGAAATGTTGATTTCCAACTTCCAGGTCACACCACTACACCCAGCAGAGCTTACTGGTAATACTACTTCAACAGCTAGAATGATTTCAGCGTTATATATTATTTTTCTAGGCAAACTAATGGAGTTGTTACCTTCTCCTCTGAAGGAAAAATGGAAAAGGCATATAGGTCCCACTGAGTAGGGACACTGGGTGGGTATCTTCAATATATTTCGAAACTATCACTAAATGAAACACAGACTCTCCTACCCTATATGATACATAAGGTATATAGAACACCTGAATTTTTGTACAATATTGGATTGCAGGACACCCCATTGTGTCACCGGGTTAAAGTTCATCCTGCAGGCCTTCTTCACATGTTATGGCGTTGTCCTAAATTAGAACATTACTGGAAGGAGGTCTTGGCTTTGATAGAAATAGTGTACCAGGTTTAGTTGGAGACTTCTCCACTGGTCTGTATATTGGGCTATGTAATGGATATTCCTATCGAAGAAGGAGAAAATTAGTGGTGGCTCGACTGCTTTGCATTGCCAGGAAATTGATAGCCCAGTACTGGTTGAATGAAGTATCACCAATGTTGAGAGAATTTATTAGTAGAGTTAATGTAATTCTTATTTTGGAAAAAGGTGTATATCGCAAGAGGAATGCTACTCGTAAATATAAAAAGTTGTGGGATAAATGGCTCACCATGCAGGATATAGAATAGGACTAGGTTGAGAAGTATACCCCCTGTAATGTGCTAACTTATACTCTATATCAGTGTTCCCCAACTCCAGTCCTCAGGGATCGCCAACAGGTCATGTTTTCTGGATTTCCTTAGCGTTGCACAGGTGATGTCAGTGCCTCAGACATTGC
Organism: Eleutherodactylus coqui; assembly: GCF_035609145.1. Classification (NCBI taxonomy): domain Eukaryota; kingdom Metazoa; phylum Chordata; class Amphibia; order Anura; family Eleutherodactylidae; genus Eleutherodactylus; species Eleutherodactylus coqui. The sequence continues at coordinate 56,366,027 of NC_089843.1, forward strand.
CACAGGGGTTTGTACTATGTGATATCCTGAAAACATGACCTGTTGGTGGTCCCTGAGGACTGGAGTTGGGGACCCCTGCTTTATATTATTGCTAAAACCTTGTTTGAGTCCAAGTCATGAGGCACAGCCGCGCAGATGGAAGATACTGTATGTGTATTGTGTATTGATGAAGGCGATGAGGTAGAATAAAAACTGTTGGGGTGGGCAAAAGGGGTGTTTTTTGTTTTTGAAAAAGCAATAAAAAAATACTCAATGCCCCCCCCCAAAAAAAACCCAACAAATAGTGCAAATGATCCCCTTTATCATACCCCAATTACAGACCCGAGATCAGACCATTCTTTATACAGATCTAAGGCCAGACATGCTGATCCTCACCTCTCTCCATTTCTGCACTCCTCTTCACTCCTGAGTGCAGACCACAGACAATTTGCTTATACCGGCCTTTGTGTCAGACATTTTCTACAATGGAACCCAGGAGAGAAGAGGACATCAGGAATGAGGAGAGGTGAGACTATTTTAAATACGATCCAGATGCGCTTGGAGAGTAGACAATTATGAGTTTATAGTTGAGGCATTGAGAGATGATGCTGTAGTTGGGTTGGCCATCCCCAATACATATAGATTAGGCTGCACTCTTACCGGTTTCCTGAAGATCCTCTAATGTGTATGGCGGCGTCCTGATTCTCCGCCAACCGCAAATGGAGAAAAGGATCGGTTAATTGGATTTTAATGCCCAATCATTTTGTTCGTTGAAAATAGGAGTCTTACAGCAGCATTCTGTCCTTTCTAACACCATCATACATCCACACTTGGCTGAGCCGAGCATGCATGCACATAGGACCATGGGCGTAACTATAGGGCATGCAGGGGATGCAGTTGCACCCAGGCCCAGGAGCCTTAGGGGGCCCATAAGGCCTCTCTTCTCCATATAGGAAGCCCAGTACTATGAATAAAGCATTATAGTTGGGGGCCCCGTTACAGGTTTTACATTGGGGCCCAGGAGCTTCAAGTTACGCCTCTGCATGGGGGTGTCAGGTGAGATGGCTTTTTTGGCCAAAAACTAATCTAAAATGTAGGGCGGCCTTACTATACATACACTTGTAGCTGGGAAGATAATTATTATATGGGTTAATGTACATATTGGGAAATAAACTTTTGCAAAACTTACTGCTTAAAACAGCCAATATGTGGATTTTTTGCATCTTTAACAATGAATATTTTTGCAAGACCATTAAAATACAAGTTGCTTTGCATAATTGCAGCATATGTAACATATTCATTTACAGGGCATAGCTTCCTCTTACTGTATCACACATTGCTTCCTGCTTGGGAAGTACTGTAACAACTTCTGAGTGTTACAAAAGAATAACTGTAGGGTTGAGAGCTTCGCTTGAGCACTAGAAATGTCAGCTTAACCCATAAAGTATACTTCTGTGAGTCAGCACTACCGCCCCCGTCCCGGGAGGTAAAACCTTGAAGGAAGTGGCAGTTCTCAGGATTCTACTTCTTCTTTTACAGGGTGCAGGTGTCTGAGCTCCACACAACCTGGAAGGATGAATGAGCGGACAGAAAAGACCCAGCAAGAGCCTAAAGAAGGTTCCCACAGAGTCATAACAGTTGTCTTCTTGGCCCTGCTCATTGACCTTTTGGGCTTTACACTTATCTTGCCGCTTTTGCCTTCCATATTGGATCATTACAGCAAATCTAACGTAAGTATTGATGTAAATGTGCCACCAAAGGTGTATGTACCTTACAGGCAGCGGCAACGGGACCCTTGGGGAATGAGAGAGGGGATGCCAGTCCTAATCTTCTTCTTTGCTACTGGGCACCACTACTGAGGAACTGCACTGTTGGCAAACAAGGTTGGGGAATTGGCCCAAAGATTATGGAAAGGGTATGGAAGAGGTGACAAAAACCCAACACCATAATAGGGGGACATTTTATCTCGTATGTACTGCATGCTATATAAATTGAGATTAAAAGGGTATTCCAGTAAAATTAAGATATCCCCAATCCGCAGAATAGGGAATAACTAGGTGATTGGTGGTGGGATCCCCACCGATTGCCAAAACAGGCGAAGAAACTGGTAAAAAGAATAAAGTAGCGGTGCACATGCTCCATTCAGTACAATGAGAGCGCTGGAGATTGCTGAGCGCTTAAACTCTGTTATTTTCGGCACTCCCATTGAAATGAAAAGAGTTTTATGGCAAATTTAAGCATAATCTAAGCCGTGAGCATGCATGCTTCTGCTCCATTCATTTTGCCAGTCTGTTAGGGAACATTGGACCCGCGTTCCGGCGATCGGTGTGGGTTTTAGCGATTGGACTTCACCAATTGGCTCGTTATTCCTTATCCTGTGATTAGAGGATACCTTAATGTTACTTAAAGTAATGTTTAAGATATTTAAAGTGATGTTAATTAAAAGCATAAAATCCTCTGGTTGTATTCACATGAGTGAGAAAATTGTGCAAATATGGCAGGTTGCGAGACGCACGATAATACAACCCATTATTTTCAATGAGTCAATGAGTGATTTTTCTCTTGTAGCACGCCCTATTTTCATGCGAGTCTCGCATAAGAATACAACATGCAGATGTGCGGTCTCCCACACAGATGGGGCGTTCGTGCAATGTGAGTCTCGCCTGAGAATGTCGCGCACAACTTGCAGTCACCCACGTGAATGCACCCTTATGCAAAGTCATATTTAATATATCAGTCATGAACGCAGCAATATCTGACTCTTTTGGGTTTAACCCTTTCCAATCCAATTTGTATCCTGGTTTTCCTAGGGGGCTTACTCTTTTTCTGCCGTTATACAATGGTGCTATCTGCTGGCTAAAGCCAGTACTGCATGAGGTGACACGTTGGATAGGCTCCAACAGCAGAGAGGCTGGCAATATACAGTAAGAGAACCCCGACAGATGTCTTCCAGCATCGGAGCTATACAGCCTTAAATCATAATGTCTTCAGAGGTCAGACAGTGAATTGGAAAGGGTTAATGCTGCCATAAAACTGTGATTCCTATGGGGGTCCCCAGACACGGAGAGCAAGGTAAATGTGTGACTGCATAGGCCATGAATACATGGCATGGACACACAGCTCACGCACCCCTTTAAGTAGATCCTTTCATTATCCCTAACATGTCTGTTTTAGTAAATTCTTGCATTTCTCATTTACAAAAAAACTATTCTGGAGCATCTATTCTGATGATTCTTCATTGTTCTGTTCCTCTGTTATTCCTCTTGGAATTGTATGAAAAAACTGACAACTGGGTGTTACCATTCCATTTATCAGTGGGATATGTCTTTATATACTCTGACAGTGTCAAACTCTGTAGGGCAGTGTTTCCCAACTCCGGTCCTCAGGGACCCCCAACAGGTCATGTTTTCAGGATTTCCTCAGTGTTGCACAGGTGATGTAATTATTGTGAATGCCTCAGACATTGCCACGTGTTCTTACTATAGGATATCCTGAAAACATGACCTGTTGGGAGGGCGCTGAGGACTGGAGTTGGGAAACACTGGTGTAGGGGCACACTACTTTGGAGTTAGAATGATAAAGTCCAGTTGTCAATGCATTCCTACATTTCCCGGAGGAATAACAAAGGAACAGCACAACACATGAGTAATATAAGTAGAGCTGACCTGGTCCATATACCAGACCTAGTGTAGATTTCAGCTATAATTTGGGCCAGTTTCAGGCATAAACTATAATAAATCTGGTGGGACTGTAAGGACCCGCCCAATTAAGCTCCTCCCACTTTGTGTTGTGCGGGGTGCAAAACTCCAAAAGCCGCAGAATTTTTGCTAAAGTTGGACATGTGCAAAAATGTAGCGACTTTTGTACAGATATTGATTAGTTTGCCCTATAGTAATTCTAATAATTGGTATGTATGTCCCTAATATACACTGCAGTACAGATTCTGTGTATTATAGCTCTTTCAAAAATCTACCTGTGTCTTCCCTTATGCAGGATGGGCTTTACCAGACGTTGCAGCACACGGTGGACTGGTTTGCTGGGGCAGTCGGGGTTCCCCAGGAGAGGAGGTACAACAGTGTTCTGTTTGGAGGTGAGCTGTGTGATCCGCTACATGTATCTATAAACTCCCCATGACAGTGTATGCTCTTGTACAGGGATGAAATCCTCGTGGGGGTAGAAGGCGGTGTGCCCTCCGTTAACCCTTTGTTATATAATGCTTCATGAACAGGATGCAATGGTTGGCTGACTTTAACAGCACTTTTATAGCTCACCCCTCCCTTCCCCATGCTGGGTGGACTCAGTTCAATCATACGTGGCACTGTTGCATTAAGGGAGGCTTCATGCGAGCGTATGCACTTTTCCGCCATGAACAAGTCTTTTTGTGCACGGCTCAATGTATTTTACTGTACCTTTTCCATGCGCAAGGCATTCTTTTGCGTGTGGGACACAACCACGCCACAATTTAAATGTCTATGTAGGCTACTGAGCTACAGATGTGTTCTTTTCCCAGTGGAATTGCACAGTGTTTCATGCATCCCCTTGCGTATTGCGTGCACATTTGCAAAAGTAGAGCATGCGTGCACAAAATACAGAAATGTGTACGAGCCCACGGACATCAATGGGTTCTCAACTCTGCGTACAAACAACGCGCACAAACGCACCCGTGTGAAGGAGCCCTAGGGCTGGCTTCATGTGGGCGTAAGCACAGAATGAACAATGCTATTTGCACACGCATCGGCGTATTTTACTGTACTTCTTGTACCTGCAAGTCATGTTCATTTGCGTGCGGCAAACAAAGTCGTACCGATTAAAATGGCAAATTATTTCCAGAGGTGTTCATTCTCCAGTGCCATTACGCAGTGTTTCACACATCTCCTTGCGTATCGCGCTGGCATTTGCACATCCACCACCCTGCAGTGACTTCTATGGGGACCTTTGGTGCGCAAATACGCAGAAAAACAGAGCATGTTTTTTTTTTGTTTGCGACACTTAAATGTGCGCACAAAATACAGAGATGTGAATGAACCCATTCTATTCTCTGCATATTGCACACACAAATACACTCGTGTGAAACCGGCCTAAAGTTATTGGCTGCAACTAACGGCCCTCCGGCCATTATGATACCACAATATCCAGCAGGCTATGACAATCTAAAGCTTTAATGGAATGCTGGAACTTGTAGTATCAAGACAGGTGGAGTGCCACAGATTGCAGGCTAAAGTCTTGTGTATGCAGCTCCTATTGTAGACCTATGTGTTTCCATGGTTACACTCTACAAACAATCCGCAGTCTGATCCTGCAATCCTTTCTGTCTCTCCCCGTTTCTTTCTAACATACTGTACTTTGCAAGAATTAGGGGACAGATGCAAAGCCGTGCATCTGAATATATGTTTCGCAGTCACGTAGGGTGTATAGCGTAGGCCCCAGAGCTGAGTCTGCTCCATACTTGGTGGCTGCGATCAGCTGTTTCTGACAGCCTCCAGCAACTGCCGCTATCGGAATTAGCTTAGATCGTGGCTGCTAATTTAGATGCTTCTGTCAAAGCTAAACACACATCTAAGCAGACAACCAGAGCACCAGGGAGACCCTCCAGTACCCCATCAGCTGCCCCTACACTGATAACTGGTGCCAGTGGGTTAGCATTGTAGTCGGTAATTGCAGCTGACGTTTCCTTGGACGATTTTCAGACCTCCTTCTGGCAGTTATGTTGCAACAATGGGTAGCACTACTTGAGGAATCCAAGTTGCGCACTTTCTCTGGTACAGCAAACCCAGTCTCCAGTAGCACTGGGGCAGCTCACTCCTCACAAGGCTCTCTGCAAAAACTGCTAATTCATTGCCTAGTCCAGGAACAACATCTCCCTTTTATACCCAGCTCAGCAGCCAATTAATGGCCAGCTTACATTCTGTTATTCCACAGCAGCAAAGTTAGGCCTGGCTCACACGAGTGTAATTTCATTGCACTTTACACACGCAATATACGTGCGCATAGTACATAGTGGGTGGAGTCAGTGAAAGTACATTGATTTTCATTGATCCTTTTACACTTGCGTATAATACATGTGCACACAGCATGTTCTATTTACTGTGTATTACGCACGATGGAGCCGTCCTGTTCTCTATGGGTATGTACAAAACGCTGTACATACGCAGTTACATTGTGTATGTGTGGCATTTATACGTAAGCGACAGGGCAGGGAATTAAAGAAAAAAAATGAACAAGAAAGATTGTACATGACAGCATGTGTGAGATATGCTGTCATGCGCAGTCAAAAATCACTGTCATACACCGACTCGCACAGCGGTAAAACACTGCAATATACACACAGCGTTTTACCACATCCCTGTGTGAGCCCGGCCTTAGAGAAGAAAAAAAACACAGTTATGTGACCTCTTTGAAGGTTCTAGCAGGAACATACAGGGGGTGGAAAAAAATCTGGAAACTCCATACGAAATACGTGGGATTTAAATAATTAGCAATGAGCTGCCCTTTTGACCCCTGCTTGGCTTAGAGCTTTCACACCAAATTTGTGTTTACTTCACCTCTTGCCCTGCTCTGGGTGGTTTTGGGAGCCAGCTGGTTACAGCAGCAGAGTGGCTCAAACCACTGACCAATGGAAGCTTGTTGCTCGGGAGATGTTCATTTCTGCCTGGCAACATCTGAGTCATATTACCTCCACTTAAAATCAGGATCTACCGGTCTTATTGAAAAATGATCTATAATCATTTGTATTTTAAGGCATGCATTTTGTATGGTGTTTCCATTTTTTTTTGTCCACCCCCTGTATATAAAGTACAACAATAATATAGATATATTTGCATGCGTATTTAACCCCTTGCATATCTTCAGTGACTGTGTATGAACTTTGGTATGACAGCAATTTCTACACGCTAGTCCCTGGATGTCCAGTAGTTTAGTGCTTTCTAGAGATGAGCGAGCATACTCGCTAAGGACAATTGCTCGAGCGAGCATTGTCCTTAGCGAGTACCTGCCGGCGCGGGTGAGCGGTGAGTTGCGGGAGTGAGCGGGGGGTAGCGAGGGAGAGAGAGATCTCCCCTCCATTCCCCCCTGCTCTCCCCCGCCACTCCCTGCCCCCAGCTGGCACCTGAATCTTTTCTTCCGAGCGGGCAGGTACTCGCTAAGGACAGTGCTCGCTCGAGTAATTGTCCTTAGCGAGTATGCTCGCTCATCTCTAGTGCTTTCTATTTCTACATATCCTAATATCTATCATCCTAAAAATTTTAACTAGTAATTGTACAAAGTTATATGTGCACTCTGATAATATAATGTTCACTCTTTTTCAGGTCTTATTGGGTCACTTTTCTCCTTACTGCAGTTTATCTGTTCACCTCTCAATGGAGCAGCCTCAGATTATGCAGGAAGACGGAGAGTCCTGATGATAAATACGGTTTGCACTTCCCTGTCTCTCTGGTATAGTATAGTCTGCAGCATAGATCTGCTATAGTGCAGGTTTTAATGCATAAACCTCACTTTCCTGCAACCCTTCCCTCCCAGAACACCTTAAAGAGGCTTTGCAGGCTTTATAAATTGACAACCTAACCTCAAAATAGTATATATAATGGGATAGCGCCGTGTGCCAACAAAAAATAGATATATAAAATATCAGGTAACCTACCCGGCGCGGACGATTAGTCCCCAAACATAGAGGCTATCGCTACACCAGAAGCCCTGTATGTAAATCGGCTGCTTCCTAGAGCCACTGCATGCCGGAACTAGCACAGCTCTGTACACTGTGCAGTGGACCAGGATAGTACTGCATCTCCATCCCGCTCAAGTTCACCCCACCCCCAGATCTTTTATTAAAATCAAAAAAATGCCTGGAAGACCACCTAAACCTTCCATGTACTTCTAAATGGAAAGATATAGGAATATTTGTCCTGGGTGTCATTGTATTTGGCTGCACTCTTAAATCATTCCAGCAATTAAAGGATGAGAAGACGGGACCGAACAACCACCTTCTGTTGTATCTACAATGACATCATGCTATCCAAACATGATTCATCAGCGTTGCATTCGTTAACACTGACTAGCCTATTATCTTTCTAAATTTCAGCTAACAGCACCTGGCAGGAGGACAATATCTATACTATATAATGATTTATTGTCATACGGGCACAAAAAAGAGGTTCTCCCTGTTAGAGCCTGGAGAGAGCAGGAGGTAGGCTTGTTTACAGGTGAGCCTGGCCCTCGAGACGCCCAAATTGGCATCGTCTTAATATGCCAAATAAAACTTATTATACTACTCATCACGTTCCGCCCCAAGTACCAGGATATTTGCCCCAAATGTTTAAAGGCAAATGAAACCTTTATTTTTTTTATCTCCCCTGCAATTGTTCAAAGACTGGCAACCGATTTTTCAATGACAATATGAAAGTATCCATTCTTGACAATGCAAAATATGCTTACTGGTCTTTAATTATAAACAAGCTGTTCAATGCCAAAACTGTGATTTCTAAACTTTGACTAGCTCTCAAGCTCCCTCTCTCTCTGATTGGGTAAGATTGCGTAGTCTGTCTTTTACCCTCATAAAATGTATATACTGGGTGTCTCAAAAGTGTGGAAACACTCATATAGAATGAAAATGGTTTGACAAATAGTGATCCAATTTTACATATGGGGGAAAAATCTTAGGCCATATCCCCATCGTGACAGCCATTTTGAATGTTGCCATCTTGGAATTCAACTCAAAATTTTCCACTGGGAAGATAGGTGTGTGATGTATGACACTGGTAGAGAAGTGTATCACACTGGCTCTATGATTCTCTTAATACATCCCAGAATTGAGTTTGCCCTTTTGACTGCTGCATCACATTGTTGACTCATGTTCAGTCTGTGATCTATTAGTATACCCAAGTCTTTTTCACATGTGCTGCTGCTTAGCCCAATTCCTCCCATTCTGTATGTGCTTTTTTTCATTTTTCTTGCCCACTCTGTTAGTCACCACCCACTGTTCAAACTTTTCTAGATCTTTTTGAATACTCTCCCTCTCCTCCCTAGTGTTAGCTATGCCTCCTAGCTTTGTGTCTGCAAATTTGATCAGTTTCCCATCAATTACCTTCATCAGATCAATTATAAAAATGTTAACAACATGTTAACAACAGAGACCTCACTTGATAAATTCTTCCACTTGGATGTGCAGCCATTTATGACCACTCTTTGAGTAAGATCACTCAGCCAGTTCTGAATCCACCTAACAGCTGCCTTGTCAATCCCATATTTGGTCATTTTTTTTCAATAAGTATGGTATGAGATACTTTGTCAAATGCTTTACTAAAGTCAAGATATATTAAATCACCGCATTTCCCTGATCAACCTAGTCGGTAATTCTGTCATAGAAGAAAATTAGATTAGTCTGGCATGACTTGTTTGTTACAAACCCATGCTGGCTCTGGTTAATTACTCCATTTTTATCCAAGTACTTGCATACATGCTGTTTAATAATTTGTTCAAAGATCTTTCTCTGTATCTAAGTCAGGCTCACAGGCCTATAGTTTCCTGGATCCACCTTCTTCCCTTTTTTGAAGATGGAGACAACATTTGCCCTTTTCCAATCTTCTGGGACTTCTCCTGTTCTTCAGGAATTTTCAACGATTATGGTGAGTGGTGCAGCAATTATCTCCACTGCTTCCTTTAGTATCCTGGGATGTAATTCATGTGGGCCTTGAGACTTGAATTAATTTAAGTTAGCTATGTGTTCCCTCACCATCTCTCTATAGATAGGCTGCATTTTTTTATTCCCCCAATAGCACAGGGAAGATCAGTTGATGTTCCATTAACTTTTTGAGAGAAAACAGATACAATATAGGAATTTAAAAGTTCAGCCTTCTCAACATCATTCTTAACCAATTCACCATTTTCATCCTGTAAAAATCCTATAGCACCTTTTGACTTTTCTTTTGCTTTTGACATACCCCAAAAATCCTTTTTTATTGCTTTTGGCCTCTGTTGCAAGCCCCAATTCATTATTAGCGTTAGCTTTTCTGACACTTGTCCTACAGTTTCTACAGACTGCATTATATTCTTCTTGAGATATTTCCCCCCTCTTTCCATTTGGTAAATATATTTTTCTTTGTTTTTAACATGTGTGCAAGTTCGGTGTTTATTCATCCTGGTCTCTTTAAATGCTTCCCATTCTTCCTTCTTTTAGGGATCGTTAACGATTGTGCTTTGAGAATCTCATTTCGCAATATTTCCCAACCTTCTTGCACATTTCCGTCCTTAAGAACATCCAGCCATTGGATTCTTTCTATCCTCATTCTGAGTTCATTAAAATCTGCCTTTCTGAAATCCAACCTTGAGGTCTGAGTTTTCTCAGGTCTTCCTCCCCTTTTTATCCAAAATTCAAGGATAGCATCATCACTGCCTCCTAATGTCCCAGCCACCCAAACTTCCTCAACCATTCTCTCCCTGTTGGTAAGAATTAGGTCCAAGATAGCAGACCCCCTTGTTTTCTCTTCTACTTTTTGGAAGATACAGTTGTCAGCAAGAGCGGATAAGAATTTGTTGGATCCATTACTTTTACCTGAGAGAGATTCCCAACAAATGGCTAGATGGTTAAAATCTCCCATGATCACTATGTCATGCTTTTAGGAGAGCTTGGCCTATAGTAAATGCCTACAATGGTGTCCTTTCTGTTCTCTCCTTGTATTCTTACCCAAACAGTTTCTACAGAACTACCATGCTCTGAAGCTTGAATCTCGGTGGAGATTAATGTTTTCCTAACATACAATGCAGTACCTCCTCTCCTTTTATTAGGTCTGTTTCTTATATATAAGTTGTATTCTTCAAGCCTTGTGTTCCAATCATGTGTATCATTGCACCAAGTTTTCATGATGCCTATGACATCATATTTCTCTTCCTGTGTTAGGAGCTCTAATTCTCCTTGTTTGTTTCCCCATGCTCTGTGCATTTGTATAAACATTTTAGTTTGTGATCGATGTCTCTTGCTCCTCTACTTCTCTTCTGAATTTTTTTTCTTTGTTCTTTCTTTCCACTTCTAATAGCAAGGTTCTCAAATGTATTAATATGCTGTATATTTTTACCTGGCCATTCACTTCCCTTCCCAGTGTTCTAGTTTAACCCTTTGCAATCCAATTTTGGATTAAGGGTTTCCTAGGGGCTTTCTCTTTCAGCCATTATACAATGGCGCTAGAGCCAGTACTGCGGTGTGAGACATGCTGGAGAGGCCCCCCGACAACAGAGCGGCCAGTAATCTACAGTAAGAATACCCTGCCGGATGTCTTCCGACATCAGAGCTGTACAGCCTTCAATCGGAATGTCTTTAGACGTCAGACAGTGGATTGGAAAGGGTTAAAGGTCTCCTAATGAGTGAAGTAAGGTGCCCACTGTGGGTAATGGGATGTCTGGTTGGGTGACGTTGATTGAAATCTGCTGTGATGACACGTGTGCTTTTTTCACTTAACATAAGGATGATCTCAACACGTTCTGCTTGAAATAACGCCATCATTCATATTGTCTGTAAGGAATAAAGATCCCTATGTTAACAGGAGAATTGATAAAGGTACAGTAAAACGAAGCACACCATTGTCTTTCTGGTGAAATTCTCTACCAGGCTGATATATCACACACCTACCTTTCCATTGGAAAAAAATCAGAGTGGAGTCCAAGATGGGGGCATTCAAAATATAAATGGGAAAGTCAGCACGCTGGGATCTTTTTTTCTTTTTTTCAATCAGGCAGAACTCAGGTCATAAAAAACCTCCAAACTTTTATTCAATAAAAGTGTAGCATATTCAGCAGCGACGTTTCGGCCACATGCACCGTGGCCTTTGTCAAAAGTGCTGACTTTCCCATTCATATATTGGACTGTCTCTTGGGATCTACGGTGTCCGGATCCAGATCAAGGCGTGCATGACGAGTACTCCCACACCGGCTTAGGTGTATTATATATGTGGTGCTGCTGACGTCTTTATATATTGTTGGGGGGGGCATTCAAAATGGCCACCATGTTGGTGACATAGCCTAATGGGTTTCCCCCTTTCTCCACAGCTTGTATGCAAAATTGGATCACCAACTGCCAAACCATTTTTCATTCTATATGGGTGTTTCCATACTTTTGAGACACCCTGTATTAACACAAAAAGATCAAGATGCCAGATGTCCTAAGTCCTTCTACAAATTAACTCAATAATACACCATAGTAATCATACCAGCACAGAAGCTGTATCAGCAGGATTGCGCAGGACCCTGGCTGTAACTGACGGCCATGGTCCTGCTGCCACAGCCAGAATAAGAGATAATTGAAGTTCTGGCTGTTTAATCCCTTGGATGCCACAGTCAATGATGACCGCAGCATCCAAGAGTTTAACAGAGCGCACTCGGCCCCTCGTGATGCGAAGGGCCAATGGGTCGCAGCTGGATGCCTAACAATAGCCTCCAGGTCTGTCATGGCTGGTAATGTACAAGAAGAGAGAGAAGGTACTGCAATATAGAAGTTTTTCACAGTACGGATGTAGTAATCATTACCATGACTGGTGCAAAGATCAAAGCCATATAGAAGCCTTTAATGCATAAATACTTGCTATGTTTATTAGTCACATGAAATCTGGGTTAGAACATCGCTTCAGTGGGTGCATTTATGATGATGTTGACCTATTCTTTCAGGTTGGATTAATAGTATCCTATGCTTTATGGGCCATGTCAAGAAGCTTTGGCATTTTCCTGATTTCACGCATCATTGGAGGATTGAGCAAAGGAAATGTCAGTCTGTGCACAGCTATTATTGCTGACCTACCCTCTCTTAAAAACCGCAGTAAGGGCATGGTAAGTACACTGCATGCTGGCGTACATGCGACAACAAAATGTGCTACATCACTTACCCCCGTTCCCCAATGCTGTAACGATTTGTAGACCCAAAACCAAAGGCATAGACATAAGGGGTGCAGAGATATCCATTGCCCCCAGACCCTGTGCCTGAGAAGCCGAAATCCCTTCTGTTACATATATAGCCACCAGTATTATATAGTGCACATGCCACAATAGGCCAGGGCCATTTTACAGGGATTGCATTGGGGCCCCGAAGCATCATGCATCTGCTGAAAGGTGTGAAGAGATGCAATTAACATGCCGGTGTAGCTGATTACCATCGAGTATGTGTGATACAAATTAATGATCCAGTGTCGTTGTAGCCAGATTCTGTTCCATTTCTTTGCAGGCAATGATCGGTGTGGCTTTTTCGTTGGGCTTTACCATTGGACCGATGGTTGGAGCTTACTTTGCAATGAACACGACAAATGGAGAACTCTTCTATATAAGGCCGGCGCTCCTCGCTCTCCTCCTCGCTGTTATTGATCTGATATTCATCTTTCTTCTCCTTCCAGAGACCCTTCCCAAGGAGAACCGGGTAAGACATGGTCACCCCAAACACTGTGTGAAAACCCATTTTCAAATACTATATTAGGAAATTCTTAGTTAATAGAGGGGGTTCCGTATTCCGGACCCTCAACTATTCGCCTTAGTGGAGTGCAGACAATAATAGGATCTCTTGCTTTGCAGGACAGAGCACTTCCATACATTACACAGATAGTCCATTAATTTCAATGGGTAAAGTGTAACACTCCAATTTTCCTTAGACCAGTTTCACATGAGACACGTTTATGCGGCCATAATACGGATGTGTATCCCAGCCCAGCCACAGATCTACTGACCTGAACTCGCAGCATGACGATTCTATGGTGCTCTGAATTTGGGTCAGTAGATCTGCGGTCGGACTGGGGCACTCGTCTGTATTATAGGCACCAGGTGAAACTGGCTTTACACAACTGTGGTGCTGTACATGCTATTTTTTTTAAAGGGGCACACGTACTATTGATGACCTATCATCAGGATAGGTCATTACTAGTTGATCGACTGGGGACCTCATATCTGGTGTCCGCTGTCAGCGCCGCAACACACTGGTCGGAGCAGAAGCATTTAGCTTCTCCAACTCCTCTGTAGTCGCCATCGCTTGTAATGGCTGGTGCAGCTCTCATTAAAATCATTGACAGCTGTGCCTGCAATTACAAGTGCCAGCCACTGCACAGGAGTGGCAGCAGCAGCTTCTGCTCCATATTGCGGCATTGATAGTGGGCTCCCAATCGGATGATCATCCGGAGTCCCTAGTGGCGTACCCCAGTCAATCAACAGTTGATGACCTAACTTGGGGATAGATCATTAATAGTATTTTCCCTGGAAAAGCCCTTTTAAAGAACTTAGTTCCTTGTCATACAATGTAAACTGTGCAGCTCATGCAGCAGGAATCTGGGTGTTGTGGCCACTGCATTTTTGTCCCTTGGCTACAGGATTGTAAATCAGGGCCCCTTCCTGGGTGTGTGGCTGTAAAATAACTTAACCCTTCCTACAGATTTAAAGGAATTTTCTAGCTCTACAAAATTAAATCCTAAACCCCATACAAATGGAAAATTGTACAAATTTCTAATATAATTTGTGCGTCAATTCCTCGCAATGTGTAAGATCTCTGCTTGCTGTATGCGAATGGAAAAACTATTATCAAAGTCTGTAACCAGTCTGTCCGCTGTCTCTAACACCATGTCCTCTCTCTACCTAAAACTAAACCTCTCTAAAAGTGACCTGCTGGTATTTCCACCCTCCACTAACCGACCTCATCCTGACATCTCCATCTCAGTGTGTGGTGCCACCATAACTCCTAGACAACATGCCCGCTGCCTTGGGGTCATATTTGACTCTGATCTCTCTTTTACCCCCTACATCCAATCTCTGGCCCGAACATGTTTGCTGCACCTCAAGAACATCGCCTCCCCTGCATCAGACTCTACCCTCTCCAATCCATCCTGAATGCGGCAGCCAGGCTCATCTTCCTGTCCAGCCGCTACTCAGACGCCTCTACCCTGTGCCAGTCACTGCACTGGCTGCCCGTTAAATACAGAATTCAATTTAAACTCATTACCTTCATCCATAAAGCCCTCCACAGTGCAGCGCCCCCCAATATCGCCTTCCTCATCTCAATCCATCACCCAGCCCGGGCTCTCCGCTCTGCTAACGAAACCAGACTGAGCGCCCCTTTAATTCGAACTTCTCATTCCCGCCTCCAAGACTTCTCCAGAGCAGCACCGGTCCTCTGGAACGCACTACCAAAGGCTACCCGAGCAATCCAGGACTCGCAGAACTTTAGGCGTGCTCTAAAAACGCACCTCTTCAGGGAGGCATACCGCATTCCCTAAACAAACCCCTCTGTACCCCCCTGATAACATGCTCCCTGACCTACTGACTGCAATCCCTGCTAGCCACCATAAACCACTCCTGCAGTCATACTGTTTCTGCTGTCACACGGCTAAATGTCTGACCATTGTCTATGTGTATAACATCGCTCACTCTCCACCTCCCCATACCGTGCACATCTCCAGCCCTTTACCTTCTGTGTCACCCCATTACTTGTAGTATGTAAGCTCGTTGGAGCAGGACCCGCACCCCTATTGTTTCCATCAATTGATTACTATATAACCGTGGTTCTGTAATGTTTGTACTTTTGTCTTTCTGTATTCCCCCTGTCTATGTAAGTGCTGCGGAATATGATGGCACTATACAAATAAAGATTATTATTATTATTAAAGACCTTATACTTTTTACAGCTGAATGTTTGCTACAAATGCATCAATGTTGCAAATCTCGTTGCTGTCCTGATAGTTTGCTGCAGTTTATTGGGCAGGCAAAATGTATCAGCTGCAAATCCAGGCTGTTTAGCTCACAGAGCATTGCCCAGTTTGGATACAGTTGTAGCAAACGTTCAGCTGTGAGAAGTATCAAGACTGTATGTATTTCCTGCCTCTAGATTAAAGGAATCTCCTGGGCAAAAACTATTGGTAATCTATCCTCAGAATAGGTTATCAATAGTTAATTGCTGGAGACCCGCTGCTTGGATCCCCGATGATCATCTGATTGCCCGGCTGTAAGCGCAGCAGACCAGACATGGGTTATAGCAGACAGGAATAGCAGTAGCCTAGCTGACTTCACTCCCACTGAAAGCAATGGGAGCTGAAGTGGGTATTACACTTCCACGCCCGCTCCCGGTGTCTGAGGCAGAAGTTCCAGAAATGTAATAGCCACTTCAGCTCTCATTGATTTCAATGAAAGAAAAGCCAGCTAGGGCAGGGGTCCCCAACTCCAGTCCTCAGGGACCACCAACAGGTCATGTTTTCAGGATTTCCTATGGCAAGAACACCCGTGGCAATGTCTGAGGCACCGACAATAATTACATCACCTGTGCAACACTGAGGAAATCCTGAAAACATGACCTGTTGGCGGTCCCTGAGAACTGGAGTTGGGGAACACTGAGCTAGGGCACTTTTGCTCCCATCCCCTATGAAGCACGTTTAGCCGGGCCGGATGATCAGCTGATCGCCAACGATCCCAAGCGGTAGGTCCTCAGTGATTAACTATTGATGAACTATCCTATTTTTGCCCGGAAAACTCCTTTTAATGATTTTCAGTCTATGGCTATCCAACTGTTGCAAAACTACAAACCCCAGTTTGTTGCACATTGTGGTTTTGCAGTGGCTGGAGCCACATGTGGGAGATCCCAGCTCTAGACGTACAAAAGATCTTTGCATTTTCCGACGGCAAGCCAAGCTCTTGCCCCCAAAAGAGTGAGAAGTTAAAAAACAAAGTTTATTAGAGAGTTTTAGAACTTTTCATCATACAATTATTGAAGTTGGTCAAATAACATTTTCAATATAGTTTTTTTTTCTGTTTCACTGTATTTCCTTTTGGTATGTTGACCCTCTCTAAAGCAGGTTTTTTTCTCCGTTCTAGTCTTCAAGTTCCCATCACAGGTCATGATATAAGGATATCCTATAGAGAAAACACCTGTGGTAATTTCTGAGACACTGACAATAATGTCATCACTTGTGCAACATTAAGGAAATCCTGGAAACCTGACCTGTTGGGGGAACTTGAGGACTGGAAAACACTGCTGTATAGGAACCACATATCACATGATTTATGGATACCAGCTTAGTGTGTGATTATTCATAGGAACTTCTTTTTAATCCTTGTTAGACCCCTTAAAGTGATCCTCCAAACCTGGAGAAACAAAGATGGCCGCAGCGCTTCTCTGATACTTGATTTCCACTGTGCATCGATAGTCTAAGACACTACATGCTGATCTGACTGGTCAGTGTTGGTCAATCAAAGCAGGTGTAATATCTTAGACTAATGATGTACACTACGTATTAGTATGCATCAGGTAGTCGGAGAAGCTGTACGGCCATCTTTGTTTCTCCAGGTCCGGAGGGTTGCATTAAGTGTATGTTCACTTGTAACAAATACACTATGGATTTTCTGTCCAGATTTGCAGGTGGAAAATGCGTAGCTTATTACCGTAGCAGAAATGTGGACGAGATTTTAACAAATCTCCTCCACATACTGTGGAGAAAAAGCCTAGGCACAAATGGTTATGCAGTGCAGCGAGTGTGGACCTACTGTGCTAAAACCCAATTTGACTTGGGGCTTCTTCCGGAAGTAGCACCTTTGGACCCCTGCTATTCATCTTTTACCCCACCACTGGTCTTTTCTGTGGGGTTCCCCAAACCGTTAACCCAAAAGCAGTCTTGGTAGTGCAGCAGCTAATGCAAACAGGTCAGGGTAACTATAATGCAATACCGGAATGAGTAGACAGTGATATGGTTGTGGAAGAAAGCCAATGTCAGGACAGGCAGCAGACAGAGAAAGCATGAGCTGAGGTCAGGAGTGGAGGAGAAGAGAAAGCTGGGTAGAATAAGCACGGGTGAGACTAGGAGTCATTCAAAACAAGTGCACACCTTTCCAACCAAACTGGACTAATTGCTCAGACACCCTCTAGTGGGGGAAGGTGCCTTAAATAGACAGGAGCTTGTCCAGATTGCCTTGGGGTGGAAAAGCTGTTCAACTATACTGAAATAATAAAAGGAGCTGTACTTATCCTTACACTGCAACGGGGACCCAGCACTGTAGCCCCACCGGGAGTTTGTTGCAGAAGGTGATATCACCTGACAATTGCAGCCAATCAGAAACTGCAATATCACCATTCCGAAATCCTGGCATAATGGTGCCCAGGATGTGAGCGCTGATACCAGGAAAATTGGTAGTGATGCTGCAGTGGACAAGCCATTTCTGCTGACATCAGCTTGCACAAAAATCACCGGGAGGAAGCTGAATCCCTGCAGCGGAGGACGGGTAAGTACAGCTCTCTGTTATTTTAGCACAGTTGGACATATAGGGGAAATGTTGACAGGTAACTGGGCAACCCCTTTAAGAAAACATTCTGTGCCACAGTTTATTTGCCCTTTCAAATAAAGAGATAGGAGAACAATAGCTTTCCAATGGTTTAATCTAACATTGCTTGTAGCAGTGAGCTACTTTATCACAGACAAGTTAAACTTTGCTACATCTGTACAAGCATGCCTCCGCTCTGTTTTTTTTTATATTACATTTGTTAAGCTCTAACTTAGGCTGTTTCTATTTTTTTAGGTTTCATCCATCATCTTTGGATTTCAAGGGGTTTCAGACCTGCTCAGCCCTGTGTCTTTATTCCACTTCTCAGCCGTAACGAGAGGGAAGGACCGTCCTTCCCAGGAAAGTACGTATTAAAACTAATATATATATATATATATCTTCATCAATTTTATC
This sequence comes from Eleutherodactylus coqui, assembly GCF_035609145.1. NCBI lineage: Eukaryota > Metazoa > Chordata > Amphibia > Anura > Eleutherodactylidae > Eleutherodactylus > Eleutherodactylus coqui. The sequence continues at coordinate 56,384,669 of NC_089843.1, forward strand.
TTCAAATATATGTTCTCCGATCATCCTGACAAAGGGGTGGCCTCACTTTTTCATGAACCATAGCTCAGATATATCCCCAAATCATGCTGTCGGGCTTTCTATTGACTTCTTTGGAGCTTTTGCACACGATTGTTGAGGTTCCGCCGTCTTTCCTTTTTTCTCCCAGAAGAGAAACTATTAAGTGAAAAATCTGCAGTAAATGAAAAATTTACTTCTGCCGCATTATTAAAAATTCTATTCAGTTGGCCCCTAGTTACTGTTATGGCCAGCGGCAGCGCTCTCTCTCACCTCCTCGTGACCAATGGCATCCTGCGGGTCTCCATGTTCTATGCACCAGCTGGCCCTTGTGTTTGGCCAGCCTCTTAAAGAGCCAGTGTGCGCCCCAGCCTCTCCTAGTCATTCCTGAGTTATTTAAAGGGGTTGTCCCGCACCGAAACGGGTTTTTTTTTTTTTCAATAGCCCCCCCGTTCGGCGCGAGACAACCCCGATGCAGGCATAAAAAAAACAAACCGTCCAGTACTTACCCGAATCCCCGCGCTCCGGCGACTTCTGACTTACCTTGTGAAGATGGCCGCCGGGATCTTCACCCTCGGTGGACCGCAGGTCTTCTGTGCGGTCCATTGCCGATTCCAGCCTCCTGATTGGCTGGAATCGGCACACGTGACGGGGCGGAGCTACGAGGAGCCGCTCTCCGGCACGAGCGGCCCCATTCAGAAGGGAGAAGACCGGACTGCGCAAGCGCGTCTAATCGGGCGATTAGACGCTGAAGATTAGACGGCACCATGGAGACGGGGACGCTAGCAACGGAACAGGTAAGTGAATAACTTCTGTATGGCTCATAATTAATGCACAATGTACATTACAAAGTGCATTAATATGGCCATACAGAAGTGTATACCCCCACTTTGTTTTGCGGGACAACCCCTTTAAGGCACCTCCCCTCCACTGGAGAGTACCAGCTTGATTTGCCAGAACTCTACCTGCTCAAACCTTAGCCTGTTCTACTGCCTATGCTCTTGCCTATTCTTCTGGTACTATGCTTGGTGCCTTTTGGCCCACTTGGGTCAGCTGTTACTGCACTGAGACTACTCTTCAGGAAATGACCTAGGGGTTTACCGCAGCAAAGACCAGATCCTTCAAAAAAGAGTTGAAGGGTCAAAACCATGGGTCCTCTTAGAGCAGCTTTCCGGAGTAGTCCAAAGCCAAATTAGTTAGTGGCGCAGTGATTGCACCCTTACAGTTATATGTAGGAAAAGCCAGGTGACTTTGGGGTTGTCATACAGCTTTCTCTCTCTTTGAGTAATAAATCTGCCTAGTCAAAGAGGTATTCCAGCTAGAAACATGTATTGCCTATCCATTGGACTGCTGGGACCTCAACAATTGCTAGAAGAGCAGACCTGGGGGCGCTCTGCTGTTTTTAGCATTCCTGGAAAGTTTAACATGTCTTTCCGACCGCAGTTCCATTGAAACACATTTTTTATGTGGTAGTTAAACTGACATCCAGTTTCAGGACAAAATTCTATCCTCGGACTGGGATGGGGGGGGGGGTTGTAATATTACCTGCAATTGTTCTTTTCTCATGCCCTCAGATCCACCTCTTCCAGTCCCAGTTTTTGGCCATCCATGCGCTGCAGCAATTTTTAAAATACCTAATGCACATTAACCTGTGCCAGTCCAGGAGCAAATGTAGTGCACTGCTAGTCTAGGACTACCAGTACGCTGTGGGGATTCAGTAGTCTGAAGATTGCCTTGGCAATTTTGGAAGGCCGAAAATGGAACCTGGAACCAGCGAATTGGGAGGAACAACTGCAAGAAATATACACCCCCCTCACCCCTGTCCCCATCCCTCCCGTCTGGTCCAGTATTTTGTCATGAAACTGGAGAGTTGCTTTAATTAAGGTATGGCTGGAATACCCCTTTAAGCAGTGATCTATGCTTGTGGGGCGCAGCAGCGCCGGTAATAATATGCAAGCACAGGCACACAATATACATCAATGTACAGAATAAGGAGGGTATCTTCTTTCTTTACATACTGTACTGTGCAAAAGCTTTGTTTCTGTTTCAGCTAATGACTGTTTCAACCTACATATGAAAATGACGCTCATTATCACCTGTTTGGTATAATTGGCTAATCCTACACCTGACTATAATCCTACAAAGTCCCTGACTTGTAGAAGAACTGATGCTGTTATGAAGACAAAGGGCGCTCACACCAAATATTGATGTGATTTACATTTCTCTTTTGTTCATTCACTTTGCCTTTAAGTAAACTATTATCACTTCTATTTTTGAAGGCTTTCTAACTTTGTAGCAATTTTCCACACCTGCCTAAAACTTTTGCACCGTACTGTATATTGGGTAATATAGTACTAGTAGAGGGCTACATGTCATCATGACCTCAGGATTCATTTCTTATGGACGGTAGCAATTCTGAGTTGTAGTTCCTATGATCACCAGCAGGGGATGCACTCATAGAGATTATTATCTTTGTTTTCTACAAAAAGTTCAACACCGTCCAAAACGTCTTCTACTGTACATCGATCTAACGTCAGTTCATCAATAGATGTGGTGATAAGAAATAGTGTAATGCTCATAGTAGGATGATGCTTTCACTCCTACAAAATGGAGAAGAGTAGGACAACTGAGCTGGCCTGGGATGGCGCAGGTGTGCAAGGGCATGAACCAGCATTGGGGACGCCACTGCTCCTCATGCCCCTGGAGGTAATAAACCGGGGAAGCTCTGAGATACTAGTTGTATATGCTACCCTTATTACAAGTACAGCAGGTATAATATAATTATTCTTATCAAATCCGTTCTTTTCTATATGAAGGTCTGCAGAACCTCCGTGTCTTGGGCCTGGTCTACTTCTTGTACCTCTTCCTGTTCTCTGGCCTGGAGTACACCATCAGCTTCCTGACCCACCAGCGCTTCCAGTTCAGCAGGTAATCCAAGTTCTAGCAGATGGCCTTAGTCATGTATTGCTCGAAAATCTCACGTTTTAGTTATAGAGGCTAGCTTAAGATAGTCTGGGACACACCCCCTGTCTCATCATTGGGTCACTCTGCAGTGGAAGCAGCCAGGGGGTGTGTCCTTGACTACTTCAGATTAGGCATAGTAGCCTAACTATAGTCACAGGTCACAGCAATGTCCTAATAGACATGGGATAAAAAGCAGCTGAGGAGAAAGCTCTAAGGAAAATTAAAAAACAGGAACCATCGTCTGTAGATACTGACTTACATATCATTTTTGAGCTTCTGACTGGAGGGTGCTTTAACTCCCTAAGGATGCAGTCCTTTTTTTTTTCTTTTCACATTTTTGTTTTTTCTTCCCTACTTTAAAAAAAATCCTAACTTTTTTACTTATCCATCTATTGTTTGTATTTTGTAGTGGTACTATTTAATGTACCATATAATGTACTGAAAAACTTTTTAAGTGGAGTGAAATTAAAAAAAATGAAATTCCTCCATCTTTTGGGGGGTGATCTTGACTCTACGATGTACACCCTACAGCAAAAGATAACTTGATGGGTCAGTATTGTTACTACAATACCAAATTTATATAGTTTAATGGGACCCCAGCCTGCGGTTGCCTCTTTTTCGGTGGCATCGCCCATCCACTTCCGGCTCAATTATGTTACTTGCCATCACCGGCACAGAAATCCAAGCCATGAAATTAAAGTGACGGCACACTCTTCATACTCCTTCCGCAAACCAGTGGTTAATAAATCCCATACAACTCAGAACAATACTAATAACTCCCCAAACAGACTCTTACAGGTCCTCCGTGCAGAACCCCATCGAATAGAGCAGAGCCAATATATGCAGTGTAACAACACTATTGAAGACTCGGTTGGGCACATATGCTGGCATTACGGTACTTAGCGGTATAGGTAATCAGTCCCAGCATGGCACCATTATTTAGACACTGTATGATAGGGGGTGTTTTAGGTCTGGTACTGTGCTGTTTGATTGTGTGTGTTGTATGGTAATGGTACCCGCGGAGGGGATCACCCCCTACTATAATAAGGGGTGCAGGTCACTTGGGTCTCACCTCTCGGGGGCGCCTGTGCAGCAGTTGGATGCGATCCGGTTTATCTTTACTTCCAGCCTCTTTCTGTAATAGTCACATAACCAGATATGCGATAAAGCCTCGTTATGCAGACGCCGCTTGTCTCTCCCCGTCCAGCGTGCTCTGCGGCAGACGAGCTGTAATATTCCTGGAATGTCACCCCGAGCGCTCGTCTGGATTCGGATGAATTTGCTGCTCTGTTTTGTGCGCGATTAGCAGAAACTCTTCTGTTGTCAGCTTATTCCTGAAATGCCATTTAAAATGAATGAGATCGGATTATATGTCACAAAATGTGCCGAGGACGCAGTGCCATCCACACCGGCTCACTATTAACCCTTCGTCACCCCTGCTCCTGTAGGACCGGCGGTCAGTAGGAAGGGATGTGGTCCTATTATATTGGTATAGACAAATTAACATCACATTGCTTTATAGGTTCTCTATGGAGTTGGGCTTGTAGACCGCATGAGAAGCATAATTTGTAGCAAATAGGCTACAAGCACCACTGCTTATGGTGTATGCCTACAACCGTATTACAGTTGTATTATGACACCCTTTAAAAGTCTATAGAGCCCTACTCTACCTCTGCTCCCCAGACCTTGTATTACAGGGGTATTGCCCCCAGAAGCATTGCACATCTTACAATCACATGGAGGTCCACAGTACAGAGCTGCAAGGACTTAGCATCTCCATACACAACGCTACTGTGTAATTCATCCTACAGAGGGGGCGACATACACAAACACAAGTTTTGCAGTCCATGTAGAGTGAAAATAAATGCCTCTGTATACTTGCATGCAAGCAAGTGACTGGGTGGCAAGAGGACATAGTTTACTTTGGATTCTGGATGGCCGCAGCTACATACGGCCCATCCACTCACATAGGGCACAGGCCACCGGCTTGTGGGTGGGACAAATTGCAGATGAAGCTGGGAGCGATCGCCTTCCTTAGATTCACCAAGCTAGATGATCTTCTTCCTCTGCCTGGCTGTCTCCTTGCCTCTGATGTTCCAGAGGAGCCGCTCTCAGCTTATTAGTGCCACTGCAGCACAATCACTTAGATCTGCTGCTGTATTTATATTATGAGGTTGGTTTTGGTATTGTATCTATGTCATGTGGTTGGTTCATACTGTATTTATGTTATGAGCCTGCTTCTGGTACCTTAGTTCTAACATATATACAGCACCAGAACCAAGCTCAATGTATCAGCTTAGTTCTTGTGCTGTATTTATGCAGAGTTCAAAGAAAAGGAGAATCCAGCATTCCATCTTGTATCCAAACTAGAGGTGGTACAATAGGGTAGTAAAGCCGCCATGCCCACCCATATCACATCTTGCATCCAAGCTACAGATGGTACAACTGGGTTATAGAGCCTCCATGCCCGTCTATATCGCATCTTGTATCCAAGCTAGGGGTGGTACAACCAGGTACTAGAGCCTCCATGCCCGTCTATATCACATCTTGTATCCAAGCTAGGGGCAGTACAACAGGGTATTAGAGCCTCCATGCCCACCATATCACATCTTGTATACACACTAGAGGCGGTACAACAGGGTACTACAGCCTCCATGCCCCCATATCACATCTTGTATCCAAGCTAGAGGCAGTACAACAGGGTACTAGAGCCTCCATTCCCCCTGTATCACATCTTGTATCCAAGCTAGTGGTGGTACAACAGGGTACTAGAGCCGCCATGCCCCCCCGTATCACATCTTGTATCCAAGCTAGAGGCGGTGCAACCAGGTACTAGAGCCTCCATGCCCGCCCATATCACATCTTGTATCCAAGCTAGAGGCGGTACAACAGGGTACTAGAGCCTCCATGCCCGCCCATATCACATCTTGTATCCAAGCTAGGGGTGGTACAACTGGGTACTAGAGCCTCCATGACCGCCCGTATCACATCTTGTATACAAGCTAGAGCCTCCATGCTCGCCCGTATCACATCTTGTATACAGGCTAGAGTCGGTACAACAGGGTACTAGAGCCTCCCTACAAGGGGTCAGTTCTCCACTATAAATTCTCCTTTTGCTCTGATCTTGTAATCACTTATATCAACATTACAATCACACAGAGAAAGTTTCATTCTGTTCCGACAACTTCTAGGGCAGGGATGTTACGGACAATGAGTGTGGATTCTTTTTATTTCTATGACCGGGTGATCACAAAAAAAAATTCTTTACAGGGTGCTGCCTTACCTACGGCCGACACTGCTTGGGGTTACAGCTCCTTGTCTCCATTAATGTTAGGAAAAGCACCACAAACTGCTGCTCTAACAAGAAGTCAGCGAGGTACCTGTAGGGAGCGCACAGGTTGGAGTTGCATCTCGCCCCCGATAGAACCTAATGCTGCATATCCAGATAGATTTGCCATTCAGGAATCTGGGGAAGTTGGGTGATCGCCTCACTGGAAGCGAATCATGCAGGCCTGAACCATGATCTAAACTTTGGGTTGTCCAGGGGACATCTGGAAGAGATTAGATGGAGGATAAACACTGCGCTGACACTATGGCTCGCCCTGTAAATGTTCCCGGCTGTGGAGCCCCCATAACTGCACCGTCTGATTTCTCTGGCAGCATGCAGCAGGGGAAGATGTTTTTCTTCATCGGAATTACCATGGCTGTGATCCAGGGCGGATACGCTCGGAGAATCAAACCAGGAAATGAAGTGAAAGCTGTCAAGCGGGTAACTATGCAATAACGTCATGCTGCGAGGGTGATGATGCCAGTATCCTCCAGGTGCCGTACTAGAGGTGACCCATAACGGGCAGTTCAAGGCTGGAGGAGGAGGGGGAAGAACCATACTGCAAATAGTCACTGACTAAGCTGCAATTAACTGCAATTTTTATCTCAGATAGTCAGTCTTTGCAGCAACTGAAAAAGATAAATCCATTACTTTTATCCCAAGCGATAAATGATGAGAGTAGTGATTATTGGGCATACGCTCACTGGAAGCGGAGATATTATGGGCTGTGTGATGGTCCCCTCACACTGTAGAACTGTTTCATTCACACTGGCGCTAAGTAGTTCCATTGTTCGGCTCTCTTCTACAAGCCGAACAATGGTAAAACTGAAAGACCTATATGGTACCAGATGGATTTCATTAACTCTAACTGGGTTCATCCGGATTCCGTTGCGCCCTCCGGCATGAAATAATGGTGTTTCGTTCCTGGATTTTAATGGAAATCTGCAATGGAGGCTTCGGATGGAACAGTGTGAGGGCCCTATCAAACAGGTCCCCGTAGGTCAGCTTCCTGCACCCTTTTGGGTGTGATCTAGGGGGAAAAGGCCATCAGACACCTTATATTCTCCCCTACAAGCATTGTTTGTAGGAGAGAATAAGGTTTGCAGTATGATGCCATATAGAGGCACCGCGCAGAGTACTTCTGGACCGTAGGGACTCTGTGAAGTCTTATGTGGGACCTTCATCAGTATGTAATGCCACATGAACACTGAGATCGTGCGTTGGCACTAGAGGTGAGCGAGTATACTCGCTAAGGCTAACTACTTGAGCGAGTACTACCTTAGCCGAGTATCTCCCCGCTCGTCTGCAAAGATTCGGGCCCGGCACGGGTGACAGGTGAGTTGCGGCGGTGAGCAGGGGGTAGCGGGGAGAGAGAGAGATCTCCCTCCGTTCCTCCCCGCTCTCCCCCGCCCCCCGAATCTTTAGAGATGAGCGGGAGGATACTCGGCTAAGGCACTACTCGCTTGAGTAATGTGCCTTAGCGAGTATACTCGCTCATCTCTAGTTGTCACCCATCAGCCTCTTCACCTGTTGTGACCCTTTTCTGGTTGTTACTTAGGATATTTTTACCTGGAGCGAGTAATCATGATTTAAAATGCCGTCCGTTTACAAGTGCAGATAACGTTTCCATTTTTTCGGCATTCGCTTGTTTACCTGATATTTCGGCGGACTGTGCTAGGGAATGCCTGAACTATGGCTTTTTACACATAATGACTTGCAAATGACCGAACGATACTTTTTAGGCATAAAATGAATGACAAGTGAGCTAATTCTCATTTATTATTCAGTCGTTGGCCGTGTTTACACTGTTTATTGCTCCGTTTCACACGGTCCAACAGTTGTTTGAAAAAGAATAGTTCCGTGTAGAAGGGGAAAGGGACTAGTTATTTGTAAAGCGCCAACTTATTCCGCAGCGCTTTCAGGTAATTCATTACCCCCCACCTAGTTACCAACCTCTGAAGGATGGAAGGCTGAGTCGACCTTCAGCCGGCTACCTGAACCAAGCAGGGATTTAACCCACAACCTTCATGTCAGGAATGAGAGCTTAGGACTGCAGTCTGCTGCCTTAACACTCTGCGCCTTTAGCTTGATAGATCTAATAAAGTCACTAGCTTTATTATAGTTGCTCTTTAAAGGGGTTTTGCCAAGATGGCATCACCTACTCATATTGGGATATATGAACATCCCAGAGCAGGGGCCCTTACTCAGGACCACCCTTCCCCAGAACACAGAGACCCTCCATAAGAGTAGCTCCTGACCCAGAAGATCTCCCATCCTATTATTACAGGACGGCAATTCATAGGAATGTCCTAGAATGCTATATTTCCCCTGCTGGAGACATGTCAGATGGGTTTCCCTGCAGAATCAGCTGTTTGCAGGCGGACTCGGGGCAATCAGCTTATCGCCTGCAGCCCAGCATTCTCAAAGTGATTGGGCATCATGGCACAGACCCTTTAAGTGGCTTCGGTACAAGGTGCCTATAAAACTTCAGATTTGGTTTAGTTTAAAAAGAAACCAAAACGTATTATTTCTTGCTCCCGGGTGCAGGCAGGATTGTGATGTTTAATTGCAATTATTCTGTGTTTTGTATACTAATATCCCTCCTTTTATTCACCATTTCTCCTCTGCTCTGCAGGCCATTGTTCTTCTCATGCCAGCATTCCTGCTGATAGGCTGGGCAAACAGCCTGACCATGCTGGGCTGCGGGCTTCTACTCTATTCCTTCGGTAAGTTCTGACCAGACTCTTATTTATTGGCTTTTCACAGACCTATAAAACAGAAGTGATAGAAGATTTCGGCATCCTCTCAAGCAGCGTTTCTCAATGTTTCCAAGGCCAGTTCCACCTTCTCAAATAAATGACATTAAAGTAGCTTCTAACACTACGATCATATATCCTGATCTATCTAATCATGAGGGCAGTGGTAGTGCCATCTGGAGACATGGTCATGGGGTACACATGCCACTTCTAGGTTCCGGGAAGGGGGGGACGTGGCCGGCAGCAGTGCCGAGCGAACGCATGGTCCAGCAGCTACGCTGTTAAACAAAATCTAGTTTGCATACCGGCACCTTTCCCTAGGGATTAAACCCCTGGGACAACGGAGAAGCCGTGTGGACCGCCTACAGGGCCGGTGACTGCTCCTGGAGAAACATGGAGGCCTGCCTGGAAACGGCTGGTGTTCAGCGCTAGTCGCGGCCTAGCAGCTGTAACTCCTCTGTTTGCCAACACTGCGGAGTCTGAAGGGAAAAAATTGCTGCGAGACACGTTGACTTACCGGACACTAAGTCAGGCGTCCCGTCCCGCACTCTTGCGGGGTCTCTGTATTCATTATACTATATTTAGTGGACATTATTGACTCATTTAACCCTTTCCAATCCACTATCTGATGTCTGAAGACATTATGATTTAAGGCTGTACAGCTCCAATGTTGGAAGATGTCCGTCGAGGTTCTCTTACTGTATATTGCCAACCTCTCTGCTGTCAGAGCCTATCCAGCAGGTCACCTCATGCAGTACTGGCTTTAGCCAGGAAATAGCGCCATTGTAGAACGGCAAAAAAAGAGTAAGCCCCCTAGGAAAACCAGGATACAAGTTCGATTGGAAAGGGTTAATTGCAGCCTAAGAGGATGATTCAATGGAGATGACTACATTCTGCTTTCAATATCCGAAGCATTATCATCATTTTCTTTAGAATTTGATATTACCAGGTTAAAAGAAAAGCGTGCCCCTAGAAAACCACTGATTTTTTGCCTCTTGGTCTTCGGGGGTTTTGATGGGGACAGAGATTCCCATGAACAGAGACGAGATAGCAACGACATCACAGGAACACTGTTCTTCCCGACGGAGAAGTTACTAGAAGAGGTGCTTCTGGCACCCTACAGGCCTCCCCTAGTTCTAAGGAACCTTCCTCTAAAAAGGGACCCATACAGTCTCTGTGGAGGACTGGAACATGGGGTCTCTCCTGTATTCTGCGATCATCCAGGTACAGATAATCCCTTGACCACTAATACAGGGAAAGAATCTAGGCTCTATCTCTTTGCTTCTCAAATTTCCCCCATATGAACCTCCCAGATTGCTTCAAAAGTTCCCCAAAATAAAAAGGCCTCATTCACACATGGATATGCAATTTCAGTCCGTGAAATATGCAGTGTTTCTACTGCGTGTATATATGTGCATTTTGTGTGCATACATTTCTTTTTTCCATACGTGCAAAAAAAAATGCAAGAAGGCTCAATTTATGTCAGTTTTTTCCCCCACTGATCCCTGTCAACATGCATAAAAACACAGTGAATACGAATGCAACTGCAGATTTTGTACACTTTTACGCAATTCAATAGTCTTTAATCGTCAATTTCGGTTTGTGACATGGACCAAAATAGGACACGTTGCTTTTTTTTATCCACACGCATAAAAACTGCACGTCTGAACACCCCGCTGTTGCCTTGCAGTGGTCCTAGGATGATATCTGAACAGAGAACAGCCCATTCAAAGAGTTTGTATGTTCTCCCAGTGATTTCATGGAAACCTTTATGCTTAAAAAATCCATGCATAAAAAATTATCCACTTATGCATTTTTTTGCATTCTATTTTTTTTAATGCATTTAGAAACCTCATACTTGGTCTGCAAGTTGTCCTACATTTATGTTTCTGGCTGGGGAATGTTGTTCTCAGCACTGATCAGCTGGTCTCTCTCATGAACGTGCACAAGCTCAGCTCCCCCTCCCTTTTCTTGTTTTAGAGGCTGTGTAGCATGACCATACCCACAAAATACTACACAGCTATTTTATCCTCTCTCTGAGAAGCTGCTGGTTTCATCCCCCTCACTGCTGATAACAGCAGAAGATTAACCCAGAGTAAATTACAGTCTTCTGTAATAGAAGCTTTCAATGGTCTCTGTCCTCCTGATCTCCCTCAGCATCCCCTGGCACTGTCATACAGCCCTCTGTAATAGCTCAGTGGAAAGCCAGTAAATGCATGTTCACTACTGGGGAGCAGGCTAGGAGAGGAGTTGGGTTACCCTGACTGACAGAATTTGCTAATATTTCAGTCCTCCAGTCTGCAGTATCTTGGAAGGCAATGCAAGTATAGAAATCAAACAATAAGAAATGTTTATTGAAAACCAATTATGAAAACTCTTCAAAGAGTGCAAATACATAAACAGCCTTCAATTGATTATAGTCTCTCTAAAACACTGCAAAATATACTTTTGCTATTAAAAGCTTTGTTCACTTGGTTAAAGGGGTCATATGACTATATCTATCTCTATATATATCTATCTATGTATGTGTGTGTGTGTGTGTGTGTGTGTATATCTATATATAATATAATTTTTTTATTTTTTTTTTAAAGGCTAGACATGTGTTGAAAAAATAAATAAAATGAAGCATACTCTCATGTCTTCGGTCATCCAGGGCAGTGCTAACCAGCTCCCAGTGCTTTATCTCCGTCTTGCACTGTCAGAAGTCTGGTGACTGCTGCAGACAAACAGAGGCCGCAGCAAACTCCTGGCATCATGCCTGCCAGGATGTAAGCACTGATGCCAGGAGTTTTTATATTGATGCTGTGGCCCCCGATTGGCCACCGCAATCACCTTCCGGTGGCCATCTGCGGATGGGGGAAGAGGACAGGGCAGTGGGATTGGCTCAGCTGAGTCCCAGGGGGCTGAAGACAGGTGATTATATTATTTTTGTTATCAGCTGCCCAGCCTTTAAAAAAAAATTTAAAAAAATAAAACATTCTTATTGTCAAGTGTGTGTCTGATCCATGTCTGATTTTTCCATGGATCTGACGCTTTAATCCACGGTAGATCTCCAAGGCTAAGGCTCTGAGTTTGTGAATGGCTTTCGTGTGGATCTGCATGTGGATTTGGCTCCAGTAGGGTAAAACAGCATGTGGCCGCTTGATGTGGAAACTGCGAGAAGAATTGACGTGTTGATTTTTTTTTCTGTACTGTATAAACTACCGAGCAGTTTTCCATAGTATTCAATAGAATACTACAATAGCGTGGATTTCGCCAGACTTGGGCGAGGAATCTGTGCAACTACATTGTGTGTCCGGGGCCTAAGCATACTTGTGCAGCCACTATGTGCAGCTCAGAGATGATTGGCTATAATTAGAGATGAGCGAGCGTACTCGGAAAAGCACTACTTGCTCTAGTAATGTGCTTTATCCGAGTATCGCTGTGCTCGTCCCTGAAGATTCGGGTGCCGCTGCGGCTGACAGGTGAGTCGCAGCGGGGAGCAGGGGAGAGCGGGCAGGAGAGAGGGAGAGAAAGATCTCCCCTCCGTTCCTCCCCGCTCTCCCCTGCAGCTCCCCGCACCGTGCCGGCACCCGAATCTTCAGGGACGAGCACAGCGATACTCGGATAAAGCAAATTACTCGAGCGAGTAGTGCTTTTCCGAATACGCTCGCTCATCTCTAGCTATAATGATTTGCTGTAACTGTACCTGCCTGGACAGGACTGGGACATGACAGCTTTTCACCCTGTGACTGCACACAAGAACATTTTAACTCCCCAATAGCAGTCTTAGAAACGGAGGCATTTAAAAACAAAATATATCACAGTTGCAGAAAGTTTCATCATACTTTAATAAAACTCTACAACCATTTTAAATGAGGCATTAGAGGGATTTTTTGCACTACAATTGTCGTGTAAAAACTTAGCAAATTATGGTGCATGAGCAAAAATTTATTACCTTTTTTCCCCCTTTTTTTGTGTTTCTCTCCACACTTTTTCAAAGCGCCAGAAAAGCAGGAGAACATGGCCTCCCCTAGCCGGACAGTTTTACCATGATTTTCCCCAGAAGCTGGTGTACATTATAGCGCATATATTTAGCTTCTCCCATCTGGAGTAGATTTGTATACCTGCTGCATGGACAGCCAAAGATGCACCGAACACATTAATACGAGCGTGCCCACTATTTGGTGCATCTTTTCCTGCTTCACTGACGATCGCCATTCTCTAGTCATTTTCCCCTTTGACTGCTGGTGTGCTGTTCTGATGGTCACTCTTATGTCAAAAATCACAAAGGCCGGCCATACTTACTGATCAAAAGATATAAGAGCAAGTACTGTACAAACACCACTTCCCAGCAGCATGCAGAAAGGGCAAAATGTTCTATGGGGGGGGGGGGGGACAGGTACAAAATACAGATGAACAAGCGCTGCAGAATAAGATGGCGCAATACAAATTAAGATTATTTATTATTATTATTACTCACACCTACAATGCATTTCCCCTATATAGCATTTTACTGTGGGTATTGGTGTTTGTACCTCCCCCAGTAAGCTCGGCTTCACATGGTTTAAGCGCAATTGTCCACACCGTAGCACTATGATCTAGGCTTTTTTTGCGCACATATTGCGTATTTTCCTGAACTTTTTTGCCCCTGGGGCACAAACACATACAAGTTGAAAAGGCTAATATCCTGAGATCCAGGTGTGTTATTTTTCACGCATTACCTTGCGTATTGCCCGTGCATTTTCACACTTCCCATTGATATCTATGAGGGCTTCTGTGTGCAAATACGCAGAAGTATAGAACATGTTTCGTCCGCGCAAAATATGTAAGAAGCCATTGAAATCGATGCGTTCTATTCTCTGCATATGGTGTGCGTAAATACGTCTGGCCTAAGTATGGGGTTTTCTGTCACTCCTACGTCAGCTGTGTTAGTTTCCCGGTTGAAGTTTCGGACTTTACTCAGTTCCATTTAGTTATTCGCTCTTTATTGATAAGTGTAGGAGTCCCTTTTATCGTCTTGTTTATACAAATGTCACGTCAAACAGAACTAAATACATTTTCTCACCTGCGTTCCTTAGTTACAAATCACCTGGTATAATAGATTTCGGCGGGGGTGTAATTATGTTGGTTCTCCGCTCCCTTAAAGGTATAATGTGTCCCCCTCAATAATTAACTGATCCCGATACCGGGCCCCGCTTAACATAGCATCTGTTCAGCTGACACAGTAACTGGGACTTGGAAGCGGGCCACTTGTATACGCCCCACTCTGCTAATTTGGAACATATGACAAAGCTGTTCCCTGGGAGCCTTTCTCTGTCTTTGTGCTAGTTTTATAGCAGTAATCTTCCTGCTGTTCCCCTGAAACCATTTATTATGGCATCAAACAAACAAGCCCGACACAGTACGAGGCCAGTAATTCTCCCGCATCGTACTTAATTCATCCATCTCACTTCTACTGCTTTTCCTATTTTCAGGGGAGTTTCACTTTAGTGCCAGTAGGGGGCGATGTAAGCTGTGCCTGTTCTTCCATCCTTCTTTGTTTTGATGGTCTTTTTATGAGCAGGAAGTCCTGTTAAAGTCATTATAGGTCATCACATTGAGATTTATATCCTATACAGTATTTATTGGATCTGTATCCTTATAATAACAGAGGCGTAGACATGGGTTGCTAACGGAATTAAATTTTGCACAAATACAGGTTATTCATTATATCATAAAATTAATAAAGTAAATATATTTAAAAATTTCTTAAAGTAACCATACAGGATCTCCTACTTTGATATGTAGGTCAGTAGCTTTGGGGGATGATTACCTGCTATTTACTTTTCCTCATTGCTTTCTTCTTGACTACTTTTTAGCTCCTCTCTATTAGGACAAAACTATGATCTGTGACTATAGTTTAGCTATAATGCCTAATCGAAAGTAGTCTGGGATACACCCTCTGCAGCCTGAACCAATGATGAGACAGGGGGTGTGTCCCAGACTACTTCAGATCAGGCACTGTAGGTAAACTATAGTCATAGATCACAGCTCTGTCCTAATAGAGATGAGTTAAAAATTCGGCCAAGAAGCAAGAGTTCCATAGTTTCACTGCTCTAACAGTAAAGAACCCCCTTCTTTGTTGACTAGAACCCTTCTTTCTAGCGGCAGTAGATGCCCCCTTGTTAGTTAAGTCTTTGTCCAAAGAGTTGAACCAGAGCCGTTTTCATACATTGATTGGCCCATTGCTTTCCAAACCTTTTCATACCCCGCTTCATATGAAAGCAATTAAATGTGTACAGTGTAACAATAGAAAACGTAAAGCAGCATGTTCATGGCCGTGTGGATTATGGCCCTTAAAGGGCCTATAAGTCGTTCAGATTCCCACATCCAGCAGGAATCTGGAAGATTATCGTTCAGTGTAAATGCATGTACTGACTGGATCCACGAACAAGAATTCGATCGCTTCTCGTTCGGTTTCTGCATACAGAAAACTGAACGACAGATCGGCGCGTGCAAACAGGCAGTCGTTCACTTATGAATCACTGCCTATTCACTGTGAATGGAGGAGGACGGGCCGAAACGATTCCCAGTCCGCTCCATCTCCATGCTTATTCCTTTGTAAAAGCACTGGAATGATGATCACTGGGATGACCTGTTGGTCATCTGCTCCTTACAGACTGTCTCATGTAAAAGGGCCCTTACTCTATACAGTGCCTCATATATCTCTATGCAATGCTTAAAGTGCCCCGTACAGCATCTCGGATTCTGCCATACACACAAATTAATGACCTTTTACTTGCGTAAAGCTGAGGCCAGTATAGCAACTGTGGAGAGATGGAGAATGCACTTAGTAAGGGCTATACACAGGCGATATATCCGACTAGTACAGTGAAACTTACAAGCCTACATCTGGCGTACATGAATGGTTAAAAGCTTTGTACGCCTTTGTACTTTTTTTTTGTTTAATCAATGTGCTTTTTTAAATCAAGACTTTTTGTAATTGTTTTTCATAAAAAAATTCTGATTGTTTGATTTCTATGCTTCTATTGTTTTTCAAGACACTGCAGGCTGGAGGACGGAAATTGTAGCAAATTCTGTCAGTCAGAGTAAACTGACAACTACTCCCCCAGCCTGCTCCCCCGTTGTGAATGTGCATTCACTGCCTTTCCACTGAGCTACTACAGAGGGCTGTATGACAGTGTCAGGGAATGTTGGAAGAGATCAGGAGGACAGAGAGCAAAGAAAGATACTATTACAGAGGGCTGTTATTCACTCAGGGTAAATTTTCTGCTCTTCTCAGTGAGGGGGAACAGGACAAGCAGCTACTCAGAGAAGATGAGATAGCTGTGTAGTATTGAGAGGGTGTGGTCATGCTACAAATTCTCTAAAACAGTAGAGGGGAAGCTGAGCTTGTGTTAATGAGAGAGCCCAGCTGATCAGTGTTGGGAACACCCCTGAGTCAGATACTTGAATGTAGGAGAGTCTGAAAACCAAATATGCGGCTTTCTAAGTGCATGGTAAGGGAAACTCAATGCAAAAGTTAGATAAGTGCACCATTTTCATTCTGCAGGGACTTTGTAAGGTATGTGTTTTGCCTTTTCATGCACTCAAAGGGTTCTATAAACTTTAAAGGGGTTGTATCATCAGGACAAACCCTGCCCATTTGCCTTCTTAGAACATATAGATATTCTAGAGGGGGATTTTGCTCTGGAGAACTCCGCACATATATGCATTTTATATGCTCATCTGTTGACTTCAATAAGTGTTGTATAAGGCTGTATGAGGCGGTTGAGCTACTTTTAAAGCAGCACAAAAAGTGTACCAGAAAAAAATATATATATATGTTTTTTTTCAATGATGACGGATTCCCTTTCACATATGGTCAATTTATAAACTCTGTATCTTGTGTAGTTTCTCTTTAACGTTTATCTCTTTTCTGTTCCAGCTGCAGCCATTGTGGTTCCATGTTTATCCTCCTTGGTCTCAACATATGGTAAGTGTTATATAGCAAAAAATAATTAGAGACTCCTAAAAGGGTGTGTACTGCATGCATTTGTAACTTTTCTGATTGCCCCAATGTATCTATAATAACAGTAACGGAGTATCATTGCAAACAGTTGAAGATCTCCTACTGTTCTCTGTCTACAGCTCCTCTGCAGACCTATGTGTCGTCATGGTTACAGACTACAAGAAGCACTGTGTAGTCTGATCCTGCTATCTGGTTTTCTCCACTCCTTTTTTGTTAAAAAAAAAAAAAAAAGGTATATAGACTTTAAATGTTAGGTTGTCAGGGGTTTCTGAAGACGCTTCTCTTCTCACCTCCATAGAATCCAGAGGCGTAACTAAAGCTCCTGGGCCCCAATGCAAAACCTGTAATGGGGCCCCCAACTATAATGCTTTATTCATAGCACTGGGCTCCTTATATGGAGAAGAGAGGCCTTATGGGCCCGCTAAGGCTCCTGGGCCCGGGTGCAACCGCATCCCCTATAGTTACGCCCCTGAATCTAACATCACGGGTTGGACAAGCTGTCTTGGTTCCCGAAGCAGGATTACAAGCCCTAGTTCACCCAGTAACATGCATATTATGTGCTGTTATGTTTGTATGGCTTTATTCTGCCCGCTCTTTAAATCTAATACTTGTGCCTGTCAACGGCACCCTGGGCGGCCGCCTACTCCTGCCTGTACCTCGCTGCGGCTCTGATTAATGTGTGCGCTGAAAGTGAGATCGAAAGGGATAATTGCTGGCTAAAACAACATTTGGGATTAAAGGGAATGTGTGTTTTTTTTACTAATTGAAATCAGATAATAAACAGATTAGAAAAATGGAAAATGTTTCATTTCCTGATTTGTAGATTTTTTTGTTTTAATTCAATTTTCTGTACATAACTATGGGGGCGGCCATCTTGCCTTTTGCTCGATTTAATAGCATTTCATTTAAGAAAGCTTTACAGCAATACTCATGGGTCATAGGCACAAAGCACAGCAGGGTAGAGTGCTGTAGGCGTGCTCTGAGATCTGTACAGAGATAATTATGCAGAGAGTTGGAGGAGGTGAGCTGTGATCATCACCATCAGTCCAATCCGATGCAGTGTTCACATGCTGTTCATTTCTCACATGACTACGCAGTCAATTACTGGGCTGAGCAAGCATCTGTGTATGAACAGCATGTGATTTCCAGGACCAGAGTGGAGGTACTGCAGGTTGAGGCCATGAGAAAGGTGAGTAATGGTTTTGTTTCTCAACCCCTAACTTTTTTTCTTTTTAAGCTCTGAAAATCCCTTCAAAAGATGTATTTTTAGGCTGTCCTAAAGATGAGAAATATGTTGTATGCTTCTGGCTACACCCATCCCTCCTTAACTCCCATTTTTTCTTAATACTTTTGAAAAGTGATGAAAAGGGTAAAAAAAACAAAACAATATTTTTGTAGAACAAAATTAAACTTTTTTTTAAAGCCAGGAAACGGACACATAGCTGTTAATAAATGACATCCATTGACTTCTATGTTTTCATCATGCCCTGTGCAGAGGGCATTCTGCAGGGAGGGGGAGGAGGTAAGCTGTATTATATATTTCATATATGTGTTACCTTGCATGGTAATCCTGCCTGTGGTGGTAAGATGACTGCTGCGACATTTCATCTACAGAACAGGAAGCATAAGACTGTTATTAGGCTCAGTGCGAAGTGTGAAAACGGCAGGATTTAGAATTGTTATTAAATATAATTGGAAAAAAGAAAACAAAATCACCCAAAATTCCTAAAAATAATATGCTTAACATAGAAACTTGATGTATAGGTACAATAAGTCATTTTCTGGTGACACGTTTCCTTTAATGCCTTTCGCTGCAAAGGGTTAAGTGTGTACACTGAGCTATTCAGAGGGCTGCGGGTCTCTGCCTCATCCATTCGCTCTGTTACTGTATCAGCGGCATAAATGGAACGTTACATTTATAATGCAACATTGTACAGTAGTGAATACTGTATTGTGGGATAGAATAATGATATACTATGACACCAACATGATGTGATCCTATTATTATACACATTACACATACTGAGGGGATGGTGGGTCTCGTGCCGGCACCATTTAACAGGGCGGGTGTAAGTGTACATGTAACAACGTTGGTGTCTATGAACCCAATATGGGGGTACCCAGAGTCACTACACGGCCGTACATATCAGATTGATTTATTAGGTTGCCCCTTGCATTTGTGCCTTTACCCGCTATTTATATAATTCACATTTAACCCCTTAATGACCACGCCCTGGGTGTCTGGGCTTCATTCTACAGGGTCGTGAAAACACGTTGGCTCTGTAGAATAAAGCTGCGGGGTTAGGGAGTATGACAGCTGCCTGCTATCGGCTACCAGGGGGGGTGATGTACAGTCCCCTGTCATGTGATCGCTGTTATCTAATGGATAACGGCAATCACGAGAAAATAAAAAATGTAATACAAAGGTTAAAAAGATTCAATCAGTGAGGAGAGATGAGACTTTTTACCGGAGGCCTCCGGATTTCTCCCCCGACGCGCTCATCCTCCACGGACCTGCCTCAGCTTCTGCACATGCACACACCCACAAAATACCCTGTTTCCCCCAAAATAAGACAGTGTCTTATAGTAATTTTTGCATGTAAAGATACACTATTTATATTGTCTTTTTTTTTTTTTATTAACTGTAACTAGGGCTTAATTTTGGAATAGGGCTTATACTTCAACCATCCTCAAAAATCCTGAAAAATCATGCTAGGGTTTATTATCGGGGTAGGTCTTATTTTCAGGGAAACAAAGTAGCAGACTCATGTGCAGAAGCCGGGGAGGGCCCAGGAAATTTAAAATCTCCTTGCTCCTGGGCTCCCTGGTCCAGTGATCGCCATTAACCAATGGTATAAAAAGGTATTGATCTACCTTATTCAGATCACTACTTGTAATGCCTATGTAATTTACAAGAAGCCCCGGGAACGCTCACCTTCCTGCAGTTCCAGGAGCAGCTTGTTGAGCACCTTCCGTGCGAGACCGCCGCACCTCAGCAAGCTTACGAAGCCTCACAGAGCACCACTTTTTACACCCAGTCCCTGCCACTGAGGTCAAGAAATACCCCCCAAAAAAGTGTTGGAATTGCAGCAGGGATACCCGCTTTTATTGTCCCATGTGCCCATCCCAACCGAGCCTCTGTAATTACCCCTGTTTTGAGACATACCACCCAGCTTTACATTATTACTTTTCTCTAAGATTTAGGCTGCCCAATTACTTTTTGTAGGGTAGTTATACAGCAGAGCTGCATTCATAATTCTGCTGGTTCTAGTGCTTCGATCTTCCACTACATGACCCGATTGTTCAGTGTCTGTGCAGAGATTGCTATCGCGGTAGTGCAGTCTCTATGACAGGCAATATACAGTCCTGTTAAGGAAACCAAGCTCAGCAAGGCAGCATGAAGTGTTCCATCTTTAGGACATCAGTGAGGCTGCTGTGTTTAACTACCATAGTTCAATTAGCAACTTGCAAGGCCGTCCTGCATTTGGATGGTTCCTGTGCGCCCCCACCATTAGAATAGCCAAATAATGTACCATAAAGTTCTTAATTACCAAGTATTAGTCAAAAACATTTTTTAGAGAGCAGCTCAACAAACCGTTCATTGAATAACAATGTAACAGCCCTACACTAGATAACAGTACCCTACAGTGCCACAACACAGTCATTAAATAAGAACGCCATGTAATAAGTCAATTGCCCCAGTAGCAATATATTAATGTTGTCATAATTATTTAAATCCCGGGTGGTCTATGGGTGAACGTTAAAAATAACCATTGCCTTGTCCCCAATATTTGAAACCTCCAATTGGCTGACATCAGTGGTGGCCTTGAAGCCGTTTTACACGGACAGACAATCTGCTAAGCGACTGCACAAGCGCCGACGTCAGCGCTAAGGAAAGTCTTGCCGCTGGATTCTCGTCTGCTTCTTGCTCAGCGCTTCAACTCTTATGGGAAGTGGGGAGCGTTTACACAGGACGAGAAGCCAGCAAGTACTAACGAGGTTTTTTTAAGCTGACTTTTTAGTCAGCTTAAACAATCGCGAACGACAAGTGAGCAGTTTTTTTTTCTTTTGCATTCGCGCTAAACGATTATTGCTGAGATTCATTTGAACGAATTTTGAGTGACAATCGTTACGTGTAAATGGGCCTTTAAGTTAGCTGGTACCCGATGCAGAATTTTTGACGCCAAGAAAAACAAAGATTTATATTGCACTGATGGGCAGTGGACCTGTATTCTGCTTGTGCAGAGAGCAGCAAGATAGCAGAATATCCACACCTGAACGGCTCAGTAAACAAATACTGGACTAGAATCAAGTTTATAACATAAGTACAGCATCAGAACCAAGCTAAGTACACAAATACGGCCCCAAGCGAATGGCATAAATACAGCACCAGAACAAAGTTCAACACATAAATACAGCAACAGAACCAAGTTTATCACTAGAACCAACCTTATAACGTAAATACAGAACCAAGTTAATAACAATAATTACATTAGGTGTGGTGCAGCGGCGGGGAGCTCTCTCTCTTCTCCCCCAACCACCCCCCCCCCCCCCCCCCCCGCTCACTCCCGCCCCACTGAATCTTTTCGCCCAAGTAGTCAGTTACTCGAAAAAAGCGGTGCTCGATTGCGAAATTGCCCTGCACGAGTACGTTCGCTCATCTCTAATTAGTACAATTTGGTAATTGTGTTGCTGGGGGAGCCAATGACGGCGACACTTTAGAACATCAGAGGGTTGGAGACGGAGCCAGGAGGAGCCAATTCATGTTCCACAAGACACTGCTGCACAAAGGAAAACGTTATTCTGTCCAGGCAGATCTAAGGGTGGGGGGGCAATTTCCCCTGCATCTGCCTGGCTTCACTCCTACAAACTGGTGGCCGTCACCCTGTACGACTGCATGGGTTGCATGTAGCTAAGGCCGGCTACGTCTGACATTACACAGATGGAGAGACAAAATGTTTTCTATTTTTGCATAATTCCTTTTTGGAGATCCTAATAGTCTGGAAATTCCATTCCAGCAACTATGAATGGTAAATACCATGTATACTCTTCAATTGTACATGTTTTATCCAAGGGAGTAAGTGTTAATGCGAAGGATACTGCGTGTGGTGTGATATCATGTATCTCTTGCTTCGTCCAGGCTCAGCCAGTCAGAAGGGAACGGTGATGGGAATCCTGCGGAGTCTGGGGGCTCTCGCCCGAGCGGTGGGGCCCATCTTATCAGCAACACGTGAGTGTCCGCTCTCTATATTTGGCTCAGGATGATTAGATAAGACTTTCATGTCCGGCTGAATAGTAGTGGTGTTGGGAGAAACCTCTTCTGCTCTTCTCATGATACTGGTGGGCTGGGTGTGTCCACTCTGGAGGGAAGCCAGGATTTTAGAGCATTTACGGAGAATATAAAACAGGAAACTATCAGTCAGCGCAAATCTGAACAGTTACAACTAACCCAGAGGAATAAATCATCCAGTACAAGTTAATGGCTGTTTTGACAACATACACGACTCCACCCAATGTGTTCCACATTCACCTTCCATGATGGATAATAAGAAGCCTTAGTGGTCATTGTTGTTCGCCTCTCTGCTGTATGTTATGCAGCACTTATACTAAAGGATGTTGGGTTTGTCAAATAGCCTCTAAGGGTATTTTGAGTTAATACAGTGGGGTTTCCTTTGATGATTTGGCATTTCATTGACATCCATTTATTTCAGTAAGCACTGTGGTGGCACTACAGGGAAACTGCACACTTACTGCCAGGATTCCCCATGGGCTACAGCTAATCACTGATACTCTGCTAGCTTTAGCAACCAATTACAGTCCAACTGCTATCTCCAAACCCCATATATCTATACTTCTGGTCTATAGGGTTCTTTAAAGCCTATGAAAAAAACAATACAAACATGTCTTAGTTTCCTTCTCATGCATTTAGAAAGCCTTATACTTGCTTTGCAGGCTCTCCCTACAGTCAAGTTTCTTGCTCAGGGGCTTTCCCAGCACTGTTCAATTCATTTTTCTCATTAACACACAGTTTCAGTTCCTCCTCCCTTCTCCTCTTTCAGAGGCTGTGTAGCATAACCACGCCCACTCAATACTACACAGCTAAGTTCCCTCTATCTCATTCTCTGAGTAGCTGCTTGTCCAGTTCCCCCTCCCTGCTGCTAAGAGCAGCCCTCTGTAATAGTAGCGTTCTCTGCCCTCTTAATCTCTACCATCTCCAACCAATGTCATACAGCCCTCTGTAGTAGTAGCTTTCCCTGCGCTACTCTGTCCTAATCTCCTCCTTCACAAAAAACAGTAATGTCAGCAGCACTAACTATGAACCCTATATAGGGAGACACGTCGTCTTGCTCGCTCTGCAGTAGGTTGAACTCTAAGAATCCACAAACAGAAATAAGGGCCGATAGGTGCAGAAGAATCTTCACATCCAAAGTACAAAACTTTATTTGCTCCACCTAATACAGGCAACATTTTGACCACCTTCGTGATCTCTGTCAAGACCTCTCTATCATCACCCAGCAATGTTATACAGCTCTTTGTAATAGCTCAGTGGAAAGAAAGCGTATGTACGTTCACAACTGGGCAGCAGACTAGGGCAGAAGCGGTCAATTTACTGTGACTGATAGAATTTGCAAACATTTCCGTCCTCCAGCCTGCAGTGCCTTGGAAAACAATACAAGCATAGAAATCAAACGATCAGAACTAGTTAATGAAAGCAAATTACAAAAGGTCTTAATTTCCCAAAACATATTGATTACAAAAAAAGGTGCAGTTTATAGCCTTTAAATCCCATGGTTATGCACTAACCATATCATGACAACCCCAATTTAAGGTTTCTAAATGGGTCCGGCTAAAGTCTTCCATTGTAGCTGCCACTATAGAAGAAAAATAGCATTACATAGTGACCATGTAAAATATGGGCAAATCTGCCGGTGCAAGACCCACATACTTTCTGGATCTTTGCTTCAGTAAACATGGGAGTACTCAAGAACAGAACAATTCCCTCCACTGTGACATCTATTTGACCAATGGAGTATATATAAAACACAGGTGATAACTTATTTCCACCACCGCAATGAGCTGCAAAACGTGTGGAGGAAATGAAAGTGACATGACCCCGAGTTTCCTCATAAACGGTTTTTGTTGTCCCATCAGTGTCACCATAGATCATTTACTTGTGCTAATTGTGCATATAATACATTTTTCCGGCAGTGTACTGGCTGATCGGAGCGGAAGCCTGCTTCACCATTTGTTCCGTCTCTTTCCTGATCCCCCTCATTTACTTCAGACGCTTGAAAGCGACTAGAAAGGAGGAATAACAAGATCCAGGGAAGGAGAACGCTCTGAAGATTGTTGCACTATTGGTGAAACGCGTGAAGGTTATTTTGAAGCCCTTATAGGGTTGTCGAGGTAATATGGAGTCCCCTGCTCAAGACCCTTCGTATTAACAAACTGAGGGCTGTGATCTCTACATTTCTCAGTACTGGAACATTTTACTAGTTTTAAACTATGGATGATTACCAATTTAGAGGAGTGCCTTGACCATAAACATTTTGGCTTCCTGGGGCTTAGGCGCATTAGCTCCCCTGGTGGTCATGTACAGTACTGCAGATGGGAAAGGAGTTTGCTTTTCTTTGCTGCAGAGTAATCATGCTTCAACATCTCGTACATAATTACTAAAAGAACTGATGCCACTTTCAGTACAACGCTTGCAGTCATACATTAATAAATCACAGCTACCTTACTGATCTGATATAAGGGGTTGATCATCACAGACCTGAACCATATACAGAGCTTGTGCGGACAAAATGAATGACGGATGATAGCTTCCACTATTTGGGTTGGACCTTGGTGGGATAGGAGGTTCGCTCTGAAATGAATGCCTCTTATGTTGTTAAACTATGTCAGAAGTGGCTGTTGACATGCATCTTCATAGCAACACTATCAATACAGTAGATCATGCCATAGAACCTTCATCCCAGCCACCAATAGGGGCACCATCACCTGGACTCCATGACTATCAGAAGGTAGACCTCAATGGCCAGTCTAATTATTCTGATCTCTCTACATGCAGTTGCTAGGTTCTCGTCGGACTCCAATCACCATAACACACTCCTGTAGGAAACCCATAGACTACTAGGAAAATAACTGGGATTGAGGTTTCCATAGGCAGCAGCTGTATTATCAGAGGAGACAGCCTAATGGAAAATAGTGATCAAATATAAAGGAGCAACTATTGCACTCGTTATGTGGAGCCAGGCTAGGACAGCGAGAGATAGGAAAACAGCAGGTTTTGGTTTATAAAATGTATTTCATTGTATACGGATGGGTTGGCCTCTAAAAACCACCTCTGGTGGATTATACATTTTTGTATCAAGGGCCCTGTAGGTATATCTATTCATAACTACTGGTGACAGCTTGCTCTCCACTTGAGGGATAAGTTGTCTGAAATCATTGATTTTTTTCAGGCAAACACTGGCTACAACAATAACGCAATCTATTGTTTTCTATGGCTGACTTCTGTCTACCAGAAACACAATTGCTGCTACTGGAAAATTTTGGCTGTTCGCAGCTGATATTGCAATCAGCCGCTCCTGCCAGTCAGGTCAAGTACACCTAAGGGCTTTTACCCATTAGCGGTTTTTTTCGCTGCGTTTTTCCCCCCAAATGTCAATGGGACTTTCTAATGTTAAAAATCACATTGCACAAAAGTCGCAGCAATGCAAACTTGAACAAAAAACGCTAATGGGTAAGAGTCCTAAGATAAAACACTCATTTTAAGAGTAATGCTCTATTATCCGTGTACACCAAACAGAAAGCAGAGCGCAACTCTAAAGATAATCATTTCTTACAAAACACCATAAAAAAAGTCAGTCACCACAGAAAACACACCAGACTGCATAACTATATAGGTGTTAACAGATTAGATCTCATGTAGAGGTTCCCCAGACCCTATTACATATAAACACCATCCTAAACTTGTAACAGCAAGTCTTCCCATCAAGCTTGGCGAAACGCGCGTTGGGACGGGAGGATAAATTATCTGGTTTGCTTTTGTGGTGCCTTAGTTTTTAATAAAAAGCTCATCTTTAGAGTTGCTGTGCTGTCCTTCTTGTGTGGATCATGCCAAGTCCTGGAATGGTGTGCAAAGAAAGAAATCACATTGTTTCCCCTCTACCTAACGCAGGAGCCTCGGTCACAGTTGCTCAGAGACCAGCAGAAGCTGTAGTGGTCACATTAAAGCAGGATGACGAACCAAGCTATTCATGTACCGTGTTTCCCCGAAACTAAGACAGTGTCTTATATTAATTTTTGTTCAAAAAGGTTTAACGTTTTTACATGTATAGCTGCCTGAACACTATTTAAATTGACTTTTAATTAACTGTTAGCAGGGCTTATATTTCAAGCATCCTCAAAAAGCCTGAAAAATCATTTTGCATGCTCATAAATTCTGGAAAATCTGTCTTATTTTCAGGGTATGTCTTATTTTCAGGGAAACAGGGTATGTAGATGGAAAGGTGCTATTAGAATTAAAGGAGCACTAGACGTAAGCATTCACTCTAGGTTCTTATACAAAATCAAGGTTTCTTCCCCATCTGTAATGACTGGGAGGGCACTAGAGAAGAAGCAGAGAAGGACAAGTGCTGTTTCTTCTACAGAGCCTACGCAGGGGTTACTGTTTAAACATCATTCAAAGAACCATTTTAAACAGGTTTTATGGGCAAATACTGTTGGATGACTTATCTGCAGGCCAATAGTTTATCCCTGTCGATCAGCTGCTCCGCCACAAGCTCACTCTCCGTGCAGCCAGGTGGAACGTTCTCATTGGAGTCGGAGCAGGAAGTCTATGAGGTGGCTTTGCTCTCATTGATTTTAAAGTATGGGAAGCTGTCTATTAAACATTCCTCTCAGCTGCATTGACAGCAGGCCAGGCGATCTTATATTGATGACCTATCCTGAGGATGTCATATGTAGTATTTGGCCCCCAAGACCACTTTAAAATTAAGACTCACATATTTATTCCATAGTTCCATTTATTAAATGGCTTATTGATTCATACAAAGTTACAGAACATTCTGCGTTCACTACAAATCCTGTATTGTTACGAGTGCCTTTTGTATTCTATATTGTACAGTCTTTTTATACAAGTTTATATGGTCTATTTTCAGCGGTTACATTTTTGTCATGAGTTGGGTTTAGTTACCAATAAATGTTTGTTTCACCCATGTGTGACTTGTTTCTATACTGAAGAATGTAATGGTTGGTTTAAACTTAATGTTGTACATTATAGCACTGAAACCATAAAGATAACTGATGTAAGGTAATCTCACAGCATCCTTGAAGTTACTAAACCAGCAGGTACATTGACATGGGGGACATGGGCTATATACCTTCCCTGCTGCTCGGGAGCCCTGAAATCCTCTTTCAAACTGCAATGCAAAAAAAAGCCCTAAAATTCTCTTTCAAACTGCAATGCAAAAAAAATTAATTAAAAAAACAAAAAAAAAAAAAAAAAAAAACACACGAGTGATCTGATGGCAGTTGGTGGTGGGCATGCAAGTGATGGTCAACCACTCGCCCTAGCTCTTGCTTAGCTGCTAGCGTCCTACTTGAGCGTTCAAGTAAGAATCAAAGTTGACAGCGGCCATAGGCAAGTCCATATGTCCAACTCCAACCAATCCACACCAAAGTTCTCATGTGGGACGTGGATTTGAACATGGCTTAATTCTTCTGACAATTCCTCGTGCATTTAGGTATAATGATGCCGTGTTAGCCAGTAGAGCAAAATGTGATTGCTCCCAGCGAGAGAAACCAAGTAATCTTGTAGATGTGATACCTTTTAATGGCTAACAAAAATACATGATATGGCAAGCTTTCAAACCTCTCATGGTTCAAAAGCTCACTATATCATGTAGATGTGATACCTTTTAAAGGCTGACAAAAATACAAGATTACTTGGTTTCTCTTGCTGTGAACAATCACAATAATCTGCATTTAGACGTGCAAATTCTGACAGCAGAATATTATGGTGTGAAAAAGCACCCGAAGGGTGGACACTCACTGGCGATATTTTCTTTCTTGCGCTGCAAGAGCACGAGAAAACTCCCGCCTCGCAGCGCAAGAAAGACGCCCGAATAGAACCAGCATATCGCTAGTGCTTTCAATGGGGCCAGCGGCAGCAGCGCTAGCCCCATTGAAAAGAGATGGAGAATGCCGCGGACTTCTGCCACAGCTGTGGCAGGAGTTTCCTTCATCACCGCGGGGATGAAGAAATCCTCTGCCACAGCTGTGGCAGAAGTCTGCGGCATTCTATCCCATTGCTTTCAATGGGATCGGCACTGCTGCCGAAACCATTGAAAGCACCGCTTTCTGCCAAGCCCCACAGTATGATTATCGGGGAAGGTCTTGAAATATTGATGATTATCAGGGAAGGGCTTATATTTCAAGCCCTTCCCCGATAAATCATACTGCGGGGCTTGGCAGAAAGCAGTGCTTTCAATGGGATCGGCTGCAGCATTGAAAGCAATGGGATAGAATGCCACGGACTTCTGCCACAGCTGTGGCAGAGGATTCCTTCATCCCCGTGGTGATGAAGAAAACTCCTGCCACAGCTCTGGCAGAAGTCTGCGGCATTCTCCATCTCTTTTCAATGGGGCTAGCGCTGCTGCCGCTGGCCCCATTAGAAAGACTGGCGATATCCCGGCGTGATGACGTTTTTTTCCTTGCACTGCACTGCGAGACTTTACCTTTACTCTCGCAGCGCAGTGGAGAAAAAAAAACGCCAGTGGGTGTTCACCCTAAATGCTGCCAAAGCACTCACCCTGCTTGCTATTCAGAAAAGCTCCCATTTCTACAGGATGCAGCATTTATGAGCTTGCTGTATGCACATGCACCCAAGGACCGCCTGCAGGGTCCTGTTACATCCCTTCTAACAGATGGGAGACGTTAACCTCTCCGCCTCTTGGTAGTTTTATCCATAGATATAGTCCGACTGTAAGGGGTCCATTTACACCAAACGATTGTTTGAATGAGTGTATGACGGAACCGCTAGCTTGTTCACTCTCTTGCAGACGGTTTATACAAGCAGATACATCATTGACTCGTTTAAACAAGAAATCGTTCACATTCACTGTACGAGTGACTGAGAAGGACTGAACGAGCGCTGTCTAAGCTGAAGAATTAGTGAAGGACCCAACTAGGATTTTTATGCCTGCATGAAATACCGTATATACCGGCGTATAAGACGACTTTTGAACCCCGAAAAATCGGGTCTGAAGTCGGGGGTCGTCTTATGCGCCGGTAATACAAAAAAAAAAAAAAGTGTAAAAAAAAAAAATTCATTACTCACCTCCCCCGGCGTTCTGTCGCGCTCCGGCAGGATGTCGCTCGCTCCTCGTCCCCGGCGCAGCATTGCTTTCTGAATGCGGGGCTTGAAATCCCCGCTTCCAGAAAGCTAGTACACACGCCGGCAGCCATGACAGCATTGAATGGCTGTGATTGGCTGAAGGCGCACGTGTTAGCAATCACACCCATTCAATGATGTCATTGAATAGTGTGATTGGCTGAAGCCACGTGTGTTTTAGCCAATCACAGCCATTCAATGATGTCATGGCTGCCGGCGTGTGTATTAGCTTTCTGGAAGCGGGGATTTCAAGCCCCGCATTCAGAAAGGAATGCTGCGCCGGGGACGAGGAGCGAGCGACATCCTGCCGGAGCGCGACAGGACGCCGGGGGAGGTGAGTAATGATTTTTTTTTTTCTCCACTGAATACCGGCGTATAAGGTGACAGTTGGGGGGTCGTCTTATACGCCCCGTCGCCTTATACGCCGGTATATACGGTAACTAAAAATGAAAAGTGAACAATTATTCACTTCCACTCATTGAACGATAATTCGTTCCAACTAAAAGAGCCTTTAGGCAGCAGTGCTCCAGAATAGGCTAAAACGCTACAAAGACCCAGAAATGATGAACAAACCGCCAGCAGCATGTATGATCCTGCAATGGAGCCATCGTTTTAGAAAACTTGCCAACTGCTAGAAGTTTTAAAATCGTTGGGGTCCTGCTACTGAGACTCCAGCGATGGAAAGTGGACATGTCACAACGTCTAAAGTGTTCTACAACTACATTTAAACTTTAACCTTTTCCAATCCCGTCTGACGTCTTCCAACATTCTGATTGAAGGCTGTATAGCTCTGATGTCAGAAGACATCCGGCAGGGTATTCTTACTGTAGATTACTGGCCGCTCTGTTAGGGGCCTCTCCGGCATGTCAAGTCCTGCAGTACTGGCTCTAGCCAGCAGATGGCGATATTGTAAAGTGGCAGAAAAAGAGAAGGCCCCTAGGAAACCCTGAATCCAAAATTGGATTGCAAAAGGTTAAAGGGGTTGTCCGGCCATAAACATTAGGTCTCATTACTTCTGTTTGCCCAATACAATGCACTTTGTAATATACATTGTGCATTGTAAATTAGGCAAACAGAAGTTATTCACTTACCTTTTGGACTGCCCCCCCCCCCCCCCCCGTGTTGCTCCTCGGTTGCCATGGGTTCCGACAAGTCTCTTGTCCTCTTCTTGTCGGGATGACGGGGACAAGCTTCTCCAGCACAGCTCTGCGCATGTGCAGAAGAACTTCAGCCGCTGGGAAGCTCAGTTCTGCCTGCAGGGGAGGCGTGGCTGCTGGCTCTTCATCTCCAAGGTAAGAATGAGTGGAGGGGCGGGCTCTCGCTGGGGGGGGGGGGGGGGGGGGGTGGAGAGGAAGAGATGGATGGATGGATGGATGGTGTGCAGGGGAGGGGGGTGCAGTGATGTGTGAGTGTGCTAGTGGTGTCTGGAGACCCGGCTGTCAGAAGTCCTGGGGGAAGGGGGGGGG
The DNA here is from genome assembly GCF_035609145.1 of Eleutherodactylus coqui. Lineage (NCBI taxonomy): Eukaryota > Metazoa > Chordata > Amphibia > Anura > Eleutherodactylidae > Eleutherodactylus > Eleutherodactylus coqui. The sequence continues at coordinate 56,415,591 of NC_089843.1, forward strand.
GGGGGGGGAGAGAGGGAGAGATGGATGGATGTGTGCAAGGGGGGGGGTGCAGTGATGTGTGTGTGCGTGCGCAGGGACCCGGCTGACAGAAGTCGGGGGGGGGGGGGGGGGGGTCATTGTGAGAGGGGTCGCTGTGGGAGGGGCACTATGAGCGCATGTGTGTGTGGGGAAAGGTTTTGTTTTACTTTACTTTAGCAGGGTGGGGGGGCAGTAGGTAGCTTTGCAGTGGGGGGCTGCAGGAGAGTTCTCTCTCGGCTCTCCCCTGCCCCTCTCCATTCACTATACACTGTGCTGCTGTTTACACTCATGGTAGGATTTTATCGTGAACCATGAGAGTATAACAGTCTCCCCTGGCCACAACCCCTCTGATTATAGTATGCAGCAGGGGGCGGGGCCTGGACGTGAGCTGAGGGAAATCCTGCCTTTTCATGTCTCTTACTACCATCGAGAGCGCGCACACAGAAGAGGGAGAGCGCAGAGCATTGTGGGAAGGCAGCACAGAGGCGCCATCTTTGAAAGCTGCAGTGAAGATCAGATTCTAAGGTAAGAAACTGACATTGCAGCTGATCTGCCGGCCGGTTTGAGCCCCTGTATGCTGTCTGTTACTATCCTTACTGAAAGGAAAGCAGCAGCATTATAAAAATTTTTACCCTGTGTGGCCGGACAACCCCTTTAATATCAACTCAATATTTGAGAAGTTTGCTGTGCAGTCCACCATCATCAATAAAACAGTGTCACATCAGATAGGAAATCAGGAGTTTAAACAAATTTATTTGTGAGTAAAATAAACAATACAAGGAAAGAAGAAGAAATAATACATGACCCTTTTGAAAAGTATCAATACATTACCATACTAAACTGAGATACAAAGACCTGGAGCTCTAATCAGGGGGGGAAAGAAAGAAGGAAAAGAAATTAAAGATTAGTTTCTCAAACCGGAAATGAATTTCATTGGGTCATAATGATTCTGACCCCCATCATATAATGGATGACGGAAGGTGGGGAGTTGTGTGTTGCTTAACTACCAGGTGACCGGATCTGGGGGAAGTGATCTTGTATGATGTCTTATGTGTAAAGAGTTTATGCAGTAATATTTCATCAAAGTGCAATATCCTTCACGTAGGCTTCTGATACAGCTAGAAGCATCCAGTTAAAATATTCATTACATTGTGTTAAAAAGTTTTAAAACTTTTACCTCAAAACTCTGCCTCACAGGAATCAGAGATACGAGGAGCTGTACGGATGAGCACATCCCTATCAGGCCGGCTCTGTGCCAATCTGGCATGAATGGAACAATCTGACCAAATGGGGCTGTTCCTAAATCAGCACTACAACATACAGTAACGCCTCATATCTCAGTGAGGTGGGTACAGCGGATTTGGCTGCAGCCACTTTTGGCCAGATTGTACCATCTATGTCACAGAGCAGCACAGTGCTCTTTAGTGCCACCAAATATCTCCACCCTATATTGAAGCTTCTTGACCCGAGAGTCATGTAAAATGGGCACTGTTAGGCCTCTGGCATATGGCCATAATGCAAGTTGCAACAGAGAAACCTGTGCATCTCATCAGAAAGCACATGGACATGGGTTTTTACACATCATAGGTCTGTTAAAAAATAGCTCACGTGTGTAGCCTCCTAAGCCATAATGGGCCCATGACTCTGGCCTTAAAGGGGTTGTCCAGTTGTAAACTATTGCTGGCCCATCCATAAGATCAATAGTACATAGATCAGCAGGGATCTAACATACTGGTTGCCTGCCAAATCAATGATTTTCCAGGCCGCTGTGCACCAAGCACATTTTTGCAGGAGGCAGACAGCGCTGTTCGCACTGCAGTGGCCAAGCTTGGTATTACAAGCATTCGTTTCAATGGGATCTTTGTCCTGTAATACCCAACTTGGCCACTACAGTGGAAACAGAGCTGTCTATTTCCTCCAGAAATTAGCTCAGTGCACAAGAGCACATTCCCAGTGAATAGCTGATACTCAGGGATCCTAGGCAGTAGACCCCTGCCAATCTATAATTGATGATCTATCCCGAGGGCAACCCCTTTATCTGCAGTTAACATTTTCAGCTTTTTAATATAATGAGGCTTAATGCAGTTTTCATTCTAGATAGATAATAATTCACTGTAACAGCTATTATATAATTACAGAACCCATTAAATATAAGGGTTCTGGGTAGATTGCTAGAGGGCACCTTTATAAATTCCTATGCAAAGCCCTATAACTTGGCAATCCCTATTACTTGCTTTAGGGACCCATCACAGGGTCTGGAATTTGGTCGCAACATGCAGCTGAATCTACACCAAAACTTGCATATCTAACTGCAGACTTTGACGCAGAATTAAGCCATTTTCAGTTTTGCATAAAAAAAAACACAAACATGGGAGCGTGTAGATTTGTTGCAGAGTTTTCCAGATTCCAGCCATCTGAAAGGCATCTAAAGCGACCCTCCACTCCCAGGACAAAGACAGACCAAGATGGCCGCACCGGTCCTGACTACCCATGCACGATGTGCATCATGTAGTCAGAGAAACAGCGAGGCCTCTAGGTTTCTCCAGGATCGTTGCGTTACTTTAATTCACATTTTTTTTAGGACTAAATTTTGAGATTTCAGGTGCAGTAAGAGATGAGGCTCAAGAGACATGAGATTTCCACTAAAACCGAGATGAATTACTTCTACAGCATGGAAGACTTGATCACTGTATGGGTAGGAAACCTTTGGGATCTTACAAAGGCGGTTGCGGCACATTGGTTGCATACACGGTACTCTCCCTACGATAGAAACTTGTGCCGCTACGTGAACCCAACGTCATTGTGGGAATCTCACCTAAAATACAGAACATTCCAGGTTGTTGAAAGCAAAAAGAAAAAAAATGTAAAAGTTGAAACCAGTACCTAGAAAACAAGTTACATGGACTATAGCCTCCAACTCCACTCTGAAACAAAGATTACACCAAAAAAAAGTGTACCTGTGGCCTACAAATGGCTTAAGTAATCCAGGTCTGTGGGGGAGGGGAAGAGGAAGAATTCCTGCAGCCTATCAATGTGCTAGGAGCTTCTGGAAAAGGAGCCCGGTGATGCCCCTAGCACAGTGGTCAACAACCCATAGTAGTTTAACAGCAGCTGAAAGGCAACTGCCAACATGACCACAGGATGATGGACTACAGTCTCAGGAAGAGTGGTCTGGCCCACAATATGGCTGCCTTCACCGAACATGTAGGTGACAGGAACAAGTTTTAAAGGGTTTGTCCAGTTGTAAACTACTGATGGCCTATCCTTCGAATAGTACATCAATAGTAGACCTGTGCAGCCCAGGAACCGCACTTTTCACTGGGTAACAGACGTTTTATGCAGGAAGCAGGCAGCTCTGTTCCTACTGTAGTGGCCAGGCTTGGTATTACACGCAAAGTTGCCATTTTTGTCATGGAGCCCTTTGCTCGTAATACCAAGCCTGGCCACCACAGTGGGAATTAGTTCCTTTTTACTAGTGTACAGGCATGGCGAAAAGCTGATCGCCATGGGTCCTACTGCTGATCTACTATTGATGGCCTATCCTGCAGATAGACCATCAATAGTTTGCAACTGGACAACCCATTTAAAAGTGGTCAATAGTAAATACATGACTATGAATTGTGTAAAAATGTCAGACCAAAAGGTGCATTCAGATTTTGGTTAAGACAATGTCCTGCAGTGATCTTAGCTGCTCTACTTCCAAAAGGAATGTACATATATTAATGTATATGATTTTCTATATGTGCAAGGAAAGCGGGCGACATGCCTATCCTTACAGAAGAGACTACCGAGCCCCAAATAGGAAAGAGCGGCTACCTACAAGCAGTTGAAAAGCCTTGTAACTACTGTCAGGGATGCAACCTTTCCATCAATATACAGGGGTACCCCCCATTTTATGGCAGAATTTAGGACCCCACCATAGAAGGAAACCTGTACGATTATAATAAAATATACTGGGGGACTGTAAAACAAGGTCCACCATGATGTGTGCAGAATGAAGCGAATGCACCTTCATGTTCATCTTTCAGAATAGCGAAAGGAATGGAAAAAGCTCTGCAGACAGATGGACAGGGAGAAATAACAAAAAGTGGTCTAGATATTCATTCCATGTCTTTAAGGCAGCAGCAGTTCCTAGTGATATAAAAAAGACGACAATTATGCCAGCAAATGGCCATCATCAGCTATAATTAGCGAGAACCGAATCGACTCCGTTAAAGGTGAGCGGGCCAGCTAGGAAAGGGTTACTGGTAACACTTGCAATTAGCAAGCAGCTCAGTGCATAGGAAAGGGATGACTGTAGGGCTGCTGGATGATTAAAAAAAAAAAAGAAGGATCGTGTCACTTTAAAGGGAAAGCGCTGTGATGTGGTTTAGTCATTCCCCCACGTAGCGAGAGCGGAAGCCTGTTATTTACAAGGAGACATGCTAAGGGAAGCTATCATGGGGGTGAAAAGGGGGGGGGGGGGGTGCAATAAGTAATATACAAGCTAAATAATAGAACAAAAAATGGGAACGGACATCTACACGTGGTGAAGTGAACGGTTTGGAGTGACGAGCTGCTGAACACACAGGTTAGCACCTTACATGGAAGGAAACGCTTCTCCTGGGTTAACCTTTTCACAGTCAAGCTACAACTAGTAGGTTCAGTTATTCGCGGGTTGTTGCATTCCTTTATATAATGAAAAGACAAAAAAAAATAAAACAATACGATTGGGTACATTCTAGTGGTTACTGGACTCTTAGAGACATGACAGTGTTCCTGCAGCTCTTTAGGACTCGCTCTTCTTTTTGTTCTTCTTCAGGAAGGAAGGTGTGCGAAATTTCTTCTTCTTTTTGGAGGGGGATTTTCCGGGAGACTCGTCGCTGCCCGCATCTGCCTGTGCCGTGTCTGCCGTCGCCTGGGCAGCGTCGGCCTGCGCTGTGTCCTCCGCTGCCGGAGGAGGCTCAATGTTCTGAGGTTGCGGTTCTTTAGTTCCTTCTTCGGTGGTCTCTGTGTGGACCTGCGGGAGGTCTTCCACAGGAGGCTTTGCTTCTTCATTTGGTTTTGCAGACGCTGGGAAGCAGAGGGATTCGGAGGTCTCGTCTGGGGTGAGGTCGGGTAGAGTCTGCTTAAGGGTTGCGGCATCACTGTCATCTCTGTAAGTCGGCTCGTGCGGAGATTCTGGAGAAAGACCACAGAGATGTACACAGTCAGTCATGGCCGCCATTCTCGGAGATTCCTAGTAGGATAGGGCGGAAGCTTTGGAACGTTATTACACACTTGTACATAAAAATATACCCAGTCAATGATAGAATTACTACCAGGGGTTAATCATCATCAGGAGAAAACAATATTCTTTCCTTTATAAACTGCACAAAAAAGGACGTTTATCGTTATCTAAATTTATCAGGAAGTGTGTAATACATTCACTAAACGGATTTCAAAATAAAGGAGGAAGAAGCCGACAACTCCCACCTCAGTGTATGTTAAAAGCCAGTTAAAGGTTGTCAAATACAGAAAGAAAATAATTTAATAATCTGGACGCGTTGTTGGATTACTAATTCGATATTAGAAACTTGTTAGAAATGACTAATAATTGGACACATGAGAGGACTGAATCACTGATGTAGGATTATATAGGTTAGTCTTTTTGCCCCTATTAGGGAGCATTAGAAATAATAATAATCTCTGTTTATATAGCGCCACCATATTCCACAGCGCTTATCAAGGCTGAACACTGCTGGGCAACTCCATTCATTTCAGTGCGGCTTACCAAAATGGCCAAGTGCTTGTGCTCAGCTATCTCCATCAGCGGCACCGCACGACCATCGCTCCATTCAATCTCCTCCTCCTGAATCCACAGTGAGAAGGCCAGGGGGGACACGGGATCCCGTTCTCAGGATTGGTAGGGGTCTCAGCGGTGAGACCTCCATCAATCAGACTTTTATCACTTAGCTAATCGTCTATTGTGGTACAACCCCTTTAAGTACTTACTACTGTACAGAGACATGTATCCCCATGAAGAGTTGCAATTACTTGAAGACATGAAAATTGCAATGCTGCATGCAACGTCATAAGTAATGATTGTCAATGAGTCACATTGTGGCCTGCTGCAAGACCGTCCCAAATCCAGCTGATTTTGGATATAGGTCGCAAGCAAATTTTCCACCGTGGACAATAAATGTAAGCGGCATGAGGCTGCGACTTGTGCAACAACCAAATTGCAGACAATGAAAGCAAGTTGCACAATGCAATTTTATGTCACGCAACTTTTCTGAGGGTCCCACTTTTAGTCAAACTCTGCTTTTTAATAGCATATGCACATAATAGGATGGGTTGTATGTTGTGGTTTGGAACCCTTTACACCTGAAAACAGAATCAAGGCCGTTAAAGCACTCAGCAATGCGAGTAGGATGGAAGCAGCTCATTGGTAATGCTTGCAAGCGGAGCAGCCCAATGCACAAGGATCTATGCAAGACTGCAGGAGCATGACATAAAAACAAGCTCCAACAAGCCTGGTTCTGGGACTAACAGACCAAACCCACTAAAGGATTCCAGGAGGTTCTGCTACTACGACTGGCTCCAATAAGGGATCCCCATATATAATAGTGCAAAACAGGTGACCCTTTAAAGGGATCTTTCTGGTTTTATGTATATAAGGCATATTTACTGTATAATGGGAAGTCAGGCAACTTGCTAATATACTTTGAGTCAATTCCTCACCATTTTCGAGAGCTCTGCTTGCTGTCAACAAAAAGGAACATTAAGGCTACGGCTACATAGACTCTTTGTAGTGCTATTGAGCAACTGGCCAGTAGAGTACACCAAACTGTATGCAATCTTGTGCAGCAGATTGTGTTGGAAGACGTCTGTGTAGCTTTGGGCTCTACAGAGGTTCTGGTACCATGAAGCATTTACTACATGGCTAAGGAAAAAGTTCCATCCTGTGAGCGGTCCACGGTTACTGGCCATGCTCTTTTAGACTATCCTCGCAGTCAGCAACCACTTAAGTCATTAGCAAGCTACTGGGGGCCAATGCTTTGTGCAGCACAGTGGACTCAACCCAACTACATGGAAAGCGCTTCATAGGACCAGACCCAGAGGGTGAAAGCCTGTCCCGATTATGATGTGCAATGATAAAAAGGGTGTGCAGCTGGTTATTTGTCCAGGCCTCCCATTCTGGACAAAGACGGCCAGCACCACTGCAACAACCTGATGCACATTGTGCACTAGTATGAATTGGTAGTCTAAGTCAGTGTTCCCCAACTCCAGTCCTCAGGGACCCCCAACAGGTCGTGTTTTCAGGATTTCCTCAGTGTTACACAGGTGATCTAATTATTGTCAGTGCCTCAGACATTGCCACAGGTGTCTTACTATAGGATATCCTGAAAACATGACCTGTTGGTGGTCCCTGAGGACTGGAGTTGGGGACCCCTGGTCTAAGTGACTCCATGCTGCTCTAACTGGACAGTGTTAATCAAATGGGCAGCACTAGCTAATCAAAGCAGCAGGTAGTATGTTTGACTAGTATGCATCCTTAGTCTGTGGTGGTAGGCCATCTTTGTTTGTGCAGGCCCGTAAAATCCCATTAAAGGAAGTCTGACAAAGCAATATTTCCTTTTTCCAACTCTGGGTATTATCCTGAGATATTGCCTTACAAGGGCTTCCCATGTGAATGACAATTAGCCAAGTACCATCTGATGGGCGGTTTATCATTGGGCCTCCTCCCTCTTCCACTACAAAACATCCCTTTGCTGATTGAAGTCTGCAGTTCTGGCAGCTGGAGACATCATGCATGCCACCGACAGCATGCTTGTATTGCACTGAGCAGGGTGCATGCGTCTCACCCCTCAGTGCGTGCCTGAATGATGTCAATAAGAGGAGAAGGGGCTGTTATGTCGTGAAAGAGGGAGGAAGAAAGCCTGGACCACATGCAGATGTGAACTGCCCATCGTGTGGTCCATGGCTAATTAGCCTATGGGACCGGTAGTCCCTCGGGGCACCATATCTCTGGATGGGAGCCTGAGTTGGAAAAAATAAAGGTACCGTTTGATTTCCCATTAAGTTGCATATGTAAAAAGTATAGTGCGTTGATATGGCAGATATATGCGGACAGACTCCTTCAATGAGCAGGTTTGGTTACACAGTAACAAGCGCTGTATATGTGATAGTTGGCTAAGACAGGCTTTTAGTATCAGATGCAAATACGTGTTTTTACTGACAGAAAGCAGAGATCTTGAAAATGAAAGGGAGACCCAAAGTTTTATTAAAAAGAAAAAAAACCGCTAACAGAAAACAATGACTGAGCTTCACTTACATCAATCTGGACAATGAATCAGACAAGCCAGAAAATGTGGCCAAGAGTCGTACACACAAAAGCACCCAGGAGAGGTAAAACATTTACAGCACTGTTACCGACAAGGGTAAACTCTGCTCCAATCTGCCAATTGTATGAAGAGAGGTCTAGTAGAATTGTACCTCGAGGAATACAGTCTGACAGCACAGAAGCAGGACCTCTTCAATCCCCGACTGTCCAATGCTGATGCTTTGATGGTCTCCTGCTGGTCTGGGTTTTCATTATCACCACTTATGTCATACTTACTGGCCTGTCACTGAACTCAAGATGTAACACGTCCCAGCGGTGGACCATGACAGCACTACCATACATGGCCACCCATGTAGAGGAGCCAATGTGCCTGTGCAACAATGAAAGGCCCATTGTGGTCCCTAGTGGGGGTTCTGAAAAAACCTGAGGCTCTGCTCACAACGGCATCACAGGCTCCATTCAGGGCTTCCGGCAACCACCCATCCAGGAATGCCGGACAAAATACTGCAGCATACAGTGCCATTTTGTCCGGTGAAGTGCCAGACACCAGATGGACCTCATTATAGGCAATTGGTTCCATCACAGAATAGACAAGTTTATGCAAGGCTTCCGTTTTTCAGTTCCTATGATGGAAAAGAAGAATGGAAACCCAAACATGGATGTCAACAGCGCCTTAAAAGAGAAACGGTCACATCCTAACAAGCACCATAAACTAAAGTCATGGTGCTTATAGGACGGTGAAAGTTGTTCAGGGATGTGTTTTTTATACTTACCTGCCTCCCCTTTACTATGCGGTATCTGGTAGAAGTCGCTGCTTGGTCAGTCAGTCTGACGACTCTCTTCTACAGTCATAAATGACAGGGGGGGGGTGCGTGTGCAGTGACTGAAGGAGAGTCAAACTAATTGACCAAGTGCTGACTTTCAGCAGTGACCACATCAGATCACATCCCCATGTCCTATAAGCACCATCTGTTAGTTTATGTTGCTCTTGGGACATGACATATGTTCCGTTTAAAAGGGGTTGTGCCAATTTATAACGTTATCCCCTATTCATAGGTTAGGGGATAACTTTATAAGGGGGGGATCTGAACGGTCCCTGAATAAATGAAGTAGAGACCACACAGGTGCGTCTCCGCTCCATTCACTTCAATGACAGCGCTAGAAATTACCAAGTTCAAGCGCTTTGGCAATCTCTGGGGCCTTCTCTGAAGTGAATTGAGCAGCGACAAACCTGGGCAACTTTCACCATTCACCGAGGGACCAACTGGACCTCCATCCTCGGTCGAACCCCCATTGATCGTGGTTATAGTTGACTTTATAACTTGGCACATCCCATTTAAATAGAGGATTTTCAAGTATTTTCAAACAAATTGTCCATGAAAATGACAATATTTACTTGTTGCTGTGAAAGCCAAGTCACGAAATACCACATAACCTGGTGCAAACCCCTGTGTAGCCCTCTTTCTAGGGTACTGCCGCGTAATCTCAATGACTCGCTTACAGGTGGGCATTCCCGTGATTTCACAAATCACAAAACCTTTTTCTTCATAGAGAACTGTTGTCTAAATGATCAACACCCAAGGACTTTCCAAATATATAAAAAAAAAAAAGCAAACAAATCCTAAAACTAAATTCCTGGTTTAGGTAGTTAATTCGAATTAAAACAAAGATGCGATAGAATGAAGCAAAGCACACAAGGATTTGAGGAAGAGATAAAAGGAGAACGGGAACAGGATTGAAAGAATGAGATGATACTTACTATGGTAACAGGTATTCTTTAGCATATCCATCTCCTGTTTGTTTGGCAGCCACAAGAAAAAAAAAAAAAAGCACAAGTAGAAAAAAAAAAGTCTGATGCATTCATTGAAGATGTTTAATAGTCAAATGAATAGCTGGCAACAACCTTGAGATGATATAGGCGAGAAGTGCGGAGGTGAATGCAGATAACTCACAGACATATGACCTCAATATGAAGGAAGGCGGGGTTGGGGGGGGGCAGGGGTGCACAGACAACGGTGCTGACTGCACATATACACAGAAGGGCGGCCAAGAGGGTCACGGTCTTCCATTTCTTCCACATAAGTCACAAATACATTGCACTTATGTTAGCCTGAATTCACTCTGCATTTTGGATATAACGTTTGTTTTGCTATTGACTTGTATTACACTGTGCATTTATACACTTTTTAAAACTGGGTGCAAAAATAAATAGCTTGGTACACATGTGGCTAATAACGACAGCCTGGAGGTACTTTGGGAGGACACCTCAATCTAAATGGATAGGCGAAGCATAGCATGAAACTAACCTTAGGGTGCGTTTGCATGTAGCTGATTTCATGCAGATTTGACAGCTGAAAAAAAATCTGCAACAAATCTACACCAAAAACCAAGTCACAGTGTGCATGATTGTGCGGATCTGCAGCAGGTTTCACCCCCGTTGATTGGATTCAATTGAAAAAGTGAAATCTGCTGCAGATCTGAACCAAAATATACAACAAAATCTGCACCAAATGACGGCGATGTTTTTCAGCTGCACGAAATCTGCAGCAAATCAGCTATGTGTAGACCCACGCCTACAGGGGTGTCAGAGTTTACAGAAAGGAAAATGTAGAAAGTGTTCCAAGGTAAAATAGGGATTAATGTTCTTCCTTAACTTCTCCTTTAACTGTTGGACAACCCGCTTCAGTGATATGCAGTAAACTAATATGTAATATAGGAACACAGAAGATAAAAAGATTACCCTCCAGTGCCTGTGGGAAAATCTGTCCAGGGCCCACCGGGGAGGGGAAGTTATATTACCTGGTACGCATCTTTCTCCACATTCTGTCATTGATCTGCCTGTCCCTGGGGTCACATGTCCATCTTTGAAGATGGCAGCAGCACTCCTGCCACAACTCGGAGCATTGGTAGTCCGTGCATGCCGCCTTTAGATTGGCCACTGCTGCTCGCGTAAGCAGTGCTGGCCAGAGTAGCGTGTACCAGTCGTAAACAAAAGTTTTGAGACTGTCAAATTTTGGTTTCACAAAGTTAGCTGCTTCAGTGTTTTTAGCCATTATCGTCACTGTTTCTATGGTTACTGAAGTTCAATCATGAGCATTTCATAAGTTTTTAAACTTGACAAATACATCAAGTTTAGGCTAAGACTCAATATTTACAGTGTTGATCCTTTTCTTCAAGACTCCTGTTCTTCACCCTGGCATGTTGTATATCAGCTTCCGGGCCAAATCCCAAATGATAACCCATTTCCGCGCTTGTGTTTATCCACCCATCTTTTTCAGGATTGGACTCCAGCTCTCTATGGGATTGAGATCTAGGGAGCTTCGTGTCATGGACCCAAAGTTTCTATTTTTGTCACAGAGCTACTTAGTTATCACTTGTGACATGGTGCTCCATCATGCTAGAAAAAGCATTGTTGTTCATCGTTTAGATACCATTTTTTCTTCGTAGCAGTAATATTAGGCAAAACTGTAAGTGAGCTCACTCCCTGGGATTAAAAGCGACTCCTCAGGAGTGGCAGCAGGCCGGTGTCCATGTATTGGCACACAGTGAGGCGAAGGCTTTTGGAGACTACATAGTGTCAAGAAGGGCAGCAAAGAAGCCAAGAAAAACATCCCGGACAGACTACAGTCCCATCCCTGCACTTCCTGCAGATTGTCAGAGGGCTGGGGAAAGTTATTTTCTCTGACGACGGTTTGGAACATCTGGTCAAGTGATTGTCCAGACAAGAAAAGGCGAGAGCAACCGCCCAAAAGCGTGGGGTCGCTTTTCATCCAAGAGAGCGGGCACCCTTACTGTTTTGCCCAATATCGATGCCAAGAGTAAAGAAGGGTATATAAACCTCCTCTGAGAGCAACTTCTCCTGACCATCCAGGAGCAATTGGGGATGAACAATGCTATTTCCACATGATGGAGCAACATGTCACAAATGATAACTAAGTGGCTCTGTGAACAAAACGTTGACTCTTTGGGTCAGTGGCAGGAAGTTCTGCAGATCTTAGTCTCATTAAGAACCTGTGGCCAATCCTCAAAAAGCAGATGGACAAGCAAAAACACAGAAATTGTGATAAACTCCAAGCACTGATTAGGCAAGAATGGGTAGCCATCAGTCAGGATTTGGCCCAGAAGCTGATATCCAGCATGCCGGGGTGAATTACTGAAGTTTTGAAAATTAAGGATTAACAATGTAAATATTGAGTCTTTGCCTAAACGTGATGCATTTGTCAAAGGTTTAAAAAACCTTCTGAAATGCTTATAATAGAAACATCTGAAGCATCAGCATGAACCAAAATTTGTGTCCTTGTCAACACTTGTGGCCACGACTGTGGTGTTTTAGACTACCAATGCACCACCAGTGCTCCTCGGGTAGTCTCAATTGCTGTGGCCATCTTGGAAGAATGAAGAGGAGCCCCAGCTACAGGTGGACTCATAGGGAAACAGAAAAAGGACCAAGTAATAACTCCTCACTAACAGTCCCTGGAGGGTTGTTTAAAGAGGTTGTCCGGGTGTTTTAACAGAGTTCGATCGATTTCTAAATCGTTTGAATTTTTATAACAAAAGCAGTGGTATTTGCCCTTCCTCAGACTCTGCAGTCCGGCGCTGCAGCCTCGTGGTCTTCCCAGTCCTGGTTGTGGAAGGCTACTATAGCGATCAAGTGCTGTTCTGACATATCCACCCAGATGCTGTAAGCAAATATGCCAGGAGAACGCCACCTAACTGCTGTGGCCTCCGATTGGCTGCAGCGGTCAGGTGACAGCCATTCCACAACAAAGACAGGGAGGACCGCGAGGCTACAGTGCCGGAGCGCCGAGTCTGAGGATCGGTAAATGCCACTACTTTTATTATTTTAAAGTTGGATCCACTGTATAAAAGTTGTTCTAACACCCGGACAACCTCTTTAATCTGAAATAGGCGGATAGTCGGGGACCTCACAACAGTCCTGAACAGGAATTTAATCTGTAATAACCTGATTGTGTCTGATCTCATGAGGCCGGAGCAGTGGGAAAGGGTGGGTATGATTTAGGGAAGTGCATAGGAGTAACCTGTGGAGCCATGTTGTAGCGTGTACTGTGGAGGCATGCCAATGCTTTATTTGGACTCCTACGCATCCCATGCTTTCTATACAGCCTGCATGTCTGGGTTATGGAGAGATCTACGTCCCTGTGTACAGTAATGAGAGCAGATGAGGCTGCCGGTGACATTTCAGCAGGAGATAACTAGCAATGTGAATACACAGCAGAGCATAAGATTAGATAAATAACTTTATACATCATATAAGAAAAAAGGGAATGCTGCAAAAAGACAGATGTAATAAAATATTACGAAAACCCCGAATCACCACGCAAAGCCCTGAAGTTTGACAGGTCCACGCTTGATAACATTAGTTCTACGATTCTGGGACACGTTTTGTGTAATCCTATTAGCAGTTTTGGCCTCTGTAAGAGAGCAATGCGACCGATCTTATGCTAGCCGCAGCAGACGTACCTTCCTCTAGCTTAATGGGAGTGCTGGGGGGTGTGCGGGTTAAGGAATGCTCAGGAGGAGTGTCCTTCTGTTCTGTCAACTCCTCTGTGGCTCCTAAAGACACAAGAATGGAGATTATTACGGTATAATAAAGGTTTAGAGCACAAAACACATACTCCAATCCAGATGTGAAAAATAAAGAAATCTGCAGAAGAAAAGATCAATCACTACTGGTTTCTAGACCACAAAAATCTCCAGGAGAAAAAAAAAGCAAATAGTATCAAAGTACTAAAATACAATGTATCAAAAAGGTCGGGCTTCCATTCCTCAATTGTGTCTGGCCAGCGTTTTCACACCACAATCTGACACAACTGATGCCCTTTTGGTGCATTTTTTGCACTGGTCCAGCAGTCACTGGTTGCATGCAACGCTTTTCTATCTGGTGCAGGAAGGCATCCAGCATCAGAACTGATTGGCCGGATGCCTTGAACTGTCCAATAAAAAAAAAAAAAAAAAGTATAAAAGATCAATTCTGGCATCAGAGGGGAAAAATAAAAAAGGCGGGATCAGTGGCATATGGAAAACTTGTCTAAAAGGTAACTTAGTGTAAAAGATTTAAAAAAAAAAAACTGCAAGTTTTTTCCCCCAGCTATTGGTTTAGTCAGTGCTTGAAGAGACAAGCCCAATTGCCTATACTACTCTTTGCTTATGTCTGATTAAGACTACTTCCAGCGGCTTGGTCATGGGGACATTGTCTAGGTCCATACCCTCTTAGACATCAGCTTGCATACATTTACATCTAACTGCAAGTATTAAAGGGAACCTGTCACCATGAGTAGTATGAACACGTAGGTTTTACTTTGCAATTTCGTGAAGTTTCAGAATGAAACATACACTGGCACGGTACAAACATGCTTTGAAGTCTGTACATGATGTGGGCAGAGCCCTTCCAAGTCAGTGACAGCTCTCTCCTCTTCTGTGTACAGAAAGCGAGCGGTCAGTGCATGATGCAGGCAGGAGAGGCCATCAGTATTCCTCCCCATGACTCGGAGCTCTGTAGCTTAAGCGCCTGACAGTTGTTCCAATGACCATTGCTCCTATACTTTCACATAGTAGCAATAGTGGTTCAGTAAATGGAGGCAGAGCGTGCCAGAGATCTTACAGCCACCCGCCTCCATTCACAGTAAACTGTCAGTCGTTCATCGGTGAATAACTGCTTGATTAAACAGGCTAATAGTCACTTGGTTTTTAGTCTAAATTCCTACCTGTTGAATACTCCTCACAGCAAGAGCCAGCTGGACGCGCCTGAGCCCCGGCAGCTGTAGAAAGGGGAGTAAAGATTTTTTTTTTTATTCTATCACCATTTTGTCTTATTTTTCAGAAAAGGGCTTATATTTAAAGCCCTTTCCTGAGAAACAATTACAGGATGCTGGCAGCAGGATCCTCCACCGCAGCTGTCCTCTGTTACAGCTGTGGTAGGGAATTCTTTATTCCCTGCACGGATGAAGAATTCCTTTGCTGCATCTGTCACAGATGTGGCAGGTGCAGCAGAGAATTCTTTTTCCCCGCAGGGATGAAGGAAACATCTGCCGCATGCAGCAGATGTGTTCTTCATCCCCGCGGGGACATGGCAGTGGCAGATTTTTACACTAAAATTCTTGCTTTTCAGGGAAGAGCTTATATGTAAAGCCCTTCCCTGAAAAACAATTCAGTGGTGCCGGCAGACCATGGCCTTTAATGAAGCCGCCGGCAGCAGCGGCTCCACTGAAGAAAATGCGTGCTTTTGCTATGGTGCACGCATGTCCTATCTTTGCAGGCACGCACCTGTAAAACACGGACATGTGCACACACCATAGGGAATGCACTGTTTCTAATAGAAGCGTCTTTTTGTGTGAGCGTATGCACGCACAAAAACATGCTTGTGTGAAGCCACCCTTAGGGCTCATATCCATGACTGTGTTTTCACCGTACATGATGCGTGCATTTTTATAGCCGCAAGATATGTGGTGAATGGAGTCAATGAAAGTCAGTGGACTTTCATTGATTCATGCACACTGGTGTGTAGACAGTGCATATCAATACGAAAGAGCAATAATTTGCAATTTCCTCCATTTCTCTGCATACGTACGCAGTGGGAGCCTTATATACTTATATAGGCTGCGTAGGATAAGCTGTCCATATGCAATACATCTGCTTATGGGCAGCGTTTTCATATACATCCCCGCTCTCAACAGAGCGGAAAATTAAAAAATATATAAATAACCACACTGCGCATGTCCGTGAGCGTGTGATTTAGCGGCTAGCACAGTTTCTGCTGGGCAGCGCATATGGCTGGAAACGTGTAAACCGCTGTGGAGAGACCCGCAGCGCTTTACGCATACGGTCGTGGGCATGAGCCCCAAGTCATAACAGTAACATATGTTTACTCTGAAATGCCGCAGTTTTTGAAAATAAAAACATACACTAGTGCAATGTCCATCTGGCCAGGGTTCAGGCAGCATCCACCCAGTGACAGGTGCCCGTTAAACCCAATTTGGATGCAAGTGGCAATTTGGAGCCACCCAATGACTATGCTAAAAAAAAAAAAAAAAAAAAAAAGTGTAATCAGGAAGTCTTGTCAAGACATGAAGTAGAGGAACTTCGGGCTTCAGACCTGTAACATCTAGTAGACAATTTTAAAAAATTACACCATTTATTTTGTTATTTTTGTAGGACTTTAAAACACTTTGAAAGAGAAGTTCATAAATATATTCTTTTAAAGTGAGCAGAAAACTTTCCCATGCACCAATAGAAATTCGGAGCCCCCTGCGCTCTAAGCTGCGGCAGCTCAGGATTTTTTTTTCTTCACATGGAAATTTTTAGGTCTAGAACATGACAAGAAGGAACACAACATTAGTTAATTAACTATCACCGGGATTAGAAGACATTCAGAAGATAAAAATACTGCTGAGCAGAATCAACATACAGATTTAAATTTGTGTGGGTTACTTCAAGATTAATGTTGTAGATCACATAGGAAAAGAATCAGCTCTCGCTCCAAGGGGAACGTAAAAGATTTTAGGAACTATCATTAATGTCACCAAGAGATTTCCCACATCAGAGGTGTAATTGGCAATGAGGGAATACTGGCAGAGCACGGCGTCTTGGTGGATATACCTGCAGGACTAAGAACGAGATTTGAGTTGATGTTAAGCGCTCGGATGACAGCCGTGTGAAACTCCGTATGAGGTGTCCTTTCTAGAGAACCGTCCACGTCCTCCTCTGTCTCTGCAGTAGACACCTCAATCGCTGGTAAGTTCTCACATTCTCTGATCACATGTGTAACTTCCTGTGTTACATTGGTTGGCAGAACCTTGGCCTGATCTGGTGGCTCTTGATCTTTGACCACCTCTACGTGGGCATCTGTAGACCTGGTTTGGGGACCTGTCGAGTCCGTATACAGTGTTTGCTCCTCCATAATTGTACTATTTGGGATGGAGGCAGCTAGGATGTAAATAAATAGCATAAAAGCAAATGAAAATCCAATGCACTAAATCAAGACCATTTACTATAAATCGCTGGACAGTAATGGATATGGAATATTTTGCTCAGCAATACCTTTTTCTGATTCCATTACTAGGGCAGAAGAGGAAAGAACTGCTAATGGGGGTTTCTGGGTCTGAAGAATTGATGACCTATCCTCAGGCTACGTCATCAACAGTTGGTAGATGGAAGGTTCACTGCCCAGGACCGCTGACAATCGGCAGTAATCCAGCCTGTCGTCGCTGAGGCTGGAACCAGCAGCCGACAGCTACATCCACCATCCAGGTTGGTAATGCTGCGATGTGGATGGAGTTGCCAGCTTCTTGTTCCATCCACAGTGACGACAGGCCGGATAACAGCGGATTGTCGGCTTCCACTGAATTCAATGGTCATTAGTTCAGACCCAGGGACCTCCTTCAACTTTGTTCTACAAGTCGGTACAGGAACGGTGATCGCAAATGAACAGTGATAACAAGTTTATGTTGTACTACTTTTGTGGAATAATGAGAAACAAAAATTTGTGTTAACACACTTTAACCCTTTCCCGCTATAGGACATACAGTTACATCCTGCGGGGTCGGGGTATGTATGGAGAGAGATAGTGGGGCGACCTCTCTTTATACAGCGCGCGCACGGGCTGTTTATTACGGCGCTATTAACCCCTTTTAAATAAGGGGGAGGAAAGAACAAAAATAGAAGAAAAAAAAAGGCCCGCGTTATTAAGGGGTTAAGAGCCATAACTGTCGATCTAGCCGTGTGACAAGCTCATTTTTGTGAGCTGGGTTAATTTTTTTTTTTGCGCACCATTTTGGGATACGTTTAACTTATTGTTAAACCTTCACGGCGCAATTCTTATTTTTTTTCCCCTCACACCACATGCAATTTAAATAAATGTATTTTTCCTCTCAGGGTCATTATGATTTTACTTGTACCGTTTTTTGTTTTAAAGGATTTTTTAATTAATCTTTTGGGTGGGAACTGGAAATTTTATTGGCTCACTCGTGGACTGGAATCTGTGATCACTTACATAGCGCTTTGAAGTATACAGTATTGCCTATATCTTAAGGCACATTCAGTTGGCTGTATATTTGGGTCAGCAGTGTGCTGGCCGTGTATTCCATGGACAACACACAGAACCACTAAACCCAATTAGGCTGTTCGCTGGGCCATTCATCTGTGTGAAAATGGCAACATGTCCTATTTTTAGATGGGACAACCACATGTAATTTGTAGGGTCCATGAATATTGGATAGCACAGGGACAGGGGTGTGTGCAGTGAGATGCAAGTTGCTTCCAAGTTTATATAGCGCAACCAGCCTACAGTCATCTGGTTACGGCCTTACACCGACGAGCAAACCATTAGGCCTTACCTTTAGCACACCTGTGGGCCTGAAAAAGTGGCTACCAAGGAAACCTCTCAGTGCTAATGGGGAGGGGTTATAGGGGAGGGGGATGGGGGAGGAACCCACACACCCTGATCCTGGCCATTGCAGCATGATGTTGACTGAATATTACAGCTGGCACCCACTGTTTATAACATGGGTGCTGGCCATGTGCCATCCACTGGACATATCTCCTATTTTGGTAAGATCATCACGCTTGGGAGATAATGGTACGTCCAATTCTAGGAAGAGGGTAAGGCATGCCAGCTTAAAACAGGGAACCTTGCACGTAGCTTGCATTTAAGCCCCCAAGTCATATGGACGATAACTGAATTTTTTTGGTTGTAGACATTTGCATCCAGGCAGCGCGAGAAGACCATACTAGAAAGAAGATTAACTGCAGTTTAGGAAGAGCCTGAATGTGCATTTCCTTTCCTTTTGCACACATTTGCAGTAACGGTGTCATTACATGACATTTCGGTAAATCATACAGTTCATCCAGAAACAAACCTTCAGCATCCCTCTGCTTGCGCTCGACTTCCTTCCGGTACTCTTCTAGCTCTCGGTCGGTCAGTTTATTGAAGGGGTTTGGCCCAGCTGTGCTAACTATGACCTTTGGCTGGTACTCTTTCTCAATAATTGCTTTTGAAGCTGTAATTAGCTCTCCCTGGAAAAGTATTAAGAAAGGGACATGTTTAAGATCAGACTGCTCAATTAACCAGAAATTGTTAACTCACTTTTGAGGAAAAAACCCCACACAAAAAAAAAACAAACACAAAAAACAACACGCACCTAACAAAAACACTTCTATTCCAATAGGTCAGTAATGAAAACCTCAAAACAGATCTTGGCTAGCAAGTGGCAAAATTAAAAGATAGAAGATAACATTTTGTAGGTTGAGGTAGGCACAATGTGGAGTGGTGCCACTCCTGAAGCTAGAGGTTTGTCCCATAGACTGTGAATGTGACTGACAGATTTCGTAGCACTGTACTCGGCCGTCTCAGTCACTCCCATAGACAGTAAATGGAGCAGTAGTGTACGTGATCTCATGTCATAACCCAGGTTATTGTCATCTGTGGGGGTTCTAATGGTCGGATCCCCAACAATCATATTTATCACCTATTCTGTGGCTAGGTAGTAAATGTCAGTGGGACAACCCCTTTAAGGCCATGGACACCTTTGACATGAAGAAGTGATTTTTACGTTAGTGGTTACCTTGAATTTAAAAAGTTGCACTAGTATTTCACTATAATCATTTTTTAATTTCAGACCCTGATAAAAACAGTCTGCAACCTACTCTTTGTTTCAAACTTTTCTCAAGCGTGGTTGACCCTCCCAGTTATGCACCCATTATGTGAGGTCTGTGTGACCAGGATGCTGCTGCCTTTACTAGCTTTTATAGACTAGAACACCTTTTCTGGAACAATTTCCCATTCTCCCCGGTGCTCTTCTCCCTCGTGCTTACCAGCACTGCGCTGGAAGGGGGACACGGCATACGTCAGCATCATTTCCGGCCATGGGTGCCCTCTTCTCTATACACTCATACAGTGTGAGTCTCAGCTCCCTGCAGACTATATTGTGAGTGCTTTGCATCTATTCTCGGAGATAGTACAGGCCGTGTGATCTTCCCTTCTTGAAGAACTGGATGTTGCCCTTCCCTTTGATCTGTGTGTAACCCTCTTCCTCCTCCCTGATGCTATGTCTAAGGACCCTTTTACACTGAGCGATCATCGTTCATATAATTGCTGGGTCGTGTGAATCTGAATAAATAGCGTAAAAGCTGTCAGCAACTGAACAACAATTAGTTTGCTTATCATTCAGTTGAGGCAGGAATAAAAACTCAAGATGCTCTGCATGTGTAAATAGCCAGTCCATCTAAGTAGGACTGCCTGTTTACTGTGAATGAAGAAGAACAGCTCCAACTCCATTCGCTCAACGATTATCTCTCCTGTGTGAAAAGCCCAGGAGTTTTCATCGCTGGGACTGTTGGGCGCTTATTTCGCGACAATCATCCCGACACCAAAAAAAGGGAGGGGAAGGAGCAAGTCAGTCAGAAGCAGTGTGCTGTCAGATCTACAGTAGGTCATTTTCAGCAGTACAGCCAGCTATGTGAAGGGGTTACAAAAACAGCAGCAAACTGGTAGAAACAATTTAAAAAGTTGCTTAATTTTGCAGCAAAAAATATTTGAATGCAAAAAGGTGTTCAAAACTTTAAACTAACTGAGACCGCTCTATACCTCTAGTCTGGTCATATAAAAATATACAATTGAGCATGTGACAGTGTGATTTTGTAGCAGAAGAGCATCAGAAGTCATTATATAAATCTTTGCAGTTTTGGCATGTGCAGTATATATGGGCCTTTTGCTAGAGGCATAACAGATAGGGTCTCTAAGCTGTAGCAAATTCCACTAGAAATTCTTGTAATTATTAGTTCATTCCTTTACATGTAATCTACCAAGACAACCCCCATCTGTAACCACTGCCCTATGTATGGCTTGCGTATGTTGCACATATGGTGGGTCTGTCTATGGTCCTTGACATTTAGCATTCCATAAGATCTGTGTAAGGGTGGTTTTCACACCTGTGTCGGGGGTTCCGATCTCTCCTGCTCTGTTTGGGGAGCAGGAAAGGGGAATTCCTGTAGTCGAATGGCTCTGTCTCAGGTCGGGACCGAACAGTCTTGAATAGACCCCATTGACAATAACTAGGTCCGCTCAGCTGCCCGGCTTTTAGACAGAAGGAAAAAAGTGCTGCACGCAGCATTTTTTTTTATCAGTACTTTGAGACAGATCTGCGGCAGAACCTCTAACTGGAGGTTCCAATGCAGATGTGAAACCGCCTAACCCTTCAGATTTCTTTACTGTCTCTTAGTTCACAATTGGTGAAAAAGGAAAATAATCCTGTAAAATAAACTCAAAGAGGGGTTTTCCAGTTCAGAAAAAAAACAATTATGACTTCTCTACAGAATGGGTCATCATCAGCTGATCGGCAAGGGTCCACCACTCAATAAGCTGTTTGTCAGGCCGTTGTTACAGGGTACAAAGTAGTACTACACTAGTACTACGGTCTGCTTCCTGCTCTATATAGTGAGAATAGCTCAGCTCTAATTGGTTAGGGTCCCGAACATGCTGTGGATCACCTTCCGAAGACCAATCCTGTGAATAGGTCATCAGTTTTAAGAGCTGGAAAACCCATGTAAAAATACAACTATCCTTGCATTTTTAAGTGGGTCAATTACCATGAGGACTCATTTGATAGATTTATGCCAACGCAGAAGTTAATAAACTGAAGAGCATTTTCACAAACCAAAGATGACCACCTTCTGGGTGGTAGCTGCAACGAGAGCAAGACTAGGCTCTTAGAATACAGGTAAAGCAGAACTGTACTTCATCACTACCCATATGGGAATGCAACATGTGCTGGTAATGTCCCGAACAAAACTGTATTATAAAAGTGGGGTTCACAGTAAAAGTCGATGAACAGAAGGCTGACACACGTGCCATGCAACAGCAGATCAGCATTATTCTGTACCAGGGCATGTCTACATGCATGCAACCCCAAGAGGTAGCGTCATGTAAAGATCAATTCCACACAGCATACTGCATTTCAGATTCCAACACTGCCAAAAGCCTTCCAGGAGTGAAACAAATGATCAACGGTGAATGTAAAGAGGATGATGTGTCATTTTAAGTATTCAATGTGCTTGTATCATGGGGGTTCTGCTGCTTGGAACCTCCGCTGGGCAGCTTTTCCTCATGCCAGTGTCTTGTGCAAAGTTTCCGTTGAAGTAAATAGGAACTTTGCATGCAATACCAAGCCTGACCACTGGAGTGGGAACGGAGCTGTCTGCTTCCTGCAGAAACCAGATCAATGCACACTAGCATTAGCCTCAGGAACACATGAATGGCGGGGATCCTAGACAGAAGACGCAACTGACCTACTATGGATGGCTTATCTTAATGATAGGCCATAAATTGTCTAGTAAACTAGATCAGCAGAAATGGTGACCGTTTTGTGGCATTTCTGTCCAACCGCTTTAAAGGGCCACTCCAGAGAATTCTTGTTTGCTTTGTTAATTATGTAACACTCCCACAGCACATATAAATCAACTAGTTACCTTGGTTAGTTATTCCCTTCTATCTGAAAATCTTGACCCATTTCTCCTTGGGTGATCATGTGATCTCAATTCTGTCCAGCTCAGATTTACTTGTGTCCATATGTTCTCAAACTAGTTAGTTTCTCAGTCAGCATAATATCTGTGTTATATTACATGGAGTGGACCACACAAGCTCTTCGAAGGAGGACACAGACACTCCGATCACAGTTACAGATTATGATCACACAGCTGCTGTCACTCAGTTATAATAGAGCAGATCACAGCTCATCCTCCTGACAATATACCTATGGTCTGTAGCTTATTTAAGTGAATACTGGTAACATTTTCCCTGCAGCAGACATGGTACTGGTTCTAGCTGCTCATGTAATGATGTGCCGATGCATCATGGATTGATAGCACAGAATAGTGAAAGTGAAAGCAGGGAGAGGTCTCAGCTTCAAGATGGTGCCTGATAAGCACCAGACAGGAGGCCGCACTGCACAGAAGTGATCGGAATATACAGAGGAGACTTCCAGAGTGTGAAGGGAAAAATCAGGTGACGGGTGCAAGATGGAAAAAAAATGTTTTTGCTGGAGTGGGCCTTTAAAAGACAAAATGGCAATGGGGGAATAAAAAAAAAACAAACAAACTGAAACTGTATTTAAAAGATAATCTACCATCTTGCACTAACCCCATAGAGGTAATGTGTTAATCGTAGAAATCTATAATTTGCACCATTATACTTACTCCTCTTTCCCTACAAGCCAGCCCTTCACTACACAGAGGACTACGTTGCGCACGCAGATAATAGTCGCCCTCTTATGTATTAGCTGGCATGATTTGGAGTGCACAGCAATGAACAGGGAGTATAGAGATCCAAATTACACATCTGAACTATTCTTTATACCATTTACCCATTATTTTAGGTGATATGGGGTGGTCTCTAAATATTTCTTACGGCTTAGGGTCCTTGCTTTGTGTGATCCTTGTAACGGGTATAGTGTGTAATATTTATAGACTGCATCAGGTAAGGGTTAAACATCAAGTGCTCTCAGTGCCATAATCTGTTATGCGTAGTCCTATTGCTCTAATATTACGTACTCTTCATACAATCTAGAATAAAAATTATTTTCAGGTCAGGAACTGTGATACGTTACTAATTAGATTGAGATGCACTTCAACAATTTTATGGGGGTTGCAAAAACATTGCAAAAATGTACAGTAATGCCAGTGCTGCTGCTATGTCACAACCGCAATACCCGACTGCATTACATCTAGAGAGAGACTAAGTATAGTAAATCATTTAAATACTACTGAAAAGGCATGGAAACAAAGACGGAGAAAACCCTCGGTACCCCCACCATGTAAGCATACAGGATATAAAGGGGGGTGCGGGGCCGCTAACCAGATTCCCAAAATAACAGGGCTGTATATACCTTTCTAACTGAGTGGATTTTAGCTGGACTAAAGGCCTGCTCTGACAGATCGAACCCTTCAATAGTTTCCGAACAGTCTGAAAGAGGCGCATCCTGAAACAGCAAATTGATAAAACACAGCAGACCAGACCTCATGTACACCATATAACACGGCACGCAAGTGAGACAACATGCAAGCTGACATGGCAGCAATGGAGGATGGAGCATGCGAAGAGCAACAGAAATTATGGGAACTACACCGATGATGACTGCAAAAGGTTTTGGGACTGGCTGAAAGAAAGAATGGGGCGAGAGAACTGGACTGACCCGACCTTACAAGGCGGCCTGGTTCTGTGCTCATACTTTGAACTAGCCGACAGACAGGCGTTTTATTGCCAATATCTTTATAGCTGCAATAAATGTTATTTTTGCTTCCGTGATCTCACTACAGTCATTACAGCTTCTGCACACAATGACCTTTACATATAATGGAGAGAGAAGGAAGATCAATGTCCTACAGAAATAAGTGATGGAACAGAAGATACGTACAGGTTTGCAGCGATCTCTAATCTACATATTTGCTAGCACCGTCTGTGCCTTTACAGCACAAGGAGATATACTGTATATGCTACACATTGTAGGCCACAGACAACTGCAGGCAGATATGCAACATGTTCATTTACAAGTATGAGGTCTATCAAAGTGGTGCATCTATAAGGCTGGGTTCACACAGGGCAGATTTGCCGCGGTTTTGCCGCCGAAGTACTGCTTCTGCGGCAAAACCGCTTCAAAGGTTAATTTGGGCTTGCGGATTTTCGTGCGGAAAAATCCACACGCGTTTTTTCCCGCAGCGCTTTTTTACTTTTTGTCGTGTATTTGGTGCGGTTTTGGCTGCGCCCGTAGAGGTCTATGGACAAAAAAGCGCTGCAGAAAAGACCAAAGAATGAACATGCTGCATCTTTTAAAACCGCGACGCAGTTGCATTTCCGCACTGCGACTGTGCAGAAAAAAATCCGTCCTGTGAGAACAGCTTTTTGGCAAATCTCATTTGTGCTGCATTGCACTGCAAACGCAGCGGTTTTGCCACAGTGCAGATATGTAACGGCAATCCGCGGCAAAACCGCAGCAAATCTGCCCTGTGTGAACCCAGGCTAAAAGAAATCTTCATACATATAAACATCCTTTAAAAGAGGAAATCGCCAATCATCTGAAAATACCACTTTTGGGTGGGAATCCACAAGTTGACACTGATTTGCAAAGCAAGGAGACTGGAGAGTTTGGCGCACATCAACCAGGTTCCTGGAAAGCCAACAACATTCTAAAACAAAGTGTAGAACAAATAGAGCTTTGCTTAAAAATTGTTGCATTGGGGGTTCAAAGGGCTTCCAGTGCCCCACAGCAGTGTTTCTCAGCTCCAAGTGCCTCCAGTTTATAAACATTGGTTCGCATAGTAGATTCTGCTTCTATATAACACAGCAGACTGGCCGCTGTTCATATCTATGCACTAGGGTACAGAGCATCTTAGGCACCGGGATCCAAAGTCACATTACACTGTAGTGCTGGCTCCCATACTGAATACAGGAGACTGAACGGCTTCATTTAGTCAGAATCAGATGTAGGAAGCAGCTTGGAAAGTGTGGGGATCAAAAAAAAAAAAAAAGTGTTCTTTTTATTCCATAAAAGCAGGTGTGGCGTTTCGGCTGAGAATAGCCCCTTTTCAAGAACTTATATCTTAGGATGCTTCACAAGTGTCTTCTGCACTGACATGGCTTTCAAATCCTCTACCGTACTTCTATGGTGCTGGTTGAACGACATCATTTCACCAGTTGGAGGCTCCATCATGTCTGTGGTTTGTATGATGAAGTTATATTTATAGTATTCATGCTTAAAAGGGGTAATTGCCATCTCGGGAATCCTATTTCCATGTGTTTGAAAATCGCAAAACAATGCACTCACACATAAGAGGTATATTACCAAAATGCTCCGTTCTCCAGGTACTGATTACTCTGTCCTCTGGTTGTTTACTGCTTGTTGCCAGGGAAACAATCAACCTCTTCTATGGAGAAAAAAAATAAAATAACAGAGGCGGCCGGTACTTGCACGCCTCTTTCATCTGAGGCCCAATGTCCACGGGCACATCTGATTAGAGGAAGATCCGCAAATCAAGCCACCCATAGGGACGCATGGGCGTCCGCACATGAATTAAAATTTGTTTTGTGAACCTTTTGGTCTGGAAAACAAATTGCAGCATGCTCCATTTCAGTGTAATTCCCACACAAACAGCTTCCATTGAAGTCAATGGATGCCGTCCAATCCGCAGGAAAGCAGGAGTTTTAGGAAGGAAAAAAAAACCAAAACACCACTGCTCATGTACGGTGGCCGGCACTTCCTCACACATCTGCAGTGAAGAAAATAGAAGACCCGGACAGATGAGCAGAACAACCGGATAGGTAAGCAGTGTCCTTGGCCACGGGCAGGGTCAGGTTCCACTGCGGGCTCCCACATGCGGAATCCGAGCCGCCCGTGGACATTGGGCCCAAATCTAATGACCGGGATCTGAGGAGCACATGCACATTAGCTTTCGGCTCGGCCACCTTCTACCTGTGTGCTCCACTATTTCTTTCTAAAAAAAGAAACAATGTGGTCCGCTTCCCTGGCAAGGAGCAGTAAACAACCAGAGGGCAGAGGCATCAATATCTTGAGAACGGAGCATTTTGCCAACATCTTCTGAGCGAGTGCATTGTTTTGCGATTTTGAATACATTGAAATAGGATTCCAGAGAGGAGAACACCCCTTTAAGATTTGCAGGAAATGACGTTAAGTGCCGAATGTTCTCCTGAATGTATTTTCACGGTCCAATCTCTCCGACCACACAGGTGCCATTTTACTCTACATTGACAGCTGTGGTGCATTAGCCTTTACTCAATATTGCTATACTTTTGCAGTGCATGTGTAAATACTAGTGATAGGAAGTCCAGCCCCAGGTCATGTGGCTCAACTCACCAAAAAGAACCAGCTTTCTCAGGTCCTGAACAGCTCTTCAAAGAGTCGAGAGAAGGGCAGAACAGCAGACAGGCAAGCCCCCCCCCTCTTCCCTTTGCTTCATAGTACAACTGATATACTGTACTATGTAAAGGACTGGCATGGGCTACCTGTCCACTAATCTGCCCTCCTCTGGACTCTACAGAGTCAGACTACAGGACAGAAAAGCCTGAGAAATCGCTCAACAACGTAAATCCCCATTAAAAAAACCACTTCTGGCTCACTGAAACGTTTTGGCACCCACCGTTCAAGTAAAGGAACCAGGTCATAGAGCCGGTTGGCAGCCCTGAGCAGCCACTAGATAGTGACGATACATGTGGGGTTCCCATGATCCCTTCCCTACCAGGCCAGTAAAACTTGTATCGCTCGATGGACAAGAGATTTGACTACAGCTCTTCTCGTGGCAATTTTTACCTTCTGGGCGTTTCATGGAGTCTTCATAATTTACTCATATCTGTTATAATCTTGCAGTTACCCGCACTATTTCTTCATCTGTATTTACGGAGTGATTTTTCAGCAGCATAGTCTGGTCTCGATTGAAGTAATTCATATTGCAATATACTATTGAAGAGTAGAATTACTTTTTCAGAAGTGAAGAGGTATAGTGTTAGTACATAGGTTGCTACCCCAATAAAGGACTATGTGTCAATGGACATTTTTAAAATGAACCTTTGGTTCTGGGCCAGATTTTGTCCCAAAACCAGAGGAGGAAGACTAGTTGCAGCTATTCTTTTCTGCCATGCCTTTGATCCACTGGTCCCGTATTTAGCTGTTCAAGATGGTCGATGCAGTATTCCGACTACCTAATTCCTACAGTGCATTGGTAGTGTTAGACTGCTAATGCACTATACCTGCTCTCTGATTGGCCAGTGGTGATCATATGAGTAGCTCTGGCCAATCAGAGCAGTGCACAGTGTGCAATAGGTAGTTAGAAAATTGCTGCGGCCATCTAAGGCGGACCAAAAAGGGGTCTAGAACCAGTGAGTTTGAGTGGCAGCTGGGAACAATAACTGCAGGTAATAAACTTACCTCCTTTTCCCAGGACAAAACTTTTATCCTGAAACCTAAGGGTTACTAAATGTTTTTAACGGCACATTGCCCTGGTTTGGACATTTCTAATAATTATTGATACGGTCCTACAGATTTTAACCATTTGATGTTATTTCTGGTGTGTCAATTCGCATTACGTACACACTGCTTTTGTGTGCCTTTGATGCTGTCTTGTAATAGAGACGCTGCTGGTCTGCGCAATTTAGAAGCAGAATTTGCTATGCAAGTTATTTAAAAAAGGAGTGTGCACACTCCTGAATTAGGATGGTTTCCCTAGATTAATGGAGGTACAATTTAATTATCATTCTAATAGTCAGATTTTCCCTCTATGGAATATCCTCAGAATCATGGCCAATTAGGAAACTTCAGACCTGGAGCTTAGAAACACTTTTCTACAGAATACCACAGAAGAGGTGCTCCAAATTGATAAACTTGCTCAATGTAATCTTCAGCCATGTCAGATTGGCTAGATTTCTCCTTTAAAGGTGTTTTGCTTCTTAACATCTTTTCCTTCACTGGTGTACTGTAGTTTTCTGAACATTAGAAGAAGAGCGGTCTTCCTTGTGAGGTTCTTCAGACATTACTATTTAGGGTCACATTAGTTAACCTCATTTCTTAGCCACCAGTTGGGGGAAGTCATTAAAAAGCTATCATGCATGGCATTTAGCGATGGCGGCAGAAGCGTCCGTCACGGCCATGCTTGTACCACACTTGTGTCTATCGTTATACACTACGCAGGTTTGCAAAGTAAAGAAGCTGCCTTTAGCACTTACCTTGTACACAGATAGTCTCTGTTAATTAAAGAAAACCATTAGAGTGATGGAAGAAAAGACTTGTTACATCACAGATACTCAAAGGGTAGCCACTGACCTGTGCTATACTCCTGTCCACGACGACGCCACAGAGAACCTGGGACTGTGGTCCGGCTGTTTTAATGTCTTGCAAATTCTGCTCTCTTATCTGAGACACAAACAAGAGTAATAATCAATATATTGATCACGACAATAATTATCTATAATGTAGCACTCAAAAGTTTTTGTGGAACACACTTCTCAGCCAAAAAGGCCATTTTTTATCACCCACTACACAGGAGAACACACAGTGCATATTTTTATTAATAGAACTACAGGACATTTGCAATTTATTTGCCATTGGTCACAAAATATTTGTTGACATCTTCTGATTTTCATGTAAAAAGGAGGTAAAAGGGGATTGTCTGTGATAACATTGCTGAACTAAACGAATGGATACACCATCAATGTGTGACCAGTGAGGGTTTCACCCCTGGGACACCCATTGATCAGCAAAACAAAGGGGCTATGGCTTCTTCAAGCCATGTCTGATCCTATAGCTCAGCTCCTTTTAAGTGATCACCAAACACACATTTGTGCCTATACCAAGGAACGTATACAACTGGAAAACTCATTTTTAGCTTTATAGAATATATGCTAGAAGTTAAGGCTAACGCCCATGGCCAACATTACAGTTTTGCTGTGCAATTTAAATTCTATCCGTTAACCCCTTGAGTGGCGGGTTTCCTACCACCCTGTCGTGCCCACCAGGGCAGGTTTTTTAAAATGGTCTAATCATTGAATTTCAACTAATTTTGCAGTTGCGTCTCAAGAGCCATAACTTTTTCATTTTTCCATTGACATCGCCATATAAGGGCTTGTTTTTTGCGGGACAAGTTGTGATTTTTTAAACAGGGGGGAGGAAAAAAAGAAATGGGGAAAAAAGAAAAAAAGGGGCCATGTCATTAAGGGGTTAAATAATGCATTAACTTCCTTCTTTGGGTCATTATGACGCATGGATACCACATGTGTGATTGTATTTTTGATTTTTTACAAAGTAAAGGGAAACAAGTGTTTTTATTGTTTTTTTATAATTTTTTTTTTTTTTTTTTTGTCCCTTTAGGGGACTTCCACAGGGACCCATCAGGACCCCCTGATCACATTCCGGGGGTCCGATGGTGACAGCCCTTTACATGCTGCAGTGACAGCCCTTTACATGCTGCAGTCACATAGACTGCCGCATGTAAAGGGTTAATACAGCAGAGATCAGAGGTTTTCTCTGATCTCTGCTGTAAGAGCAGGTACATAGCTGTCCTCTCACAGCCAAGCACCAAGCTCTCCCTGCCACAGAGACCATCGGCTTGCTTCTGACAAGCCGATGGTCTCTATGGCAACCTGTAAACAAAGCAGGAGATTGCCGGCATATCGGCAATATCTTCTGCTGGTTTTTCAAAGCCCTTGCTTTGTTCTCTTTGGGACTGTGCAGGCAGAGCACACTGTCACAGCTTGTGGCATTGTGCTCTGCAGCTCCCATAGTGATACATAGCCTGGAAATCTTCCGGGCTATGTCACTATGAGCAGTGGAGCTCGTCCCGGAAAATTTCTGGGCGTGCCACTCAAGGGGTTAAGCTTTGACCGACTCTTGGATACTCTGTAGGCCAGTACGGTGCATAGAGCTGTAACAGAACTACTACAGGGCCTCAGCCTGTGTATGAATCAGACAGAGGTACAGTGTTAAGAAATGATGGCACACTCTGACTCGTTAACTTCATGTGACTCTATATCAAAAAAAACCCTACGGACTGTGATCATGTGCATGAAATCGAACGGGTGATCGTTTGGGCCTCATGTATTAAAACCATCAAGAACAGAAATTTTTCTTTTATAGTATTTAATTTTTTTCCATCTCTGCCTTCCAAGAGCCATAAAGTTATTTGTAAGTTGATCTGGCAGTATGAGCACAAGTTTATTTATTAATGGTACCATTTAGTTTACCATATAATCTACCGAGAAACAATTTAAAAAACATTTATAAAGTGGGATGAAATGGAAAAAAAAAAACATCTATTGCCCCATATTTTTGGGAGGTTTAGTTATGGCGTTCAAGGGGCAGTAAAAATAACATGTGAACTTTATTCCGTAGGTCAGTGTGGGTAGAGCAATGCCAAATTTATATAGAAGGGTTTTTATTTTTAAAAAGGTTTTACTACTTTTAAAGTGTAAAGAATTTATTTTTTTAAAGAAAAGTTGCTTTCCACTACTATATTCAGAGACCCATAACTTTTTTCACTTTGATTGGGGCTGTGTGAGGGCTTATTTTTTGCAGAGTGAGCTGTAGTTTTTTTATTCAATTTTTTGCTAACCAAAATAGTACCCCACAATTTTGCATTCTGTACTTTATTTTTATGGTGTTCACCTTGTTGGATGAATAGAACATTATTGTAATAGTTCAGACCTTTACAAACATGGCAATACTAAAAAATGTGTTTTGCTTTTTTCAGTTTAGATTTTTGTGGGGAAAATTAGCTTTCTTTTTTTTTTTTTTAACTACATATTTTTTTAACAATTACCTTAGGCCGGCTACACACGGCCGGGTCGGATCCCGCTGCGAGAATTCTTGCAGCGGGATGAGATCCGTGCCCATGATATTGAGCTTATACTCAACCGTCCGGCGTCTTCTCTCTCCGCACTGCGATGTGCCGGCTGGCGCACAGCTGCACATGCACAGTGCTGGTGCGTCACTGCTGATGCTTCTGTGCGGGCCTCTGCGAGGCTCGCACAGCAATAGGACATGCTGCAGTTCGTTTACCGCGCGAGTTTTCACGTGGTCAAGTCGTGGCTGTCTGCATAGGATTGCATGATCTAATGCAATCCTATTGCGGCATGCACAAGTGGAAATTCTGCAGGAAATCCGGCAACGGAATTTCCGCCCGTGTGCAAGGGGGCCTTATGCTTCTACTTGGGAATTTTCACTAGGCTCTAGGCTGCCCTGCTAGCACATTAATATACCCCAGCTGTGCTTAGGAGGGCCCAATGGGGCGCTAGAGAAGCCCTTTCGTCGTCTGGCCGATTAGTCAAGAAGTCTGTTCTGACTGCGACATTTAAATAGTTAAAGAGGTATACCAGTGATTTAAAGTGAAAGATATAGGCTACAATTAAGGGAGCCTATCCTTCGGTGATAGGCTTGTTGACACACAGGGTTTTCCTTTCTGTCACGGTGACAACTACAATTAAGGGATAAGTAATTTTTTGTAATACGTTCTGTTTTACGAAGGAAATTACAGAAGGACTTCAAAATGAAGAAGAATTTTAAACATTTACCTTGTTTCTCATTTCTTGCACTTCCTTGGGGTTTGTGTTCAATGGGACAAACAGGTTAGGGACAGCAGAGGTGGCAGTTCTAAGCCCTTCCTCTTTAGTCCACTGCAAGATGAAGAACAGTTACATGGTCAGATGAACTAAATCGCCTCCGGACATGTACAGAGTTTACTCATGCATTTCACAAGTCAGATAGGAAAGTGAACCAATGATAATGCTGCTGCAACTGGAAACTTGTATAGCCAGGGATCTACCACAACAGGAAACAGAGAGAGAGATGCTATTTACATTGGGCAGCTGTGAAGGTTGCCGCGAGGGCTCACATTGTGACCTCCGAGCCCTGGGTGGGGACTTGACAACATAAATTTGGACAGATATTTACATTGTACTATTAGGTCTGGGTTTAACCGCTTAACGGCTGCAGGACACATTTCTCTCAATATCAGCTACTTGCAAACAGTTAAAGTGCCTGAATGAAACGCAGAAATTTCAGGCAAATATTCATCATCGGTAAAATGGACCTTCTAGGTACCAGGGCTATTCATTTATCATATTTGGCTCCTCAAATGCAAGTATCCAAGATGCTTTGCTATCTCCTGACATTGTAAGAACCTCTAGTTTACAAAGTGGATGCACATTACTGGGCTGTACAAAAGTTGACCCAATCTAGGATTACACCTCGCACTCCATAAGGCCGGGTGAACACTAACATTACGTGCGAGTTGTAACCAAGAGGTTCGGGCACCACTTGCATCGACACCACACGGACGCCTATCCATGTGCTGTCTGATACAAGGAGGACCCGCACAATGATATGCATTTGCATGTCCCAATTCTCCTCCCCAATGCGGTCAAGAAAAGGATATGCAGTGAGGTTTTCTTGCGGACCAACAGCAGCGTGCATAGCCTCATAAGCTATAAAAAGTCCATGTGCTGCCGGTGAACTAATAAGGACAGCACATGGACCCAAACACGCTAGTGTGCTGGAGGCCTAATACTAGTATAACTGTGGTTTTGCCATTTTCTGGTCCAGATAGAGGAGGAAGCTGCAGCTGTGTTTTTTGGGAACGTCCAGAGCAGAAGCCTGACACAGAATTAAAGTCAATAGTAGCAGACTTATGGCAGATGAGGGGCATTATTTTGGCTAATTCTACTAATAAAACTCAGTAACATGCAACAATTTTCCAGTTAGTGTTAAAAGGGTTGTAAAATATTCATGGCCCATATTCAGGATAACAGAAGATTGATGGGGGGTCTGCCGCCCGGGACCCTTAAGGATCAGCTGTTGGCCATGCCGGAGTATTCGTGCACTGACCTCATGTGTGAAGGAACAAGACAGCTCTGTTCCTACTGTAGTGGCCTTGCTTTGTATTGCAGGAGCACAATCCTATTCATTTCAGTGGAACTGTATCTTTCTGCATAAGTCAACTCAGTGCACAGATTTAGAGAACAGCTGATTAGAAGGGGTCCCTGGCAACGTAGCCCACTCATCTATTATTGATAAAGTATCCTCAGGATAGGGCATAAGTCTTTCAAAGGGGGTTTTCCAGTTGTAGAGTACAGAGCACCTTGGAAATCTGCATTTGAGGGACCATA
This sequence comes from Eleutherodactylus coqui, assembly GCF_035609145.1. Lineage (NCBI taxonomy): Eukaryota > Metazoa > Chordata > Amphibia > Anura > Eleutherodactylidae > Eleutherodactylus > Eleutherodactylus coqui. Next base: position 56,449,586 of record NC_089843.1, read on the forward strand.
GTAAAATAATTAATGACCCTGGTATTAGTTAGATTTACCAATTATGACATTTGCACACATGCATGTAAGAAGGGGTGTTTGACAAAGATCATTTCCTTTAAGGCCAACTTCAGACAAAGGTATTATGGAGAATAGTCTCAGACCAACAGCGGATCTACTGACTTAAATACACAGTAGCACATAGATTCCTAGGATGCTGCAAGTTTGGGTCAGTAGACCTGTGGAGAGGTGGGGACAGCACTATAATAGGGGCGTGCATTTTACACTTCCCTGAAACTGGCCTAACAGCAGTGATTCAATAAATAACCTTTACCCACCTTCCTGGCAAACTTTAAATGGAACCCGTCACCTCTGAACAGCACCTGAAACTAAGTTATGATGCTGTTCGGAGAGGTGATGGGGAGTTAGGGGATGTTTTTTTTTTGGAAATACTCACCCACTCGTCCATTCCCATGCTGTCAGCCATTAAAAATTGTGTGTGGCGAACATCTAACTCTCTCCAGACTGCCATGCACACGCTCTCCCATGGACTTCTGTGGGAGAACGAGCACATACAGCAATCTAAAAAGTTAGACTTTCAAGTCATGGATGGATTTCACTGGGGGACAGCGTGGGAATATGAGAGCAGGCTGGTATAAGCACAAAAAAACAAAACAAAATCACATCGCCCAACTTTCTATCACCTCACTGAACAGAATCATAACTTAGTTTATGGTGCTGTTCAGAGGTAACAGGTTTCCTTTAAATATGGCATGGCAAGAGAAAATTGGTTCTTGTTTAATTCTATGATCAACACATCATTGATTCAGTTCCCCTACAAAAACATTAAAGCAATGTGGGAAGCAGGAAAGAAAAAAAAGACTGCGGAACACAATACAAGTCACTCACCGGATTGAATCTTTTTGCACAGACTATCCTGAGAGATATCTGAAGCCAGTATCTCATAGGACTAACTTGGTGCAAAGGGGGAAATATACTATGATTGTGTTTAGCGAGTGGGCATCACCAAAGTTTGCATAGAGAACAAAGGAAAAAAAAAAAAGCTACAAAACAGCAAAATGTGGAGAAGGATGGGTGGGGGGGACTTTATTTTCCACAGGAAAACAGCCAAATCAGACCAACTAAAAACCATTTAAAGCTAGGTTTAACGATAGCTGCTTTACTGCTTACAAATTAAATAGGAGCAGATGGAGGAATGAGTTTACAAAATAGGATTTCAAAAGAAAAACAAACAAAAAAGCATCAACAGTCCATGGAAGAGGGCGCAGCTAGTGAGATCAGGGGGATCTGTGCAGCGACGTACTACTCTCATACACAGTACTGGAGAAGGGGCTCTTTCCATTTATGGAGGACTAGATTTAAACAATATAACAGAAGTTTTGTCTATTTTATATAGAATTTTGGCATCAGTGCAAGATTACCAGTAGCCCAGCCTGGGAAACATCAGCTATAGCATTCAAAAGCCACATGTTTAAAGGGGTTTTCCAGTTGTAAGTTACGGATGGCCTATCAGCGCGATAAGCCACTAGTATTAGATCAGTGTTCTGCCACCTAAGACTCCCACCGATCAGCTGTTTGATGGGTCGATGCATTCATATAATGCGCTGATTTCTGCAGGAATCAGACAGCTTGGTTCCCACTGCAAGGGGCAGGATTGGTATTACAGGCCAACTTCCCATTTACTTCAATGCGAGCTGAGCCTGCAATACCAAGCCTTGCCACTGCAACAAGAATGGAGCTGTCTGTTTCCTAAAGAAATCAGTCAAGTGCACAAACAGCTGATTGCTGGGAGTCTCTGGCGATGGACGCCTGTCAATCTACTTTTGATGGCCAATCAACGGGATGGGTTATAAACAGTTTGCAACTGGACAACCCCTTTAAATTTAGTGAATTTTACTTGCATTTTCCATTAAACTAATTAGAACACATCTTTGATCTCCGTCTTGCTGCTGTTCTGTTGTTTCTCCTGGATATTTATGAATTCCAAACAGGGCACTATCAATCCCTTTGTAAAAGGGGTGTGTTCTTATACTATCCAATCAGTGCTGACATAAGCAGTCGGTAGGGACACACCCCTTTGACCAGAGAAGTGTAATTTCTAGCTGTATTTATTCACACATTCCCAAGAAGAACAGAACAGTAGAACCCTGAAGAACTGTTATTTCCTAAAATACAGCCGAGTCAAGAGCTTAGAGGTTACCAGTTACTATGCATTTTTGTGTACTATTAAGGGTACGCTCACACACAGCCAAAATGGTGCAGATTTTCCGCTGCGGAATTGTGAATGTACCCAGAAGAGGTTTTCCTGGGAAAAACTACCGATCCTTATAGGCTGGGTCATCAACAGTAGATCAAAGGATAGGTAGTCGATTGTTTTCCCCTTTTAATGGAAAACTCTTTTTAATGAAAAAAAAAAACAGACGCGCTCCCAGGCAGGAGCCACTTTTCTCTGCAGATGCCGTAGAGGAAATATTTGCTTTAGATCAAGCATACCAGTAATAGGACACATTGCACTCATGCTCAATCTTAAAATTTTAAATCCGTTGATCGAATGCACGTTATAATAGCATCGTTGTAGACTATATAGACCTAGGGACTCTGTGTGGGGCACCTATTTTAATTACAAACCCAGTTCCTGCATTTAAAGCAGTGTTTATTTGCACAAGTCTATAACCATGTACTGGTCCAAGAATCAAAGAAAACGGGAAGGAAAAAAAAATGGATGGGGTTGGAGTGGTAATAAAATTGCAAAAATTTCAGATAAAAAAAAAAAAAATAAAAAAAAAAAAAAGGATGATGAATAATGGAGTCAGGTCATACTCACTTCCACATCTTCATAAACCATTACTGCGCCTTATTTTTTCTTATAAAATGGTAAACACATAAATGAACCGATAAAGAAATGGCACATTCTGATCACTAGCTCCTGCTGAACACACCAGCCCCACAATGCAAATATGAGAACTAGACTGGAAGATGCCTGTTCAAGGATCGGGTATGCAACTTTTTTTTTTTAGACTAGTATTTAGATAAATATTTTAAAAGAACCCGTATTATATTCCCGAGGAAAAGGGGAAAAACTGAAAACTTCCCAAAAAGGTCAAGATAAGTAGATTTCCCTACTTAATAGACATCAGGGAAAAAAAGGAGCCAAATAACAAAAAGCCTTAAAAGTGGTATTCCTATTTTACACATTTATGGCCCATCTAGAGGCTACGCTTTAAAATGTCTATTAGATGAGGGTCTCAGAGGTGGTGCACACACGTATCAGACATTTATTGCTTAGCCTGTGGATAGGGTATAAATGTCTAAGATGATAACACCCACTTTCTGCTTTCTAGCAGTCTTAACGTTGGTGCATTCTAGCATCAGTGTTATGGCTACAACTCCAAGACCTTCCATAGTTCAACTAAACCTAGTCCACCCGACGATACGAGGGTGATCTTTAGATTAGGCTGAACCACAAGTGGCTAGAAAGTTGCGATCATAATATGAATGCTGACATTCACCCACATTACAGTATGAAAGTGGAATCAAGGGCAGAGATCTTGCATGGACTCCTAAACGAAGTATACCCCTACCCTCACCATCAATAGGCAGTGACTGCTTCTGGTATTCAAGAACAGTCATGCCAGCCGGGAGTACATTTCGATGAGGGTACTCAGAATCATTTGCAAGTCTAGAGTCATGGAAGCTTAGGTGTGATCCTTGAATGGACATCCTCATTGATTATATTAGAGAAAATGCAGTTTATGGACAAAAATTTTGACACAGGCAGCTTTTAAAATAGACAGGACATATGACAGAAGCTCAGCAAGACTGATAAAACAGCAGCATGTGACATTCAGAAGAGTAAGGGTCTCATTCCTTCTCAAAATATTCAGGTTATAAAGAACAAACAGCGGGGAAAGAGAAGCCATTAGATGTACTCTGGGACAGAGTGCGTCTAAGCAATGACAAATGCCAGGAAGGGAACTCCTGCGTTCCAAGAATTCAGCTCTTTGGTTTGATCATGCAACAGAAAACATAGGATTTTTAACTTTACAGAACCATGAAAAAACAAATTACAGTGTATTAACTAAGAATTGCACCACTGCTAACACTTCTTTCTTCAGAACCCACTGCAGCGTGCCTATTTTTGTGCTACCATAATTGTGCAAGTCTCCTGACTCGGACTATAGGGCTGCAGCCAAAATAAAGAAGTGCTGGATCAGGGAGATGCGATGTCTGCAGCATTATGGTGTATAGGTAACTTTACATGTGGCCATTATCGCCTGAATTCAACCTGAAAACAGTGAATTCGGGCAATAATTGTCCCGTGGCCGCCAACAGGTTATGGAGCAAGAAATCGCTCACCTGTCAGAGCTGCTTGATTTTCAGCAGAATCAAAAACCAAGCGACTTTCAGCCATGTAAACAGGAGCCGTCAAGGTTTCAGTGACTCGCGTTCACTGTGGATGGGGCGGGCCGCCGGAACGACCCCGGCCTGCTCTGCCTTCATTCGTTGAAGGACTATCGCTCGTGTCAAGCACAGGAGCGATAGTTGGACGGCAGCCTTTGGGACAACCGTCCCGTGTAAAGGTACCACAATAAGCGCTGCGGAATAAGTTGGCGCTATACAAATAAATATTATTGTGCTGTTTGCTCACTCCTCTCTGCATTGACAGAGCCCAAGCCTTGTAAACATTGCAAGGGACTGTGGAGCTGGCAATGGACTCCTAAACGGTTCTGAACAGAGCCGTAGACATTCCCAGTGGTGCTGCAGAATGCTCCATCGAGTGCTCTAGGTAAGACATGTAAAAGCTGAGACACCATAGGAAAACTATTCTTTACCAACAGCTAAGATGTATATTCCGACCCCAACAGTACAGGTTCTCATGTCCTTCTAAAAAGCGTCAAACGTGTCAAACCAAATACCACCCTAAGCACGGCTTCATGTCGCCTGCACTGTTTTAACCCCTTAAGGCCACTCTCGCACGTACGTTCGCAAAATGCTGCGCTTGAAACCACGGCGTTCAACCGCGATTTTGCATAGAGTTATTATTGTGTGTGGGGTGTGGGGATGAGGTGCGTTAAAAATGCACAAAAATAGGAGGAGACACTCAAAAATAGTGGCTTTAGAAATGCCACGTTCGAACGCTAGCCTGCAAAGCGCCATTGAAATCAATAGGAGAGCTTTACAGCACTTAGCATGGAAAGGAGCAGAATTTGAAGGTAGCTTTCTATCTAGATGGAAAATGAATCAATTAATTAGTATAAGACAAATAAAGCAAAGTACCTGCAAATATTCTTAGGATTTTATGTAAATGTAAAATGCAGAATGTTGTAAAAACAGTTTAAAGTGGCGTTTTACTCTCAACTCAAAGTAACCATTGGAATTGCTTATACTAGAAAAAAAAATTACACTAACTTCACAAAAATATATCAGGAGAACTGAAAATGAACGCAATAAAATCCTGCATCTCAACCTGATCAGAAACTCCTACTGCAGGGATCCTATTCTCTGCACTGCTGTCATCCACCACTCGAAGATCTGCTGCTGGTGCTGTTGACCTCTGAACTGGTCCTGAAAGAACTGCAAGGAGCATAGAAAATCCTGCCTATAAGATCAAGGTGCTCGTAACCGCTTCACCTACAGTGACAAAATTAAAGCCACTGATGAATAGGCTTTTCTTCCATCTACTGGAATTGCTCCATTCACTGTCTGTGTGGCCAGCAGAGACAGTAAAGTACAGAGCTCTGCCATCGCGATCAGCTCTTTAGGCACGGAATGGGGTGGTAGTTTAAATGCAGAAGGGGTCCTGCTTATAAAGGGAATTTCACTGCTTCATAGTTCATGTGCTTTTAATACTCACCCACTTCCCCATTGCCTCAGTGTCCACCCAGGAAGCTGGCGCACACATCGAAATTTCTTCAATCCATGCATGCAAGCGCATAGAGAACAGTGTCCGCGCACTGAATGAAGAGGGGTCCGATGCATGCACAGATTGCTGGCCTCCAGGGGTGACAGCTAGAGAACAGCTGCAGACTCCGGGGCCGGGTATACAACAGGGATGCTTTGCAGTGCATCCCTAGCAACTAGTCAGTCTCTAATAAGTCAGGTCTTCAGCTAAAGGTGGAACTGCCACTAGTTAATGCAATATTAACCACGCAAGCGAAACAGACGGAAGTGAATAATCACTTAACCAACTGTGCTAAATTCACTGCTCATAGTCTATGGTTAAGAGCCATCACTGTGGTGAAGAACCCGAAACTTGTGTAGCTCTCATAATCCACAAGAACATTAAAGCCCTATATAGGAATTCTCCTTATAGCAGTATTATATTAATTGCTGGCTGAGGGTCGGAGTTGCACTTTAGTTATGCCGCACCCAACTTCTACTGTCAGTTGTCATTTACGGCCATCTACTGACATGCAACGTTTCATGCAAAAGGTGGCTGGCATCGAGACTTGAAAGCTTTGGGAAAACCCACGCAACTGCACAGAGCAGACAGGGAGAAGGGAAAGTGAGGAAAGTAACAGGTTAGCAAAGCAAACTGCTTAAGAAATTAATCAATTATAAAAGATGTAGAAATGATGTTACTGCTGCTATATATGAAAGATTTTAGATTCTGTTAGCACTAAACGAACACCAAATAAAGAGACTCTATAGTCTTAAGCAGTTATAAGCAGAGTACAATAAACATTTTTCTACAGACTAAGTAAGCATAGGAAAAATTACAAGGCGCTAATGAGGTTAGAGAAATGCCCAACGTAAGAAGGAATCCCACTAAAAGTATTCCCAAAGCTTCCAAGTGCCAGTCACCTCAGGTTGCTCTATATCAACTATGAACAGTAAGGTAGGCACAGACCAAGCAGTTGGTTATACAGCTTGGCACGCAGACACCGGACGAGAGAGACTGCAGCAAGGGTTTCACGTGATCGTGTGTAATGTTCGTCCACACCTTAGTCTTCGACTTGGGGCTGCCTCCATTCTGCCCTTCATCTGAGGCTTCATCTGCTCTACCAGAGTTCAGCCACTTTGTCTTCTCACGTTGCTGTTTCTGAAAACTGTGTCTGAGAGGAGAACATGTGCCTGAGTCACCATCACTGGCAAAGGAATAGCCAGTGACGCTGGCTGGGATCTCAACGTCACTGTACTTTTTAGCCTTGTCTCGCAGGGCAGGACATCTATAGGGGTAGCCAGTTCTGTATCCCTGTGGAAGAATTGAGACAAAAGAAAACAAATGATATGAAAAATAAAGTGACCTACATGTAGTAGAAAGTTTAGAAAATTGTGCTACCCATATGCAGGAATGGGGGATGCATGAAAACTATTTTCCTACTGTCCTTATGTGACTTTTTAATGGAACCATATTGATAAGATACATAGGGTTCCATTAAAACTTTTGCAGTTTGTCTTCTGCAGCTTCAATATATCACTATGTATAAGAACTGCAGTCTAAGGCCGTCTGCAGACAGCCGGGTCAGATCCGGCTGCGAGAATTCTCGCAGCAGGACCCGACCAGAGGGCCTGCAGAGAGCAGCGCGGAACTCACCCGCTCCCGCAGCTCCGGCTCTTTCATGTGCCGGCGCATGCGCAGAGCGGAGCCAGCGGCTGGTGAGAGACTTTTCTGTGCGGGGCGTCTTGTTGCGCGTTAATACGCCCCGCTTCATGTAGAAGGTGAAGCGCTAGCGAGAGCCCAGTGGCAAAATCTGTCTGTGTAAATGCTCCGCACAAGCGCCAACAACCTTAGCAGTGAGGTCAGCGCTCGCGCAGTCGTTTGGTCTGCAACGTTTATATACAGCGATATGTTTAAGCTGCAGATGACAAACTGCGCAACATTTTTAAAGAAACCCGATTGCAAAAATGATTGTCAGCCCAGAATACATACATTTATGTGAACAAAAAAAATTTGGCCTCTAATGGGTTTTCATAAGCTTCAAATAACACAAGTCGTCCCATGTAAAGCAGACCTAAAACTGGTTTAAGCAAAGTAATAAAAGTTACATTTACAAGATTTTCCTTACTAAGTTATCCAGCATTCGCATGAGGGCTTCAAATTCTTGCTCCCCAACAAGCCACTTTGGATGTGTAACTGCATCGCCAGACGGTGACTCAGGTGAACGAGACTTTTTGTATTTGCCAGGATCTAATAGTACCAAATTGTCTGGTCCCCCTGCACTTGCTAAGGTGCGTACCTAAAGTAAGAGAACATTGTGTTAGGAGGTGACAATATACAGAGAAAAGCTAAATCTCTACAAAAGGTTCTATATTTTCACTATTTTACATAAAGAGATGTTCTCATCTCGATCAAACATGGCCGAGATTGCAAAAATATTTATTGCGAGGTGGTCGGGATGATGGAAACAGGCAAGCTACCATGTTTCAACAGCCAACACAGAAGTCAATGGGAGTTGAGTTAAACAAACCATGTACCGTATATACCGGCGTATAAGGCGACGGGGCGTATAAGACGACCCCCCAACTGTCACCTTATACGCCGGTATTCAGTGGAGAAAAAAAAAAAAATTTTATTACTCACCTCCCACGGCGTTCTGTCGCGCTCCGGCAGGATGTCGCTCGCTCCGGCAGGCTGTCGCTCGCTCCTCGTCCCCGCCGCAGCATAGCTTTCTGAATGTGGGGCTTGAAATCCCCGCTTCCAGAAAGCTAATACACACGCCGGCAGCCATGACATCATTGAATGGCTGTGATTGGCTAAAGCACACGTGGCTTCAGCCAATCACACTATTCAATGACATCATTGAATGGGTGTGATTGCTAACACGTGCGCCTTCAGCCAATCACAGCCATTCAATGATGTCATTGAATAGTGTGATTGGCTGAAGCCACGTGTGCTTTAGCCAATCACAGCCATTCAATGCTGTCATGGCTGCCGGCGTGTGTATTAGCTTTCTGGAAGCGGGGATTTCAAGCCCCGCATTCAGAAAGCTATGCTGCGGCGGGGACGAGGAGCGAGCGACAGCCTGCCGGAGCGAGCGACATCCTGCCGGAGCGCGACAGAACGCCGTGGGAGGTGAGTAATAAAATTTTTTTTTTTTACACTTTTTTTTTTTTTGTATTACCGGCGCATAAGACGACCCCCGACTGCAGAGCAGATTTTTCGGGGTTCAAAAGTCGTCTTATACGCCGGTATATACGGTAGCACAGAGAGCTTTGCTGTTTTTGCAGCTCCCGAGTTATGGAAACAGCGCAGCTTTCTGTGCTACACTGTTTGGGTAAATCCCATTGACTTCTATAAGAGTTCCAAAAAAACAGCATAGCACAGGGCGTTGGCTATTTTTAAGATGGGTGCAAAACCCATACCTGGGGCGAAGACCTATCACACTTTTATGAAAGTCTGAGAAGGGAGCAACTCTCGTATAAATAAAATTAGGATAATTTCTTTAGAACATTGAAATAAAACAATTAAAAGAGGTTGTTCCAGAAATTCAAGTTCTCCACTATTCACAAGACAGGGTATAACTTGCTGATTGTTGGGGGTCTCAGTGCTGTAATCCAAGTCACTCTCGAGAACGGGACTCTCACGTACTGCTCTCCTGTCACCACGAGGGTTGGCCACACATTAGCAGCCACCACTCTATTCATTTCAATGGGACTGACGGAAGCATCTGAGCGGGCGCCGCTTGGGTATCTCAGCAGTCCCACTGAAAGTGAATAGAGCACTGGAGTTCGTTCATTCTCCTCCTCACTTGGTGGGTGCAGTAACGCAGCAGTGAGGAGCATAAGGGACAAGGGACTCCTGTTCTTCAGATCAGCCAAGGTCTCAGTGGCAAGACCCCAACAGATCAGCACATTTTACCCTATCCTGTGGATATTGGAGAACTTGAAATTCTGGTACAACTTATTTAAGATACAACAGAATGTTTCCCAAATATGAAACTATAAACATTAATGTAATCACCTGAATCTCACAGGCAGACACAAGATTGTGGATATAATAAAAAGCCTCCTCAACGGTTTCTCCCATAGTTACAAGTCCATGATTTCGGAGGATGAGAACCTACAGAGGGGGGAAAAAAAGGAAAATATTACAAACATTCAATTTGGCAAAGATAAATGCATTAACATCGAGTAAGAATAAGATACTCACTTTGCTCCTTGGACCCAAGTTTTTCTGTATTAATATCTTCTCCTCTTCATCAACCAGTATGCCATGATAGTCGTGGTAAGTGACCTCTCCTAGACACAGAGATTCTGGAGATAGTGGCAGTAAGCCGCATTTCATGGCAGACACCTTGTAGAGAAAGGTAAAAAAAAAAAAAAAAAAAAAAACAGTTTTCATATATTTGGCATGGAAACATTAAATACATTCAATATTATAAGTTTGGGATCAGATGAGGAATGCTTTGACTTTATCAAATTTGAACTAAAAGAATTAAATCTGAGGCATACAGACGTAGAGTAAGGGCTGATACACTTCTATAACATTCATACTACAAGCCTCTACTGTTAAAAGAGGGGTTGACCGGGACTTCTACTACCGATGACCATCCTCAGGGTAAATTATCAATAGCTCTGCCACTCGAGATCCATGGGTCTGCTGTCCATGTAGATAGCACTGTAAGCAGATAGTGCTGTTCATATTGGTACTGTAACTACAGCTTCCACTGAACTCAGCAGGATGTGTGCTTGTAGCCCCAAACAGGCCACTGCAATGTTGACAACGCCATCTGCTTCCAGCTCTGTCCACACAGACAGCAAATCTAAAAATCAATAGGGATCCTGAGTGATTAACCCAATTATCAACTATTGATTACCTAACCTGACAGGTGTAGTAAAAGCCCCAGAGAACCCATTAAAAATGGCTCCAGTTTCTCAATGACCAAAACTGTCTAGATCAAGAATTTTAAATTTGCACAAAAAAAAACAAAAAAACATTTTAAAATCAGCGTGATTGCCTTACAATCCCATCTTATACAGCAGTGGCATGTCACTAGAGCATGCAGTCACTTTGGTGGAAGTCCCATAGTCTGGGACTTCCACCAACCCTTAGAATTAATGGCTCACAGCACTAATTTAGGGCTAGGTTTTCCCTGCACAGCAGCGCTCCTGGCCAACTGCCTGTGCAGGGAAACGCAGCCGCCCCATTCACTTAAAACAGAGCTGTTCTGCACAGTGGATGGTTGTAGGGACGGCAGAGAAAAATAGCGCTCAATCGCTGCTTTTGGACAAAAACACATTTTGAAAGAACAATGGAAACTGCATCGCCACATCCCAAGACCTGTAACATTTTTATTTTTTTGGCAATGGAGGTCTGTGAGGTCCAGTTTTTTTTATGGGAAAAGTTATAGATTTTATTGGTACTATTTTGGAGGAACATTGACTTTTGGATTGCTTTTTATTTATTTTTTGGCCTAAAAATAAAGGAAGAATAGCAGCAATTTTGGCATTGCTTTCTAAGATTACTTTTACCGTGTTCACCATGTGAGCTAAAGAAAATATTTTGAATTGTCTGGGTAGTTACAAATGCGATATTACATATTAAGCGTTTTATCCATTCAGAAGGGGTTTTTGTGGGGAAAATTGCATTTTTAATTTTTTTTTTCTTAAAATTAAACTTTATTGAACTTTTGACACTATTTTTCATTCCGTTAAAGGGACTTAAAAGACGTGATCATTCAATTACTAATATATTGCCTTACTTATATAGTGCATTCTACCAAGCCTATGACAGCAGCCTATTAGACTCTATGGGAGGTGGGGCCTGATAGGCTGAGTTACATGGCAGACGTAGGTGCATTTGGCAGGCTGCCACGGATAACACACTGGTACCTTGTGATTGCACTGCAGCATGCTGATGGGTGACAGAAAAGGTCCCCCTCCACTGTAATCTGCCCACATGTTGCAGTTACTACTTATTGTGGCGTGTACGGGGTTCAACTGCCAGGATCTGAGGTTTCTCCATTCCTGGCTGTTAAAGCAGGAGCCTGGCTGTCAGCAGTCAGCCAAGCAAACACCTTAAAATGATGTATGTGCTGGTTTCAAGCCCATTAGTGAGATCAGTAAAAGGAGTCTTGTGGTCACAAAGGGGTTAAGTGAAACATCTATACAAGAAGAAATTCAAAACTGAAGTGTTTCAAAAGAAGTCACAGGAATAGGCAGGCTAAGAAATATTTAGCAAGCCTAAGACACAGCAAGACAGAAGATAATTGAGACATAGTAGAGGAAAGTGTGCTTTCCATACTCACTGCAGCCCCAGCAGGGGTATGGATATGGACAATGCACTTCACATCAGGTCGGGCTCCATAAATAGCAGAATGCAGCGTGAAGCCAGCTTTGTTCACTCCTAGGTTTGTACTGCCACGGTCCACTATCTCACCTTGAAGATTGACTTTTACCTAAAACATATAACGCATACAAATCACTTCAAAGCTGAAAACTTTTAAAAACTTAAGAAAAAGTGAAAAAATTTTTACACAGTGTGACATCTCTACATCCTATGAGGGCAATCACCCTGAAACAGCTGTCTGTGTATGGTTTCTGGCTTTGGCTTACCATTCCCAGTAATTGTTACAAGACTTGTCTAAAATGTCTAACATTGACTTGCAGGAATGCTGCCTTCTAATAGGTGGTGCTGCAGAGTATTCTTCTATCTTCCCATTTGCTTATTTCGCAAAGGAGCATGGATGGCCTTATAAAAGTCTCCTCGCAGGCCTTCTAGATGCTCTCCTTAAGGAGAAACGATACCCATCCTGACCCGGTTCTACACCCCATCGTACAACAAATATAGAGCCAGCTACTGTGCTTCAATTGTAAATCTAAATGAAGAACGTATTTATGGCAACACTGAGGTTTGGAAGAAGTCAATGGAGTTCAAAAGACAAAACTTACCAAACTAGATGCAGTAACTTCACTGTAAAGGAGTCCGAAGGGAACAATCAGGAAGTGTTCTTGCTCTGAACTGACTCTGACCTAGACACACAACACCAGGTCACATGTATTAGTTAGCAGCAGGAATCTAAAGGCACTTTATCATGTGTTCAGAAAAGCTTGTTTTTAAGTAACTAAACTTTTTCTCAGAAATGAACATCTACGGGTGTCCAAGAGGTGAGGCCCTGCACTATTCTCAGAATGCAGAAGAACTGCATCAATTTGTAAGACTGATTAAGCATCTCAGCACTTCCAGACACCTTAAAGGGGTTGTACCCACTTCTAGGCGTTTTGCTGCAGGAAACGGACAGCTCCGTACACTCTGCAGTGGCTCAGATTGGTACTACAGGCCGAGTCCTATTCACTTCAATAAGACAGCCTGCAGTATCAAACTGAGTCAGTGCACAGTTCACGGAGCTGTCCACTTCCTGCAACAAACCAGCTAGACCTGGTACAACTACTTTAAGGCGTCTGGAAGTACTGAGGTGCTAAGTCAATTTTTCATATGTACATATACGATGCTTTGTACAGATGCTGCGTGATCAACACTAAAATACACACACACACACACACACACACACACACACACACACACACACACACACACACACACACAATTGTGTTTTTTTTTCTCTCCTTCCCCTTTAAAAAAAAAAGGGGGGGGGGGGGGTCACAAAAAGCTATACAGTGCATTATATGTACTCATTGTACAAATAAATACTACAGCTCATCACACAAAGAAAACCCTCATATGACCATGTTGAAGGTAAGGGGGGAGGGGGGGGGGGGGGTGTTGAAAATGATCTCCAAAAATAGTCACGTCCTTAAGACCAACACAGGCCAGGTCCTTAAAGGGTTAACCATTCTCCGAAAAAGGCAGAAGAAAGTCAAAGAATAAAATTACATTTAGCAGGTCTTTACGGTTCAACGCCTTAATGACACAGGACATACAGTTATATCCTGCACATTTGGGGTTTGTATGGAGGGGCCAATCTTGCTCCACACAATCTGGGTGCTGCCTTTTTCTTAGAGCCGACATCCATCTGCACCAGCCACATCCAGTGTGACCGCTGATTAACCCCATTTAAATCCCCTGATCAAAGTTTGGGGGTCATGAACGGCCCACAGCGATACAATTGCGAAGTGCCGGTCGGTTGCCATGGGCCCCCCATCACCTCCCCCAAGCGGTGCCATGGCTAACTGCCTGTTAGATCACGGTATAATGCAATACTGTGGTCTATAAATAAAAATTTAAAAAATGTAATAAGCAGGAAAAACAAACATTAAAAATAAAAAAGGTTTAAATAAAAAAAAAAAAAAAAGTTCCCATACTGATAATTAAGAAAGTTTAGAGCTGCGTCCGTTAAAGTCCAATCTATCAAAGTGACGCATTGTCTTGCACAGTGAATTCAGTCAGGTAGAAGGGGGAAAAAAAACCCCACAGAACTGCATTTTTTTTTCCTTTGGTAACCTAGTGTTCCTGAATTTTTTTTTAATATAAGAGCAAATCAGAAAGTTGTATGTACTCCAAAACGGTACCGATAGAAGCTACAGGATGTCCTGATAAACGAGCTCTCACACAAACTATGTTAAAGGAAAAATAAAGTTATGGCGGTCAGAAGATGGTGACAGAAATTAACTCTTTGCCAAAGTTTATTGCTTTTTTTTTTTAAATTAGTACTGCAAAACAAAATAAAATAAATACATTTGGTATCGTAGTAATCGTAATGCCCCACAGAACAGTGATGTCATTTTTGCAGCAGTATTTACACGGTATGGTTGAATGGTTTTTGTTTTTTCTCCATTTCGCTCTACTCAGAAATCTTTAAAACGTTTTTCAGTATATTATATGGTACATTAAATATCATTGAAAAATACAACTCTGCCCACAAAGACAAGCCCTCATACAGCGATGTCCATGAGTAACGGAAATAAGACTTCTGATTTTTCGAAAGTGGGGAGGAAAAACTGAAAATGAAAAAAGGTTCTTAAGGGGTTAAAAGCTATGGACACCTTTGGAAGGGGCATATTTTTTAACTTAAACGGAGCATTTTGAATTAGTTTTTTGCAATAGGGTTTAATTACAAGTTTTGCAGTGTTTGTCTTTTGCAGTGTCCATTTACATTAGATTAGTCTCTATGGGAGATCTGTCAGTGAGGCTGGACTGACAGCTTACGGTACTTACCGAACAGCTTTTCCAGCATGTTCTTATCAGCTAATTTAGGACCACAAAGTTTCTTTGCTATGGTCATAAATGAGGCTATAAAAAGTGCAGGAGAGAAGAAACAAAGGCTCTAAACTAAACAGTCAGTCCGGCCTCACGGACAGATCTCCTACTGAGACTTAAGGCCTTTTAAGGGTGCATTTACACACAAGGATGATCGCTCAGAAGATGGCTTTTGAGCAATCATTTTGCATAATCCACTAATTGGTACTAATGTCCATTAGTACCAATTAGTAGCATGTGAGTCACTGGGAGCTGAATTAATTCAGAGGACTGCCCGCTGTTCTCTGAATAAAGTCCTTTTCTTCTGCCAGCGGGGCTGACAGCTGAGACAATGTAATCAGAGCTCCCTGGGGCAGAACACAGCATGCGGTCCTTCTTATCAGCTGTTCTGCAGAATGACATATTTCAAGCCAAACTGACATGCATCGTTCAGCAGAAAACTGAAAGATGGGCACATTTACACGCAACGATCATCACTTAAAAGATGGCTTCTGAGCGAAATTTGAGCGATAATCCTTGTGTCTAAATGTGCCCACACACACACACACACACACAATTGTTCAAAATTCGTCCAAACAGCCTGAAAAAGAGCGATAATTGTTACATGCAAACCCGGGCATCATGTGCTTTTCGTTTGGAATCGACGGATTTTAGTTCGCTTAAAAATCAATCAAATAGCCGCTGAAAAACGTTTGTATGTATTTCGCTCATCTTTCAAACAGACTGCAGGATGTTCTCCCTACCTAGGCACGTTTACAATAGCCAGGAGGAGAACAATGTAATGTGGGTGTGTGTTTAAATACAAGCTGGGTTCTGCAAACTCCTCCTGCAGGTCCTATTACATCCAAAATAAGATGATAAAAGGGTTAATGGACATCAGGACTTTATGCAAAAATAATCACTAAATCTTTCAGGCCTTTAGACTACAGTTTCTATATGCAGTAATATGTAGAAGCTGCAGAAACTGTGCAAAACTTACTTGTAATTAGAAAGACTACTGAAAAAATGATTGTCAGCCCAAAATACATGCATTTAGGTGAAAAAACTGCTACATAAAATGTGTTTATGGGAACATATCTTGCTGTAGATAAATACAGTAAATATATCGCAGGCTTCCATTGAAAGTGTATACTGGAAACATAACTTGAGGGGGATGTGCTGCACAAAACAATTATTTTTTGCGGCAGCATCAGGCTGGCTGCACACGGGCGAGTCGGATTTCACATGCGGAATCTAACCCTGTGCCCAGCAGTCATCCGCACGTACCTGGCCTCTGTATTGTGGATGGTAGCCATTCACAGAAAAATAGAACATGCTGCGATTCTTTCCTCCACGGGCAAGGAAGTTGTCTCGGGTTGAACGCCTGGTTTATCCCGCCTTATAAGCCATTTATCAGAAAATGGTTCTCGACCGCCTACAGTTCGGCTTTCGCCCCCCAACATTCAACAGAAACCGCCCTTACAAAGGTGTGAAACGAGTTCCTGACAGCCAAATCAAGGGGTGACTACTCTCTATTGATCCTCCTCTATCTCTCCGCAGCATTTGACACTGTTGACCACAAACTTCTCAGTATGCTTTGCTCGATCGGCCTAAAGGACACTGCTCTCTCCTGGTTCTCCTCCTACCCATTCAACCGCTCCTTCAGTGTCTCCTTTGCTGGCTCTACCTCCCCTCTTCCCCTTGCTGTTGGGGTCCCCCAGGGCTCAGTCCTCAGCCCCCTCTTTTTCTCCATCTACACAGCCCCTATTGGACAAACCATCAGGAGATTTGGCCTCCAATACCACCTCTACGCTGACAACACCTCTTCCAGTGACATCTCTGCAGCTTTCCTCCAGAACGCCACCAACTGCCTGTCCGCTGTCTCTAACACTATGTCCCCTCTCTACCTAAAACTGAACCTCTCAAAAACTGATCTTCTCCTGTTTCCGCCCTCTACTAACAGACCTCATCCTGACATCTCCATCTCAGTGTGTGGCTGCACCATAACTCCCAGACAGCATACCCACTGCCTTGGGGTTATATTAGACTCTGATCTTTCCTCCGCCCCCCCCCCCCCCCCCCAAATCCAATCTCTGGCCCGGACACCTGCATCTCAAGAACATCACAAGAATCCACCTTTTTCGCACTGTAGACACGCTAAAGACGCTCACTGTTGCCCTCAACCACTCTCGCCTTAATTATTGCAACTAGCTGCTGATCGGCCAGACTCTACCCCCTCCAATCCAGCCTGAATGCAGCAGCCAGGCTCCTCTTCCTCACCGTAACTCATCTGTCACCCGCGCCGGCAGCCGTATCTTTACAGATGAGCGGGAGGCTACTCGGCTAAGGCACTACTCGCTCGAGTAGTTAGCCTTAGCGAGTAGACTCGCTCATCTCTAAAAGCGACCCATTGCTGAAATCACACTGTCTTGTGTTAAACATATTTAAAAGTTTTTGTACCAAGAAATAAATTTAATCCCACAGGATAGGAAATAATTTAATGATCATGGGGGTCCGACTGCTAGGACCCCCATCGATCCCAAGAAAAGGGGACACAATGGTCCCCGCATTAATAGAGTAGAGGACACACGTGCGCCACTCCATTCATTTCAGTGGCTGTGCTGGAGATTGACGAGCACTTTTACTTGCCAAATTCAAGTGCTATCATGGAAACAAAAGGAGTGGTAGTGTGCATACGTGTCCTTTGTTCCACTCATACAGGGATGGCTGTGTGCCCTTTTCTAGGGACTAGTGGGGGGCATAGCAGTTTGGCCCCTCAATCATAAAGTTATGCTCCAACAGTAGGAGAAATAAAGATAATCTTGGTACAACTCCTTTAAGACTTTTTTCCCCCCATGTCGCCATCTCCATTAACACCCCCCCCCCCCCCCCCAAAAAAAAACAAAAAAAACTTACATTATTTTCGCATTGATGACCAAGCCCCATAACAGTGACACTTTGTACTGAAGATCATTTTCTGCACTCATCTCATTCTCATCACAGACAGGAATACATTGAAAGGTGACACCTATATACGAATAACACGGGATCCACCATTCCCAATACGTGATGGTCACAGCTCACCTCCCCCTCCCTCCCTGCACAATGACCTCTCACAGGTCACAGAGCATGCTCACAACATTCTCCTATAGAAAACAATGAAAGGAATTTATTGACTGCTTTGCGCCAGTTTCCTGGCCAATAAGAGAAAAGGAAGTCAAATTCATGAGTATGCCAAAAAGTGCAACTTTTTATCTTTTCCTCACTTTTAAAAGGTGATGCGAAAAGTGGGTGTGGTAAAGCAGGGAGGGTCATGGCCAGAAGCTGCCAACATATTTATCATCTTTAAAACTGCCTAAACATATAAGCTTTGAAGGGATTTTTTTTTAAATTGGGGATTGGGGGCAGAGAAAAAAAAAAACACAACAAAAACTCATTTAGTGGGAAGATATTGGCTAAAACAAACTATACTCACCTTTCTGATAATTACCGTGTGAGGGTATATATATATATTGCCATATGTTCTTTATACTTTTATACCTATATGCAAGTTTTATTCAATTCCAAATGAGAAAAAACTTTAATACTTCGCCTTACATCAGATATGCTAAGGTTTTGCAAGAGATGTATCTTAAATTCAGAGAAGAAGAACCAGACACAAGGCCGCATGTACTTGGCCGATTTCCCAGAAGCGCTGGAACAAGATATCAAGATGCTCAAATGTACATAATTTTGACTGTCTTAGGCCAGAAATCCGGACTTCCCATATATGGATGTTAGGCCGGACTTCTTAGAATTGTGTGGGTAATTCTTTGCACTGGAGTTAATTGAATACGTGATTTTCTGTATAAGCCAGAGGCGCCTCACTGTCTAAGGCGGAAATCCGGACTGCCCATATATGGTTATAAGCCCATCACCCCTTAGTGGTGAGAGGGCAGAGGGTATAAGATCTCATGTAATCTGTAATAAAGTGCGCAGTTTTTTCTCCCGTGTGAGGAGCTAGACCAGACTCCTGTGTGTGGTGTCTCTTCTTACGGCCGGCAACGGGGCAAGTGGGGTGGGGCGGATTGGTGTTGCACTTAGAATTTTAACCCTCATAACCGGGTGCAGCACCGCCACACTGGTCCTAGAAGAGACTGCAGCGTTCAGGTGGCATTTATTACCAAGTTAATCAGCAGCCCTCAGCTGTCAGGTGCCATTCATGCACGGATGCTTGCTGAGGCCAATAACTGGCTGAGCGGTACGTGAATGCTGCAGCCTCTTCACACTACAGCAGTGGCCACTGGAAAGGCAAGTGTAGGTTTTTGTGTTTTTTTTTTTAATTAACCCTTTATCTCCGCCATGAAATGACCCCTCGCCCCCATCCACACCCACCCACAAAACCCCTTTGATAATATTTGCTCCACTGGATACATGAAATGCCAGTCACACTTTATTTAATCTCATTGCGATATATTCCCTTTAAAGACTTGAGTGAACTAAACGAAACCGTCACAAAGAATTCAATGTTTTCATTCCATTTGACTTTCCCTTGATCTGCAGGGAGGACTGTGCTTTACAGACTTAAAAGCGATGTTGGCGGCGCTCCAATGTTATATAACATGGGCGTTTTTATACCCATTACTATCAATTTATTCACTTATTGAATACTAAAGCATCTGTCCTCATGAAAGGGTGCTGTAAGGTCAAAGGAAGGGAACAAAGTTTTGTAAGGCTTTTTTCATAGCAGAGATACGTTTTCTTCACTTTGTGCGCTTTACATTCTAAGTCTGCAAAGAGAGACGTCGGCCGGTCAGTAGCCACAAGTGTCTTACAATTCTGATACTTACAGTAATGTGATTGTAGATCAGCTGCGACCAGCCAAACAAATCAGCCAATCGATAAAATGCCGCTAGCTTGCATCTATGCAATTTCTCCCCCTTTTCATAGGCAATCGAGTCAGATCCTCGAAGATCGTTAACGGGAGTTACCATTCCTAAGCCTGAAACCAAATACATGAAGGTTATACATGGTACCGACTAGAAAATAATCGAGCACTAAAGAGACTGTCAGGCTGAGCTTATGGGCTCAAAGTAGCGGATACACCAAGTTTCCCTGCGGTCAGCTCTCAAACCCACCGCTGCAATGCATACGCGGACTAAAAAGGTGCGCAAGCCAAGTAGTCCTCCCATTCTATGAACGCGACCAAGTAGTCTTCTAGGAGCAGACAGTGAGGGAACGGCAAGTATAAAAACTTACATCTCCGGACTCAACGAGTCAGCTTTTTGAGTCCATAGGCTTAGTCATAGGCATCAAAGCAGCTAACAGAGAAAGCTGCAGCTTTCAGGGTCTAGAAATGGTTTGTAACCTTGTCTTGCAACGTTTCCTTCTACTGAATGGACTGAGCTGCATAATTTATACCACCTGCCTCTCATTCCCCACAGTTCTGGATTTCATGATATGACCTTGTTTTATTGATTTCTGTCAATGCTGCTGAAATGAAAAAATATGCGACACAGGAAACCCAGCTGAAAGTCGGAAAAAACCTCTGACCCTGCTCTAATTGCATCTTGATAAAAGCATGTTGGATCTACGTAAGGAACCTCAGCCGTCACGTGGAGTTTTCTTGGCGACTTAAACGCAAATATGTCATTGCAAAAATATCACACAATTAAATGCATATTCATAAGAGAAGACCGTGAAAGAGTTCCTCCGCGCGGCATGAGAGACATGCAGCAATTACTAAAGTGATCTGAAGTCAACTATTTACATACTGAATGTCACAGGGGGCATTTCCATTTAATACATATTTAATTAAAGGCAAATCTATTTACACAGGCCAATAATGTGCCAAAAGAGAGTTCACACGAACGCTCGTTTCAGATCATTAGGTCCTGATGCATGCCCGCTGAACCAGCCTGCCATCTAAGGGGTATGGAGGTGTTCCAGTTGCGCATGTTTAATTTTAACACACCCGATTCTTTTTTTAGCCCCCTTAGTGGAGATAAGCCGTTGCCAGTCACCTGGCAGCGGGTTACTTCCCATATGCAATTGTGAACACGTACATGCTTGGCTTGAGTGTGTACACATGCATGGTGAGACGAAGAGTAGAGTCGTCCGAAAGAGCTATCTTAAATGTATGACTAGCATAACAGTCATATGATGCGTACTCACTCAAATTTAATGCTGCCATTCCCCCTTGAGGAGCTGATGGGTAAACACTTGGCACAGTTGTGGTCATGAAGTCTGCTATCTGTTGTAGTGCCAACAAGCCAGTTGGGTTTTTGCCTTTTTTAAGCTGATCTTGAATCATTGTTTCCAGTTCTTCACAGAACGCCTGAAAGAAAGTCAGTCAGCAAGAATGAAAAACACACAAATACCCCGGGTGAAAGCAATGGCACTAATGTGAACAGAGCATCTGCGAATTGCTCCTGTGGCCTAGGATGCTGGCAGCAAAGAAAAGTCTGAAGACAACAGTCCATCCTTGGTTCATATAGAAATTTTTTTGTACTAAGTCTGGTAACCTGTAGTGGATAAGGAAGAAGATTTAACATTTAGCTTTTGCTCTTTAAGGGGGCGTTTACACGGGGCGTAAATCCTGTGGAACACCCGCAACAAATTCCGCATCCAAAGTTCGCTCCGTTGGTGCAGATTTTTACTCGATATTGCTGCGTAACCGTAGCTGGTTTCATATGTCGCAGTGCTCACCTTCAAAGACTTCAGTTGTTGGTGCACTCCTTAGCCCGGCGGTCTGTACTGAGCGCAGCGCTGCTGGAGTGCGCTGAGAGCCGAAGACTTCAGAGTTGAGAGCGGTATCTTCTGTGGGTAGTCGGCTATTTCGAATGAAAATCCACAACAATGGTGTGGATTTAGAATGTTTTGGATGTAGAAATGCTGCAAAATTTTCTGCAGACATTCTGCAGCATTTCCGTATAAACACACCCGAATTTACACAGAAAAATGGCTTACTGCTTGTCTTTCCAGTGTAAAAGAATGACAGGGGCAGAAACGATGGTTTCCATCTTACTTATTCACCCCTACGGTGCTGTCCAGGTTCTGTCCCCAGAACCTTTCTGAATACGGGACAAGCCAGGATAGAACCAGCTCTGCTTACACATATCATGAAAAAACAGCCTGAACTGCATTTTACCTGTGAAACCCCTCAGCCATAAAAAAAAAAAAAAAAGTAAGGAATCGCATCATTAGAGGTTTAAAAAACAAAAAAACACGTTGGGGTGATTTTCGGCAGCTATGCACGCCCGAACCCTTAAGATATTTGCAATTAACCTGGAATACTTAGTGCACAGTCTATTAAGCACGTAGACGTCAGCCAGGAGAGCTCATTCCTCGCCTTAGAAGCCTGTTCTCTGTGGTCTGAACAGATTGTGTCCACCTTTATATTTTGCATTAAATGGCTCTCATTAAATGGTGAAATGGTAAGTCACACTACAGCTGCTACCTGCAGGACATCAACCTCTTTAATTAAAATGCCTTGGATTGCAGATTTGCTTTCCAGCTATAACCAGTGTGCCGCCTGCAGCCCAGATTTTAACACGCCAATAGAAGCAACTTAAATGTCAAATAACTTCCTCCCTCATGTGACTGTGTACTAATGGTGTGCAATGGTTGAGGTATAGCTTATGGCTTGCACCCCCAAGCCTTCTAGAGTATTTGGATAATCCCATTAATATAACATATGGTATAAAACTAATATCCCAATGTACATTACACTTGTCACCACAGTACATTTCCAGAGTAGCGATCTGCATCCTTCCATTGTTGAGTATGTAATCTGCAGTAATCCAAATGAAGTGTTATATGTGGGGTCACTAGTTATATGAGGAAGTATCCCTGTAACTTTTAATGACTTCCTTTAAGGAATTCTAACTTTACTTCACATCATACACCTAACATAAGGCTGTCACGCCGCGCGAAGACGCAGGACTTCAGATAGTTGACTGAGGCCTAAAAGGAATACAGAGTGTAGCAGATGACAGATTTTCTCTTGCAACCTGCAATCTAAATTGGTTGCAATAGATACCTCTCATAATATAAATATATATCTGCTTCATACGGCCGACACAGTATTGCAGGCACCTGCTGTCCCCTGGGCCAAGGCAGAAGAGCGAATCAGTTTCATGTTATGCCCCACAGCCGTCCTGTGCTCTGCTGGACGTTTGTGACAACTTCCGTGTGTCCCTCCTGCACTCTCAGCTCCTATGGCAAAGAACGAACTGGCCCAGAAACTGCAGCACTGCTTGGTGCTGGAAGAAGCTGCGCACTTGTCTAAGCACTGGGTTCAGTCTCATGCAGTGAAATACGCACAAGGTGGTTTGCAAAGTGTAAATTTGCTTGTATAGGAGTTCATAAAGCCTGTACAAGCATCACAAACTCTGCTTGTAAGGCCGGCCTCACGCGACCGGCATCCATGTAGCCGATCTGTAGCAAATCGCCCGCAGTGAAAAAGGTATGTACATTCACTTTATTCCGCGAGTGGAGGAAAAAAAAAAAAAAAGAAAAAAAAAAAAGAAATCGCAGCCCGCTCTATTTTGCTACAGACGGATAGGCCACGGGTACCCGCTTCATCACCTAGCAACGGCACGGTAAATACAAAAATATATTTAAAAAAAATAAATAAATAAAATAAAAATAAAAACACACACCTTTGTATTGCACAGTCTGCGAGCCTCCGTGCTCATCCACAGTGCAGATTTTTCAGGTATGTAGGGTCACCAGCCAGGGTTACAGCCGTATCCCGCATGTGGACTCTGACCCGGTCTAATCTATATTTTATTCAGACTTTTTACATTAGGCCAGGCACACACAACCGTGTTGGTACAGTGTGTTCCGTGGTGGCCATATTTCCGCTCACATGACTTGAGCGAAAAATGCGCAAGAAGAAGAAAAAAAAAACAACTTGCAGCATGTTGTTCTTGGCGCTTATTACGTGCACATACACAAGATAGTACATGGTGTTCGGCGGCGCCCAGCAAGTACGTAAGGTCATTGCGTACTTGCTGCATGCCTCTTGTAGGCAGCACCTGACAGATTACGGCTGTCTAAACCCGGGCTCATGCTCAGTTTTTGGACTGGATGCGAGAACAGCTCTTACTCACCGGACTCTGGAGTATCATGGAGACTCTCTTTTTCTGCTCCATCATGTTGAAGTCCTGGCGGAGGTCAGGTGCCATGTTTCTCTCTCTCAAATATTCTGGGTTGTTCTCGTCCACACGATCAAAATACTTCTCTTTATGTGGAGCGTTTGTTGGGGGTGGTGAAGTCACCACCCCTGCACTGGAATCACCATTCATAGTACAAGCTTATCTTGCCCTGGAGAAAAGCAAAGCGAAAGCATTATTTGTGCAAAAAGTTTGAAAAACTACATGATATAACTTGGTAGCTTGCACACAAAATCTAGCCTGTATCAGGTACCTGCCAGCAATTAAGGCACGCTCTGGACACGGTCGATGTGTATGCCAAATGCAGAAACCAGAATGTGATGTAAACAGAACAAGTGAAAGTAATTGTTTGCATTAAGATTCTTTCACTTATCAGGCACAAAGTAACGAAAACCTCTACGCCTCCGCCTACCACATATCGGTATGTGAAGAGTACCAGCAGGCGCTCCACAGCAACTCCAAGGGATTACAGAAGAGAAGCAAGATAATTGTACTCAATTACAGGGGCATTTTATTAAATAGAAATTGAAGCAATTAAAGGGCTTCCTCATGTAGAAAATACACTTTACTGGAATTACCAGGAAAAATGCACAACCACTACAAAAAAATAAAAGGTCATGTAAAATATATGTGAAATATATCAGTTTGTTTTATCAATTAAAACCAGGATATAAAAAATATATTAGAAAAATGTTTAAAAAAAATAAAATTTATTTTAGGATTCGATCATTTTTCATTCTGTTGTCTGGACATGACTATGGGGCAGCCATCTTTCCTGTGCTACATTTGAACGGGCTTCATTCCAAGAAAGAGTTCTCCAAATCGGACAGCCTCTAAAGCCACCCATACACATGAAGAGCAGGGCCGTGAAATCAGTCAGTAAAAATGTACTAATGAGGGTTTAAAGTGACCCTCCAGTTTTGGAACAAAATGTTGCCATGGGACTGAAGGAGGGAGTTATTCTACCTGCTGTTATTGTGTGCCAAGGCCTCCCGGATTGGCTGGTTCTGGGTCCCGTTTTCAGCCATCAATGACGGCTGGAGCAATCTTCAGACTACCTAATCCCAGCACTGCATTGGTAATGTTGTGCTACACCTGCACTATGCCTGCTCTCTCATTGGCCAGAGCTGTCCACAGAAGTGCTGGCCAATCAGAGCAGTGCCCAGTGTGCCATTTCAGCTGCCATCAGCTGGATCAGAGGGACATTGGCAGAGAAGAGCAGCAGGTGATATACCCCCACCCTACAGAGGTTTGTCCCGAAACTGCAGGCATGCTTCATAGCAAAAACTAAACTGTATATATTACAAAAACCCAGATGTAACCACTTTGTTACAGTAAGTTACACATGAGGCTTCTATGAAGGCGTGGGGTGTGGAGTTTAGCTTATTGACTTCACATCCGTAGTGGGAAGGGTTCCCCAACACAGTCTGTACTCCAATACGAAACTCTCCTTGCACAATACTGAAGGCATCGTATGACCGGTAGGTCCCCGTCTGACAGTGTGCTGTCTACAATTAGCATACTACTCGGCATTTACTGTATACGAATTAAAACACCATATTACTGGAGGGTTGTGTCTTCTGAAGACAAGCCACATATAAAGCAGATGATATTTTTTTAGCCACATTATGTCATTTCTTAAATGCTTTCATGGAGGATTCCTCTGAAAAGCAATTACAACCACTTAGCAATTTTCTCGTTATTACACAATCCACAGGTGTAAGTGATTAGTGAAGAGTGAAACCAGATGTTCTGGGCACAGTGGTGAAAAGTCCAGAGGATTCCTAAAAATGCGGCCAGATAAGCACAAATGTAAAGATTTAACTTCTTGGAAGCATCTTGAATTACACTTCTGAAGGTTTCGTCCATATCAGTAGTCCCTAGTTTCCCTGAAAATTAGACCTACCCTGATTTTTCTGGCTTTTCGGAGAGGCTTGAAATATAAGCCTTAGGCCCCCTGTCCATGGGCGTTGCAGTATCCCACAGCGAATCTCTGCTGCGGGAGCTGCCGCCTGAGCGCAGGAGCCGCCGCCTGAGCGCAGGAGCCGCCGCCTGAGCGCAGGAGCCGCCGCCTGAGCGCAGGAGCCGCCGCCTGAGCGCAGGAGCCGCCGCCTGAGTGCAGGAGCCGCCGCCTGAGCGCAGGAGCCGGCAGACGAATCTTCGCTGGTCAGCCTGATAGCTGAGAATTGCCGGCTACGAGCAGAGAATCGCAATGATTCTCCGAACGTGGACACGGGGCCGGCGCTTTCCATAGCAACGCTATGGAAAGCTTCAGACGGCGTGATTCGCCGGCGATTTACTGCCAGCGAAATCACGTATGTGGACACGGGGCCTTACTCTAAAAATAAGACCAAGCTGCATTACATGAAAAGAAAAAAAAAACCCTTACTTACCTAGCAGGCTCGTTACGGGTCCTCCTGCAGCTGTCCGGAGCTCTGCAGTGTCCCCCACAGTCCTCATTCATCCACAGAAGATCACTTCCTGGTTACGGGATTCATAAATCCCACCTCCAGTAAGCGATGGCTGTGATTGACTCATCAAGCACTGCATTCATTGGCCGAGCAGTGGATGTGTGAGGGCACACTAGGCAATAGGGCATAGATAACTTAACAGATCACTAGTGGAGAGGATTGTTTGATTATCCGACAAGCACCAGCAGCTTCAACGGCACCGACGATGTAGGTCTTCATGTCTGAAGACCTAGGTGAGCACCTCAATCCTGCCTTTGCTATAGAGCGGCACTCTGCCCCCACTGCTGGAGGGATGGTCTGGGGGGGTTCATACAACAGTTGGTCACCCCTAGTAGCTCAGCGATATGTTCAGGACGTCCTGCAGCCACATGTGTTCTACTCATGGCGGCTTCCAAGAGGTATTTTCCAGCAGGCTGATGCTCGGCCGCACACAGATCATTCCTCCCAGTACAGGTGAAGAAGTCAAGAATTGTGTATCGAGGCAAAATAGTACAACCCAAAAGAAAACAAGCAGCTACTGTTAACATGAAACGGCAAGACTAAGGGCTCATGCATAAAACGCTGCAGGTCTCCCGTGGAGTTTTATACCTTGCAGCCCATACGCTCTGCCGGCATTGACTGCGTATGGGCTGAGTAAGACACTGCGCATGCCTGCGAATCACACGTCACGGACACTCAGTGTAATTTTTTTTTTTGTAATTCCCCACTGTTCAATGTATTGCATCTGGACAGCAAATCATACAGAGTCCACAGAAGGGCAAACAAGTAGAGCATGCTGCGATTTAGGCCTCATGTCCACAGGCGGTTAGGATTCTGCACGCGGGGGCCCGCAGTGGAATCCGACCGCGGCCGAGGACCCTGCTTACCCATCCGGGTCTTCTGCATACCTGTATGGGTTTTCTATTTTCTTCACCGCAGATGTGTGCAGAAGCACCGCCCACCTCACATGCCCAGTAGTTTTTGTTTTTATTAACTCCTGTGGCAATTGAATTGCGGATGGGCTGCGAATCTGGACAGCTTTCATTGACTTCAATGGAAGCCGTCCAGGCGGGAACCGCACTGAAATGGAACATGCTGCGATTTGTTTTACGGACGTTTTGGTCAGAAAACAAAAACAATTCTGCATGTGCAGACGCCTATGCTTCCCTATCGGCGGCTTGATTTGCAGATCTTCTACGTGGGTGACCCGCAAATCAGGCCCACCCATGGACATTGGGCATTAGTTCTCTTGCGTACTGATATGCTGTGTCCACACACAGGCGTGCATGGAAGAATGAAACTCCACTGACTGTCATTGCCTCCATTCACCGTGTATCATGAATTGAATATCACCGATTGAAAGGGTCACATATACACAATAAGTTTCTCTTGTGCAGTTAGGATAACTGTTCTGAACTTGTGTATGCCACTACAGTGGAAGGTACCAGTCCTATTATAGGACCGATAGACCCTCTTCCCGCACGTCACATACACATCACTTCATAGCTCCTATTATATGGCAAGTATTTTTCCGCCATACTTTCCTTTAATGGAATATATAACCAGTTTTGACTTGGTTGAATGTGCTGTACGCACTTCACATAAGTCACACAACGTCAAACCTCCATGACCTGACAGCTGGTTCAAGTGTTCAGACATCGCCCTAATCTCCTCTCGTGTACTTACTACCTTCTATAGTAAACAGCCTAGTAAGCCCTGAACTCTGACCCTCTAAATACTGAGAGCAGAGTCAGACTTACCCTGTCAACAAGCCTCATCTCCACCGCAGGGTATCTAGGAATATCATCTATGTGCAAATTAGGACTTGCAAAAATCCTCCCCTTCTTCCACGGCGGGCACAGCTCTGATGCCAGCCATAATGGCACGTTCATCTGTGAAACCCACTTATTTGTCCAAATAAAACGGATTAAAACATAGCATTTTACAGAACTATATATTATAATGGAGTTCAATGTGGTCACATTTTGCATAGGTTTGACTGCTCTTTGCCTGACAAAAGTTTGTTTTTTTGTGGGATCAAAAGTGAAGCCTGCCACGCTTTTCTGTCCCACAAAAAAAAAAGTTTACATTGCAGTCAATGGAAAACATGGATGTAAGTTCCCATAAACTTAACATGATTGTTTGTAACCCATGGAGGGCCGGGGAAAGAGCTGAACTACAAACCTTTACAGTGACAAAAAAAATAAAAGCACATATGATTTTTAAAATATGAATATATGCCTAAAATGCGTTTATGCACTTTTCTGGCATACATAGACAATACTTGAAAATGCAAGTGTGGACAGACCCTTAAAGAGGGTATTCCAGAGACTGGAGAAAATTTCCCCAAAGTTTCCACTTATTACCATTATTCAAAACATCCATCTAAGGCTGCCTGTCCACGGGCGTTGCAGTATTCCACGGCAGATCTCCGCCACGGGAGCCGCTGCCGGGGAGCAGAAACCAGCTGACGGATCTGCGCGGTGAGCCTATCTGACAGATAGGCGCACTGTGGAGAATCGCGGCAATACGCGCAGCATGCTACGATTTACCGGCCGAGAGCAGAAAAATCTCTATGATTCTCCACTCGTGGACAAGTGGGCTGCGCTTTCCCCAGCAACCCTATGGAAAGCATGCACTGCATTCCCTGCGGCCGGATTATCGCCACGGGGAACGCAATGCAAAAATGCAGCCTAAAGCAAACTGAACTCCAGTAACTTTTCTGCTGACCTGCACCAGTCAGCTTCAGATTTCCATATAAAAATGGCCTCCGTGAAGTGCAAAAACTACATGAACAATACATTTGAACATATTATTAAACAGCATGTATGCAAGTACCTGGATGAGAATGGAGTAATTAACCGGAGCCAGCATGGGTTTGTAACAAACAAGTCATGCCAAATGAATCCAATTTCCTTCTGTGACAGAATCACCCACTGGGTTGATCAGGAAAATGCGGTGGATATAGTATATCTGGACTACTTAGTAAAGCATTTGACAAAGTATCTCATACCATGCTTATTGAAAAAAAATGACCAAATATGGGATTGACAAGGCAACTGTTAGGTGGATTCACAACTGGCTGAGTGATCGTACTCAAAGAGTGGTCATAAATGGCTGCACATCCAAATGGAAGAATGTATCAAGTGGGGAACCACAAGGCTCTGTCCGTGGCCTGGTGTTGTTCAACAGTTTTATTAATTATCTCAGGAGGGAATTGAGGAGAAACAGATCAAATTTGCCGACGACACAAAGCTAGAAGGGATAGCTAACAGTAGGGAAGAGAAAGACATGATTTAAAAAGATCTGAATAAACTTTGAACAGTGGGCAGCGACTAAAGAATGGGAGGAATTGAGCTGAGCAGCAGCACATTTAATAAAGACTTGGGTATACCAACAGATCACAGACTGAACATGAGTCAACAATGTGATGCAGCAGCAAAAAAAAAAGGTAAACAATTCTGGGATGTATTAAAAGAAGCATAGAGTCTAGATCACATGACGTAATTATCCCCCTCTACTCTTTCTTAGTCAGGCCTCATCCGGAATATTGTGTCCAGTTCTGGGTGCCCCACTTCAAAAAAGACAGACAAACTGGAGCAAGCTCAGAAAAGAGCTACCATGACAAACAGTTAAAGGACCTGGAAATGTTTTGCTTGCAAAAATGAAGGCTGAGAGGAGACTTCATAGCGGTCTACAAATATCTGAAGGGCCGTCACAGTGCTGAGGTATCAGCCCTATTCTCCTTTGCACAAGGAAAGACTAGGAGCTATGGGATGAGACTGAAGACTTTTAATATCCAATTTGTGTCTCCTCCCTTTCAGAGGCTGGACAGACATCTGTCTGGGATGATTTAGGCCCGAATGTTCACAGGCTGATTTTAATT
Organism: Eleutherodactylus coqui; assembly: GCF_035609145.1. Classification (NCBI taxonomy): domain Eukaryota; kingdom Metazoa; phylum Chordata; class Amphibia; order Anura; family Eleutherodactylidae; genus Eleutherodactylus; species Eleutherodactylus coqui. Next base: position 56,480,159 of record NC_089843.1, read on the forward strand.
ATAAAATCTGCACATCTCCCTTGCGTGCGATCACCAGATCTAGTAGCCCATAAGGATACATTAACACCCACAGGGCAATTTAATGCATGGGGATGTGATTTTTTTCTCAGCGTGCAGATCTCCATTTTTCTGCGGATCCCGCAGGGACAGCTTCTATTGAAGTCAATGGAAGCAGTTATATCCACGGCACAGCCACAGCTGTCAATATGGCTGTGCCACCGAAAAAAAAAAAGAAAAAGCAGGGCGTATGCGCGGCACGCCGTACGCATGCGCTGGACAGAAGAAAGAAGATCCAGCCACGGCGGTGGAGAGCTCTGCAGCGTCCGGACAGGTGAGTAAATGTCATTTTTGGCCTCATGGCTGCAGGCACGGGTGGAAACCGATATGTGCCCGTGGACATGAGGCACAGTACATCCCGTGCAGATATTTGATGCAGATTTCCGCAGCGCATGATCTTTGAACTGTATTTTTTTGGCTTGCGGGAGATCCCAGATTTTTCACACGCGGATGTACGCAGATGCACTACAGATCATCCACGTCTGAAAAACTGCAATCCCACCTCACAGCCTTTTCTTCACCTTCCCAATTTAATTTATCCTTCAGTGTATTTGCAGATGCACTGCGGATCTCCCACACCTATAGAGATCAATGGGGCCCATCAGCGTTAAAATGGAGCATGCTGCGTTTTTTCCCCCCGCAGATCGCAATCAAACACATCCGTGGCTGTTAAACTAGCTGCAGATGGTCAATGATTCCCTATGGGGAAAAATGGTTTGCGGATTTGCTAAATGAATTATGCCCATAGACATGAGGCCTTAATAAATCCTGCATTGAACAGAGGGTTGGACCAAATGACCAAGGGGGCCCTTCTAAATCTACCATTATATCCCTCACAATGCTCCATTGCCAGTTACAACTGTATCAACATTAAAGAATGTGAAGGCACTGAGCATGCCTGACCAGTAAAACAGAAGCATACAGGCCGTAAGCATTGGATACCAATGGAGAACTAAGCGGGGCAGAGGGGAGAGGCGACAGGTAAAGCGATATCTCTGCAGCTTTATAAAACAAGTCAAAGTATTATATTGCAAAAGTACATGCCATCACCTGGGACAGACGAAGGGAAATGCACTTGAGCGATATAAAAAGGAAAAGCAAAACCACAGAAGTAGGAAATAAGTGTATATGTCTACCTAACAAAAAGAACCAATCACCCCATTTCCCGTGCTGTCTAATGTCCTCCAAGGAGAGCAGCTCTACTGATTTCTAAAGTCTTGTCCGCTCTTCATGATCCCGATTTCCTGGAGTGCTCCTGTCGCAGTGGGGTAGCAGGGACTTGGGATAACGTACCGGCTTACTTGGCCATTCCTGGATCCCCCATGCAGTGACAGCTGCAGCCTGGATCACATGACAAGGGATTTCATCTATTTTCGTTATGTGGCTAGTAAAGACATGCCGAGGCCCTCTACTTGGTTCAGATAAGAGAGAAATGCCAGTCGGAGCGCTGCAAACCACTTCAGCGTCTTCAGTCTAATCATTAACTAGCTATAGTGTTGTTGCTGTAAGGTTTGCTCTGGTTACAGCAGAGCTTTGTATCCGGTATCGGCGAAGTTGGCTTCATGGGGACGAGATGACCCCAATACCCTTCTGTGTGGCCCAATGATCAGATGGGCACTTCTCCAATCCATCGTGAACTCTGGCACTCAACTCATTCTTCTCATATACCTCAAATATCAGTTGCTTCACTTGCCAAACACAACGCCCTTACGTAACCCTATACGGCTATAAACACTGTGCACAAGTCTCTGAAATGCTCTTCATTGACATCCCAAATGAAACCTAAGCGATCAATCTGCAAACTTACAACCTAAAGTGCTGTCCAAATGTCCCCCATTAAAAGCCCAAACGCCAAAAAAATAAAAATAAGAGCCCTTGTGGGTGACAATCCCCAACTATGAAAGAATACGCTGAACACAAGAATAACATTGTGCCGTTAGAAGAAAAGGCCTGCAAATTAGTGTGCCAGGCCAGCAACGAGAACATTAGAGGCGTAGCATTAAATTGTTGCATACAAGGTATGTCTCCGTTCTAATGCTGGGAACCACTTATCGGAATGCTTTTTATGGCCGCTATTCTTTGAAGGCTGGCAGACAGAAGTCTGTTTTCAGCAGATCACTTTGTACAATACATTGTTCCACAAGTCATTTAGACTCCTAAGAAACTGAAGCCTTCTGCGCCTTGCCCTACTTCCAACTCCGTGCAGCTGTAAACCATCAGACACAGACCAGCCTTTGTTGTTCTAGACGAAGGACAACTCTGTTACTGGACTCATCCAATCTTCCGGGTCAGGGGAGATCGACTTGTGGAAAGTTCAACTGGACTTGATTAGGAAAATCTTGAAAAATGGTTTCCTCTCACCCAAATTACAAAACAAGATGCGCAGACGGTACAAGAACATCTCTCTGTACCAGTCCAGTCCTAACGGAGGTCTGACCTTTAGGGCAAGTTCACAAAGTGCAATAAAAAAAATTGTGGGGTTTCCTTTTGCACCAATTTTACGAAAGCAGCATAAAATGCAGTCCGAGCTCAGCACGCAAAAGTACCCTCAGGGGGTAGATTTGCTGCAGATTTTCCAGGCAGTCCCTGTTAAGAAAATTGTAGATCAATGTATCAGTTAATGGGTTTTCTATTAGATTGTAGACTGGAAAGATACAGCATGATGCTAGTATAAGTATTGAAGGGGTTAAACAAAACTTATTCTATACTAGTGAATGGTACTAGAGACCAACAGAAGATAAGATAGCCCTCCAGACCCCCCCCCCCCCCCCCTGCATTCCTTTTCACCGAATTCATAACGGTTTCATTGTATGTTCTAGTTACACCTTAAAAGGTGAAACTCATGTTAAGCATTTAAGTTGTACCCCATCATTTATTATTATTAATCCTGGAGGCATGTACTTTTCCTGTGATGTCATTTATGGTATATAAACCACATACACCTTAGAATAAATTAGAAATCATTTGATACCGCAGCAAGGCTGGAGTGATTTGTATTTCTCCTGGGCTCAGACTTTTACACAAGATCTGGGATTGTCTTCTCCTTGATAAACACAAATTCTCCTTACAGACCCCTCACAGCATTTACAGGAGCAGCAAGGTTGATGAAGTTTCATAAGTCCTACCCACGTGATAGATTTAATTTTTCACAGCATAATATTTTTGGTGCAGATTCCACCTCTTTAACCACACATGAACATAACTTTAGACTAGTTTCATACGTGCGAGATCAGGCCGTGAAACGTGGCCAGATATCGTGCTTGCCGACCTGTGATGTCCCTGCAGATGTGAGGCATTTTTGTGCTAAAACCACCTCACATCACTCTTCCATGGGTAAGACTTGCATCGCACCTGCCCCGTTAAACAGGTCATGTCGCTATCTTTTCACACGCCACAATGCAGCAATTGAGCAGGGCAGAATGCGGGGAAATGGGGCTCATACTTGTGCAAGATTTCTCTCGGACGTGTTAAAACTGCACTAAATTGATTTTTAGCAGCTGAATAAATCTGAAGCAAATCGACACCTTTTGGTGCGAAGCGATAGCAGATTTTACCTCTTTAACCCTTTCCAATCCACTGTCTGATGTCTGAAGACATTCTCATTGAAGGCCGCACAGCTCCAATGTTGGAAGACGTCCGTCAGGGAATTCTTACTGTATAATACTGGCCGCTCTGTTGTCGGGGGCCTCTCCAGCATGTCCCATGCTGCAGTACTGGCTCTAGCCAGCAGATGGCGCCATTGTGAGATGGCAGAAAGAGAAAGCCCTCTAGGAAACCCTAAATCCAAAATTGGATTGCAAAGGGTTAATTTGAATTGTGCTTAAAAGGGCGAGATCTGGATCCAAAATCCAAATCAGCGGTTGTTTTTGGCTTGATTGGGGCTCACTGCCCAAGTTCTCTATGTCAAGTACACAAGGGACGGATAACTTCACTAAACATTTTCTGTTATTTTGTAGAACTGGTGCAGGCAATGAAATATTCATAGACTTATTTTATTCAGAAGGTTATGAATAGTTCATTGGGATGTACATGAGTGAACACAAGCCAGCAGACAGTCTGATGCTTCCTTTTAGTGAGCAGTTCATCTTTATTAACCATGTTCAAACATTGCACAGGTAATGGTGTAGCTTTCAAAGCATGTCCTCTCCATCGTAGCTATGCTGCAGCCCTCTATATTAGCATGTAGGGTTGGTTGGCCCCCAAGCATCTGGGCACAGGCAGTCTCATCTGTGTTTTCCACATCGGAGAGGAGTGGGGCATATCACAACAGGCAAGTACTAGCAATGCAATGTTGACATCTCTGCCCCCCCCCCCCCCCCCCCCCCCATTTACTAGCAGCATGGGGATCTCCTGCTTCCCTGTGTGGCAGAAAGGAGTAGATGGGAGGTGTCCATGCATGTGCCGGACTATCTAGACTGTAGTTTACAGAGTCAGTGGAGCATTCAGCAGCTTCAACTACTCAGATAATAGAGAGCTGCATGCAGGATTGCTCCCTTTGTAGAGTACAAAACGGAGAGAAGGCAAGGAGACTCCTGGACGGGGCACTGGGCCAAATCTGATTCAATCCAAGTTGAAGACCAAGGACATATTTGTCCTATAGTCTAAAGTGTTTCAAAGGGTTAAAGCAAGTCCGTCACCATATTTTTTGGCTTTGTAAAACATAACTTTACATGAACGATGCCATGAAGAATGCAGAGGTACCTTTATGTTTTTTCAATCTGGCTCCCATCCTGAGTTATAACCCTAGAAGTTCTTCACACTCCATATGCTAGTTAGTGGTGGGCAGTCTAATGGCCAGTCTCAGTCTGGACTCTCTTCCTGTCTATTCTACTATAAGCCACCCCCTTATTTGCTCAGTGATATTTCTGGCTCCTCCCACTGGAGACATGATGCACATGACCTTCAATGCACTTGTGCCGTACCGACGCTGTACGCGCCCGACATCGGTCTGCTCCAAGATGTAGTCACAGCGCATATGACCGATCATTGGGAGCGGCGCAAGCGCATTAAAGGTGCGGTGAATAACGCCTCCAGTGGGCGGAGTTGGAGACCTCACGGAGTGTTTTTTTTAGTAGAACAGGCAGGGAGGGGGCCTGGACTGCTGACAGAGGTGGACCTCCCACCGGCTGGTCTACTGCTAATTAGCATATGGCAAGCAAAAAATATCTGGGGCTATATCATGAGATGGGAGCCAGATTGGAAAAAAAGATAAAAAAAGATCATTCCTCATGATGTTGCACGTGTAAAAATATATTGGGTTAGTAGTCCAAACAAATTGTGTCAGACATCCTTTAGGCTTCATTGAATCACCCCAAAGGGGTTGCAATCTCCCAATGTGGGCCTCACAACAGAGAAGGTTGTGCATGCCTGACGTAGAGCGGTTTATGCAAGTCTAGAAATACTTTACGTTGTAATTGTGTCTCGAGTTTAACACATTGCCGACTAGCGATATGGAGTTTTGGATGAAATCCTAACAAGGGCACTTTATCAACATACGTACTGGAAGAAGAATCTATTAGATGCACGTGAGATAGCGGCTGTGGTAAATCACTAGTGAGCATCGCCAGGGCAGATAACAGGGTACAAGAGTCAACTAACGCTACATAAAAGTACTCCAAGCACATGAAAAGGTCATCTGAGTAGATGCAGCAAGAGTATAAAAGAGAAGAGTGGATTATTTCCAACTGAGCCAAGGAGACCGGTCTAGCTCAGCTCCGATGCTCTTCAACATCCACGCCAATAAGCTGACCACAGCCCTGGAGCCCATTCAGCACCAGGTCAGCTGGTGCTGAATGGGCACCAGGGCTGCTGGTTAACAGCTGAGGATCATCTGCTAACAACTGAGAAAGACCTCCAAGACCACATGGGAACAGTCATGGCCACAAGCCACAACCAGCAGCTCCCCTCTGCTGCTGGCATCCCTGTCCGTTGTGTGGCTGCTGCCCGATAATCAGTAAAGCCACTTCATGGACCCCTCAGATGAACATCTAATTCACCTCGAAAGGGACAGCACGTGTTTCCAGCATTCCTAACCCCCAGTGCTTCCTGGGATATTTAAGGCACCTTCCCATTCCAGTGAAGGCGTTTTTCTGTATTCTGATTGATTCTTACTCGGACCCTCGATCTGAATATCCAGCTTTCTCGAACTCTACATGTCCTGACCTCAGCCCTGTTTACTTACTACGTCTTGCCTGATCTGCCACCTGTTTACTGTATAGCATAAACTTTGCCTGCCCCGACCTGAGCCTGCAGGTTACATCGGGAGGTTCCCCAGAGGAATAAAAATGTCAAGGGTGAAGACCATGCATCTCTTGGGAGATGATTATGGTGGCAGAGTTCCAGCGAGTCACATCTTTAAACAGTGCAAAACTGGTTTGGGTGTTCCATAGTTTTAAAGAGGAGCGATCTACCTAGTCCATACCCTCAGAAACCAGTCCACAGGCCAGCATTTGGTAAATTGTCCCTTTAGTATCGCAGTACATCAGAGCAAGCCATGGTGCACCACTTGTGTCCTCCTCCCACGTAACAGCTGTGAAAAGCAGGAAATAACAGCATGGAAGGGAAAGTATACATCATGTGTCAGCGAAGATGACAGGGTAATAGTCCCCTGTGTTTAATATAACCTAGAGATATGTATGGGGTGCGGTACTGCCCAACATGGCTCAAACATGATTATAAGCAATGCTACAGGAAGCAGCTCTATGAACAAACGTGTTGGACAAGAAGAAGACGGTCACCATCTTTTTTGCACACTTCTGAGGGCAGCTTATGGCAGCGACGGTCACACTGATAATAGTGATATGTCTGCTGTGTGGATCTGTGCTATACTTTGGGGGAAACTTACATTTTATCAGTAGCAGCAAATGTATAGAGGACTACAGGAAGTAGTTCTGGATATTCATGAGCTGAAGCTAGCCACACCCACCCCACAGCCACTGATTGGCTGCTGTCTGCCTATTATTGTGCATAGTGAGAGGGCTGCCAATCATTGGCTGAAGAGCGGGGTGGGTGTGGCCAGGCTGCAGCTCATGAAGATGCAGGACTAGTTCTGTGTCTGGTTGCTACTAATTAAATGCTAGTTTCTCCCAAACTACTGCACAGATACATATCACTATAATCCGTGTGACAGGCACTACCGTATGGTGTTCTCAGAGAGGGCTACAAAGCATGGTGACAGTATCTTAAACTCCATCACACGTGAGCACATGAAACCTCCTACAACTCATTCACATGGGCGTTTGTGTTTGTCACATATTATGCTGTGTTTTCATGCAACTGAAAATATGCATATTGCCTGCGTATTTAGGTCCGTCTGCGTGTTTTTTTGTGTAAAAAGAACACAGTGTAAATACACAACACATTTACGTGCGCCAAAAAATGCAGAACGGGCTATTGTTTAGATGCGCAACTACACAGTCCACTGACTTGAATAGCTTATTGCGGCATTTAAGCACCAAAAGCAGGCCACAGAATATTTTTATTTATTTATTTTTTTTATACAACCAAAAGTTGCGTGAAAAATTTGCACGTCTGAATGCCCCAATGTAAAGAAAAGGAAATTCCAGCACAGCTTAATACGCTGCGCAAATTCACCCGTGTGAACAAGCCCTTAGTTGTGCACATCAATTATATCCACTTTCTACAAGTTGGCATAAACTCAGGAGAAAAAAAAAACCATGTACATTTTTAGATGGAACGCAGGGCATCATACACACCTCACTCAGCTCCCGGTCTCATCCTCCAGCAGCACCGCAACCTAGTTTATGGTGTTTTGAGAATATAACACATTCCCTTTAAAAGTGGTTTGTGCCAACATAGAAAGTTATTCCCCATCTACAAGATAGGGGATAACTTTATAATCTGTGCGGGGTCCTACTACTGGGACCCCCAGCGACTCAGGAGGATGGGTCCTGAACATCCATACATAAATGAAGTGGAGTTTATGCATACACAGTCAGTTGTAGCAACAGAAACGGCCAAGCGCTTGTACTTTGCAATTTCGAGCATTCCCATACAAAAACAAAAAACAAACAAAAAAAAAAAAAAAAAACACAAACGTGGTGCGTGTGAAAGACATCCATGTGGGAACCTACAGGCCTACTATTCTCCCCACCGGTAGGTGTCCAAGTGGTCGGCCTGGAGCGATCATAAAGTTATCCGTGTGCTGTGAATAACTTGCCAAAATCCCTTTAAATGATGCAGATTTGCACCAGATCACATGTCAAGTTTGAGGCGAAACCTGCTGTGTCAACAGCGCCAAACATTTACTTTACCAGAACTAAATGTAGTAAATCTTCAGCATATGGAGAAACGCCCATTTACCCCTTAAGGACCCATGGGCGTCCGCACTTCAATTTACACATGCATTTCCAGATCCCGCATGCGGAAAACAAATTGCAGCATGCTCCATTTTAGCGCGGATTCTGTGCAGACGGCTTCCACTGAAGTCAATGGAAGCCATAGGATCCGCAGCCATCCCCAATTGACATTGTGGATGGGCGTAGATTCCATGGTAAAGGAGTTTAAAAACAAACAAACTGTTCTGCTATGAGAGAATGTAGCTAAATTGGGGAAGGAGACAAAAACAACTCCAAACTCCACGGTACCCAGTCTATCATATAGTCCGTGACATGACTGATAGTGGAAATGAAGTGCAGTTTCCGTGATGGGAAGGAAGTTCTGCAGTCACTCATCCACATCCTCTCCTGAAGTAATCTCACCAGTTTCCAAACCTGCAGTGAAACTACAGAGGCCGGCAATAAGAGGATTTACAGCGTACAGTATGGGGCACAATACAAAGTACTTAAAATGCAAATGCCAGACAACATCCTGTTACTTTGTGACCACTGTGCAGAATAAAAACATTGCAGAACCATTTACATGACAAAACCCAGTGCACATTTGGAGTCTGTTCAAACACTCCTGAGGCAACTTTTTCTTTAGCTGTTTGCAAAAAAAAAAAAAAAAAACTTTTCGTACACCAAGAAAAAAAATAAATCATGGGGTCTTACTTGCCCGACACTTGTCCCGTGTAAATGGGCCTTTAGTTCCATTGCAAAAAAAAAATACGTATACTTATCAGCACTGCGCTGGACGCTGTACAACACTCCCATTCATTTCAATGGCTGTTCACACAAACGTCAAAATGTTGCACTTTGACAGCGATGCACGTTCTATCGTTTTCAGCTGTGCATCGTCCATTGAAATGAAAGGGCAGCATTTTCAGCGCTGCTGTAAACGTGGCACAACTGTGCACCACGTTTTTGGCAGTTCTAAAATGCAAAGTACTAGCTGCACAACCTACAAAAAAAAAAAACCTCGCCTTTCACGTGCCGCTGGGGTCCCCGTCGTTGCTGTCCGGAGCTCCGGGCAGGCTGCCGGGCACTTGTCAGCGCTGATAGACCATCTATTGCTGGTGACAGGCATTTAAATCCCTGCCTCTAGCAAGAGATTGCTGTGATTGGTTCAGGAGTTAATCAGAGCCAGCGCTCGATGCACCAATCATAGCCATTCATTTGAATGACATCATTGATTGGTTCATCGAGTGCCGGCTTAGATTGGCCAAGTTGGCGCTCCTGAACCAATCACAGCAATCTCTTGCTTCCCCGGAGCTCCGGAGAGCAGTGGCGGGGACCCCGACAGCACCTGCTAGGCTAGTATTTCTCTTTTTTTTCCTCAGCATCCTTGGCTAGGTTTTCAGCTGTGCTAAAAACGCATTCAAAACTCTGGCAAAATGCATGCCAGGGCTACTAAAACTGCAGTAAATGCAGCGTTTGAAAATGCTGCATTTCCACCAACACCTGTGTCAGAGCCTAACTTGCTACGCCTGATCTGGCAGTGAATGAATGAGCTTACAACTGGGGCGCCCCCATATGTTAATGATCTACGGACCTGGGCACAGAGGAGTAAGCCGCAGCAAGACAACTCTGGCAGAGGTTTATCTTCAGAGGAATTGGGCGCCGAATCCCAACAGATGCAACCCCCCTCAAACATTATCGATTGGTATTGTAGACCTGCACCTGCAATACCAACAAGGGCTACTGCACTAAGGTCAACACAATCCGCTACCTGCGCTCTCCATAGTGACAGTGGAACAGGTATTCAACAGATCGGCAGGGATTCAAGTGATGGACTCCCAATGATCATCTATTGCCGACCTATCCCAAGAACAGGTCATCAATAGAAGAGGGGGGGGGGGGGGGAAAGAGTCTCAGAAAACTCTTTAAAAGGTGCCTTCACACAGGTGCAGTTAGCCTGCCAGATGCACGGCAACACGTGGTTAATTCCACACTAAAATCCACAGGGCTACCTGCAGATAGTGCAGAATTGCACAGCGACAGTTGAAACGGTGTTTTGCAACGTGTAATATTTCTGCCCGTGCGAAGGCGCCCTAAAGGCAGAACTAAACTTTTTATAATCTTCAGACATGTTATAGGGACTTGTCAGAAGTTTTGGTATGTGCCGTTCCGGATGCCGGGTCCCCCCTGCTGATCACTAAAGCAAGTTGGCAGAAGCAATCAGCTGAGCACTGTGCCCATTCGGCAGTCATTGTGAGGATGTACTGACATTTCTATGGAAGCAGTGACGGAAGTAGCTGAACGGGGACAGCATTTAGATGAACACTTCTGTCCGTGCTTTTTAGCCATCAGTGGGGGTCTAAGCACCCAGAAACCCATAGATCAAAAACTGTGACATGTCAGAAGTTGTTACCCGTTAAATGGAGATTTTCCCATTTAAGAGCTCATGCCCATGGCTGTACTAAATCTCCCTACAGGCTTCTAGCACCAAGTTGTAATATGGCACTGGAAGAGCCAGGAGCAGTGCTCTGAGATCCCGCCCCCTCTCTGCCTCCTCTCCACCCCTCTGCACTATTTGCAATGGGGAGAGGCGGAGATGGGGGCAGGGCTAATTCTAAGAAGACAACCTTAGCTCCGCCCCATCCCACCTCCTTTCATTGCAAACAGTGCAGAGGGGCGGAGAGGGGGTGGAGAGGAGGCAGAGAGGGGGTGGGAGCTCAGTTCCTGCTCCTGGCTCTTCCATCCTCCCCCCTCCCTGCAGAGGAGGACGACGTATATCGGCTCGTCGTGAAATCCGAGCCAATATACGTTTGTGTGAATCCAGCCTTAAACTGACTTTAGAAACCAGCGAACGAAGAGTGTGCAATTTGTGCATTCACACGGCGCGATCATCGCTCAAACGGGTTCATTTGAACGACTTGAGCGATAACAGTCTCGTGTACATGGCCCATTACACGGGCTATAAAACTCTGCTGCCACGGTGACCGCCCACAGACAGAGTTTATCAATAGGTTTCCTGCAGCCTAAAGGTAAGAACATGCAGGAATAAGCTCAGAGGGGTCCTTACAATAACAGGCAAAGAAGAAGTACTTTTTATAAGTGAACCATTAGCTGGACACAAGGAAACAAGCCGTAGAACCATTTCTGGGCTGCGATTTTACAGGTTTGTCCTTGGAAATTTTTGCAGCGTTGACGCCGAACGCACACGGCCGGATTTGCATTGCGGAATCCAGGGCTAGCGTCTGCCTCCTGCAGCAAATACCTGCCATAAGCAACGTAAAAGCGGGTTTATTTAGAGGTAATTACAGGCTGTTATCCAACTGAGGCATTTTAAAAAAAATGAGAAATAGAAAAAAAAACAAAAAAACTTTACATTATGGTGCACACTGCAGCTGTGCAATACTTAGTGACCGTGTGTACTTCTCTCACCACTTCTAAAAAAGTGGGGTCTCCTGTGGCCATGTACGTGTTACTATAACTCATGCCAGAAACTGGTGGAAATTATAATGCACCCTTGTTAATATGTCACATCTTACCCCAGTTTACACTGCTAAACACTGATGTCATTTCCCCCACAATGACATTTCTAATAAAACATTTGAACATAAAAACGTACACATATTAAAGGGCCACTCCGGTGATGTTCCCCTGGTGCCATCCCGCAGCATATATAAGTGAGCTAGGGTTACCTTGGGTCGTTATTCCTTTCAGTCTCAAACTCTTGGATCTCAGTTCTGACCGATTCAGATCTACTTGAGGTTGTAGATGCATTTTCTACTCAATATTTAATTGTGTGCGATGCGGTTATATGGATCTACCACAGAAACTGCCTGCAAGGGACACAGATACTCCTATCACAGTAACTGATGATGATCACACAGCTCCTGTCACACAGTTATAATAGAGGAGATCACAGCTCATCCTCCTGACTGCATACTTATGCTCTGTAGCTTATTTAGGTGACTATAGAAGATAATTAAACTGTCCCCACAGCAGGTAGAAATGGTATGGCCTTAAATTAACTACAGCTGGGCTGATGCATCATGGGATTGAGTGAGAGGTATAAAAAAAAAATAAAAAAATAAAAAAAAACCCTCACTATTAAGATGGTGGCTGAAGTGCATCAAGCAGGCATGGAAGTGGTTGGAGTATACAGAAACGACCTCCAGAGTTTGGCAAGCAATCAGGTGAGAGGCGCAGGGATGGAAAATGTGTTTTTACCGGAGTGGCCATTTAATAAAAAAAATGTGAAATGCCTGACCTCAGCCATTGAAGCACTTGTTAGTGCATACCCATACCAGCACCATTTATAACCAGCGTCTGCACTTCTCTCAGACACATTAATCAGTAGTGTTATGGCACATTTGGGGCTCCATCACACACATTGAATTTTAAAATGTGAACATAGGTTTCAAATCTGCAGAATGCCAATTTATATTGCAGATTTTAGCTTCCGGTTCCACCCTTTACAATACAGAAGATGAAATCTGTGGAAAACGTGCCTGTAATACAGGGCTATTCAAAATGAAGGGCGCAAAAGTGAAGCCGATTGTCATACAGGAAATGACATACAACCGCCAGAAGGACATCAAAAGATAGAGGAGCTCTTCAAGTCTTTAATGTGTCTTACAGAAGCTGGATGTGGGCGCCATTGGTGACATTAGATGGCCTAGACTACCACATCTCCGCTGCAGTGTAACAGAAGACATGCTGGCACACATATGGGCAGAACTGGACTACTGACTTGCTTTCTGCCATGTCACCAATGGCGCCCACACCATGTGTCTGTAAGGCGCATTAACACTTGAAGAGTTCTTCTATGTCTTCATGTCTTTCGGGCTGTTGTAGGTCACTTCTTGTATGAAGAAGTCAGCTTTCCTCTTGCACCATTCTTTCTGAATCACCCTGTAGGAACATGTGGATTATGTGGAGAATTCATTGTGGATTTTACCGTGGAATCATGGCAAAATATGCCCCAAGTGGAATAATCCTGAAGAAGCGCGTTTGAGGGTTTTGTCATAGTTTGACCTAAAGTATCACCAAGAGAGCGAGTGGCACTACACGGGCCTCTGCACTGACATGGGATAAGCCTCAAATGGCCTAAAAGTAGAAGAAAGCTCCAAGGACCCATGCGGTACAATAATCTTTCCATTAAGCTTCATTCCCACGGGCGTAGGTGTGCTCCGTATTACACGGGCAATACGGAGAGCTGAAACCCCATTGATCTGCGTTATAGACTTCAGATGCGTTATTTACGTGCATGAAAAACATTACAGGATGTCCTATCATGACCATGATACATATTCACTACATATTTAAGTATGAAATCAATGGGGCCATCTTGATTTTTTTTTTTAGTGCGTGTAAAAAAAACCACAATGAGTATGCAAAGGAGAAAAAAAAAAAAAAGCACGCACAGAAAACGTAGTTTCGGTCCAAGGAAACCCTGCATATTTCACAGAATACTTAATATGCCCACTGATTTCAATGGGGCCGCTGCTGCTGTCTCCCCCCCCCACCCCTATTGAAAATAAATGCAGATCTCGCAGCTAGATAGAACATGCTGCAATTTGTTTCTCGCATCGCAGTACCATGTAGAATATCGCTAATGTGTACGACCCATTCAAAAGAATGGGGTTTATATTGGAGCGTCTCGCAATGCACAAATCTAATGTGATGTTCACACCCGTGTGAAGGCAGCCTTACTGGAAAAACATGTTTTGGGTTTTTTGTTTACGTGTTTTTTTATAAATGTTAAAAATTGCATGTAGTCACTGAATCACTGGGGGTGGGGGGGGGGGGGGAGAATAAAACACAGATTTATGAGTACAATATCGGTCTGATTTTCTTGCACCAACTCTGGAAAGCGCAGGCCGATGTACACGGGCGTACAAAGATAGTCGCACGCTGCGATTTTCCGCCATGAACCTATTGTAATGATAGGTTCATCGCAGAAAATCACGGTGACTAAGTGTTCTCCCGTGGTGGAAATCCGCTTGCATGAATACGCAACGCCTGTGGGCAGACAACCTCACATGGCCAGGTTGTCGGAGGAGTGTTAGTACCTGTCAACTGGCCTGCCTAAAAATCCCTTCGGTTATGTTCACATGGCTGAATTCAGCCGGGAATCTTCCTGTCAATGGGAAAAATTCAAGTTTCGGCATCAAGAAATGACAGGCCAATGAGATTTTCCGCATCAAAATTCCACATGCGGAAACCTGCATCAAGACATGGATTTTATATGGAACTTTTCAACTGTGAATTCTGCTGTGTTAGCATACTTAGGCCGGTTTCACACGGCCAAGAAAATCATGTGAGATGTGTGTTGCAAGATCATTTGAATAGGGTCATACATGTGAGCGAGGTTTTCCTGCATGGCACCGAGATGCTAAGCAGAAAACAAATCGTGGCATGTTCATCTTCCTGCAATATTGCCATTATTTTCAATAGGGCCAACACTGAAAGCAATGGGAGAACTCCGTGATTCTCTGCCGTGGTGGTGACAGCTGCGGCAGGGGAATCCCTTCATGCTCCGGCATGAGAAGCAACTGATGTAATATACAGTTGAATGTACGAGTGACGTGTACAGTGTGACAAGTACAGCATGAATTATTAGCTGGAATTACCACAAATTACATAATACTTGCTTAAGAATGATAACAGTATGTACTGTGATCCCATTCCAAAGACCAGTATAATGGCGGGATAAAGCACCCTTCACCGATGCAGAATATTCCTGCTGCTCCAGAGCCCCCGCACGTCTACACGCAGATTCCTCCTGCTCCAGAGCCCCCGCACGTCTACACGCAGATTCCTCCTGCTCCAGAGCCCCCGCACGTCTACACGCAGATTCCTCCTGCTCCAGAGCCCCCGCACGTCTACACGCAGATTCCTCCTGCTCCAGAGCCCCCGCACGTCTACACGCAGATTCCTCCTGCTCCAGAGCCCCCGCACGTCTACACGCAGATTCCTCCTGCTCCAGAGCCCCCGCACGTCTACACGCAGATTTCGGTGCAGAATTTTCTGCATCTTCAGGTGCATCCAGCACGTGTGTAAGCTCCCGTATATGGCCGTTATACATTGGACTCACATTACATATTTTCTACATAGAGCCGTGCAGATTTTGATGCTGAGTTTAGCGCAGTTTGCAGAGCGGAACGCAGGAAAATTCCACCTATGTGGGGGAAAAAAGGGCCCTTTGGGTCCCTGTACGCGGGCAGATATCTGTTCTCCATTCACTTTCACAGGCCAGTAATCGGGAGGGGCGGCAATGAAAGATGGTTAATTTTCCCCTCCACATATACACTAATATTGTTGGCAGCACCGTGGACACGAGGAGATCAACTGACAGCCATCATTCTGTTAGGACCCTTTTACACAGCCCAATCATAGTCCAGACTCACTGGATCACGGCAATCTGAACCATAATCAGTGTAATGGGAGCGCATCGTCCAATTTTACTGTACTTTTTGCGCATGCAGGGCCTGTTCAAATGGACGCAGGATACCCCTGCCATGATTTTTAAGGCTATTTGGCCTAATGATGTCCCACAGTTTTACGCTGTTTTTTGAGCAAAGCATTGTATGAGCATTGGGGGAAATGAGAACGGACCCATTAATATCAAGGGGTCCTATTCTCTGCGTACTGCGCACTTATGTCTATGTGAAGCCGCCCTGAAGGCAAGAGTCACTCACAGCATTTTGCAGCATTTTCAGTGACATTTAACAACTCCTTTTGATCAAAACACTGTAGCCAAGTGTTACTTTACACTCTACAGCGAAGGAGAAAAGGCTTCCTACAGCGTCCGTGGAATTTTGGGTGTGGATTTTCTTCTTTTTCACAATGCAGCATTTTTCCTAGTACTGTTCTCAGCTGGACGTCAAACGCATTTTACAAATAGACACTAGAAATCGCTATAAAATTCAGCACAGATGAAAGCTTGAGACACTAAAACCAAGTGTATTTGGGAGCGTGATAATTAAAGGGGTTGTCCCGCGAAACAAAGTTGGGGTATACACTTCTGTATGGCCATATTAATGCACTTTGTAATGTACATTGTGCATTAATTATGAGCCATACAGAAGTTATTCACTTACCTGCTCCGTTGCTAGCGTCCCCGTCTCCATGGTGCCGTCTAATTTTCAGCGTCTAATCTCCCGATTAGACGCGCTTGCGCAGTCCAGTCTTCTCTGTGTTGAATGGGGCCGCTCGTGCTGGAGAGCGGCTCCATGTAGCTCCGCCCCGTCACGTGTGCCAATTCCAGCTAATCAGGAGGCTGGAATCGGCAATGGAATGCCCAGAAGACCTGCGGTCCACCGAGGGTGAAGATCCCGGCGGCCATCTTCGCAAGGTAAGTAAGAAGTCACCGGAGCGCGGGGATTCGGTAAGTACTACCCGTTTTGTTTTTTTTTATCCCTGCATCGGGTTTGTCTCGCGCCGAACGGGGGGGGGGGCTAATGAAAAAAAAAAAACGTTTCGGCACGGGACAACCCCTTTAACTGGCTGTACAAGCACCCATTATAGCCTATGCGGCGATGTACATGTCCCATTATTGCCCGTATCATGGAAAAGAAATAGGACATGTAAACACATGTCAACGTGGGGGGCACACGGACTTTCGTATTTGCAATTTTTATTTTTTTTAACACACACACACACACACACACACACACACACACACAGGAACGTTAGAGAAAACAGGGAGTTGTAGGCAGACGGCGCAGAAGCCTCCAGGGACCACTGACCTATCCACCTGTTGTCTGGATATTGGAGGCCATTACATACATACCATGGCTACTTGCAAACTCACTACTCTGATGCAATTGACGTGGCTGCGCAGAAGTGCAAAAAAACATCCAAGCCAGGGGAGCGTCATTCTCTAGTGAAGACACGGTTCTCAGAGTGCCGCTAGCAGCTCTCACCAAGAAAATGACACTCTTGTGCTCGAAGGGCATTTCCAGGGGGTTGGGCGACGTCCGACATCATTCCTCGCATTCATATCTGCGCGCGTAACCTGCACAGTACATATGCGCACAAAAACGCATGCCTACCCAGGTAAAACCCTGCGGTCATATGAGCCAGGCCTTAAGCATACAGATTTACCAGTAGAGGAGAGTGAAACAGAAAGAAGGGGCATCAGGAAAGCTTCTTCTGCAAAGTACAAAAACAAAATTGCCCAAAATCAGATTAAGTCGTGACACCACTAATGGCTTACAGAATGAACTTCATGTAAACAGGTAATATACTTGCAGTTCTCCCACTCATCACTACCAAACACATTCTACACTGTCCTCCCCCAGAAGCTGTTCTCCCACATCCCACGCTGTACTCCACCATACACTGCACCTTCACTATACAGTACAGACCCCAATCCACCCCCCCCCCCCCCCAGTCCATCGTGTAATAGTAAAGCTATGGGGGATAGGGTGGGGGCCGAATCACTTCTAGTCTCCAGTCTGCAACTTCCCAGCTCTTTCTCAGCCTGTAGTTTTGGATACAGTTTGTGCCATACTGTCACCTTGTAGCACCGGGGTCTTGGCACATCTGCAGGGAGTTTGAATATGCGCCAGGTGTGCAAAAACATACAAATATATAGTGAGCCCCCATTGGAACAGTTAGGCGGCTCTCACACAGGCGTTAGCAAAACACCACTTTCTAAACCGCTGCATTTGCCAGTGATTTTGAGTGGCGTTTTGGAATGCATTGTACAGCATCCAACAGCGTTTAACACACCCCATCATTGTGATGGGTGAGGAGCTGCATTACAAAGTCCTCAAATACTTGGAAGCGGTTATCCCATAACCAACGTGTGGTATTGTTGCATCAGTAACAACCCATGCTAAAAAAAAAACAAAGAACAAAACACACACACTTTTTACCCAGCACGGCAAACAATATGAAAAATAATATATATTAAAAAAAAGTCAAAATGCTTCTTTTTTTGTTATTTTCACCTGCCAAAAAAAGTAATAAAAGTGTAGAATAAAAGTTATGGGACTTTGAGCGTAGCGATACAAAAATAATAAAAAATAATTCCCAATTGTGGCTTTTGAAAAGTGGAGAATAAAAGTGCCCCAAACATAGACACACCCTTAAAGGGGTTGTCCCGCAGCAGCAAGTGGGTCTATACACTTCTGTATGGCCATATTAATGCACTTTGTAATGTACATTGTGCATTAATTATGAGCCATACAGAAGTTATAAGAAGTTTTTCACTTACCTGCTCCGTTGCTGGCGTCCTCGTTTCCATGGAGGACGTCTAATTTTCGGCGTCTAATGGCCAAATTAGACGCGCTTGCGCAGTCCGGGTCTTCTTTTCTCAATGGGGCCGCTCGTGCTGGATGCCGGCTCCTTGTAGCTCCGCCCCGTCACGTGCCGATTCCAGCCAATCAGGAGGCTGGAATCGGCAATGGACCGCACAGAAGCCCTGCGGTCCACCGAGGGTGAAGATCCCGGCGGCCATCTTCAGCAGGTAAGTAAGAAGTCACCGGAGCGCGGGGATTCAGGTAAGCACTCTCCGGTGTTCTTTTTTAACCCCTGCATCTGGGTTGTCTCGCGCCGAACGGGGGGGGGTTGAAAAAAAAAACCCCGTTTTGGCGCGGGACAACCCCTTTAAGACCAAATTAAGCCATGCCCTTAAAGGGGCTTTCCAGGGAAATACTATTGACGACCCATCATCAGGATAGGTCATTAACAGTTGATCGGTTGGGGTCCATCGCTCTGGACCTTGACCAATCAGCTGTGGGGGGCACAGGCAATCAGCGCTGCAATTAGAGATTGGAGCGAAAGCCTCTGCGCCGACCTCCGTGCAGTGGCCGGTTGAAATCAATGAGAGCCGTGCCTGCAGTTACAAGCGCCGACCACTACACAGAATGTCGGCATGGAGGCTTCTGCTCCAAATACAGAGGTCAGAGCAAAAGCCTCCACGCAAACCGCCTTATAGTGGCCGGCGCTTGTATCTGCAGGATAGCTCCTATTGATTTCAAGGCTTTCACTCCGACCTCTGTTATTGCGGTGTTCACAGCTTGCACCTGCTCAGCTGATCGCTCGGAGTCCCAAGCGACGGACCCCGGCCAATCAACTATTGATGCCCTATCCCGATAGGTCATCAATAGTATTTCACTGGATAACCTCTTTGGGACTCCTGCACACGGGATTTGATTTGCAGAATTCAGAGCTAGCGGCTACCCCCGGATTCCACAGCAGATACTGCCCATAGTCTACTATGTAGAATCGCTGCTTCATGCACACAAGCGGAAAATAAAAATAAAAAAAACAAACAAAAAAAAAACTTTAAATCGCAGTATGCTCCATTTCTGTGCGGTTTTCATTTGGATAGCTTTCACTGAAGTCAATGGAAGCCGTCCGTTATGAGGCCCTTCTGCAATCATTGCGGAAAGGTAGCGGGATCTGCGTCATCGCCTAGCGACGGCACGGCATAATCTGTACTCCACATTGCGCGCCAGCCAGTGTTTCCGCAGGATGGATAAAGAAGAATCCCGAAAAGGAAGTGGTCTCATCGGCCGGACACAGGGTTAGATCCCGTATGCCAGATCCGACCCAGTCATGTGAAGGAGGCCTAAAGGAATAAGGAAATTTGTGGATTCCAAGTGCACAGGCAGATTTGATTTGCGGAATCCGGGGCCTGCCCCTGCATTCCACAGTAAATACTGCCCATAGCCGCCTATGGAGAACTGCTGCTTCCTACACGTGAGCAGAAATTTCCGCTCGTGGCAGGGGGGAAAAAAAAAAAAGAATCGCAGCATGCTCCATTCTGTGCAGATATCCGCCTGGATGGCTTCAATTGAAGTCGACGGAAGCAGTCTGTCCCACGGCCTTCTGCAATGAGCACTGCAGAAGAATCGTGGGATCCGAGTCATTGCCTAGCGACGGCGCAGCATAATCTGTAATGCACATGCGTGCCATTACGACCGCAGGCGCTCCCGCAGTACAGATAAAGACGAAACCGGACAGGTAAGCAGTATCAGCTATGGTTTCTCCTGCATTATCTGTTAGTGGGCCACTGCTTTCAGTACAAATTCTTTTTGCTCTCTTCAGCAATCAGTCTCTCTGCCTTCTCCTAAGCAATTTTGATCTTTTCTTTACATGATTTGTCCCCCGCCCCCCAGTATGGTTTTAGCGCTTCTTCGCTGCCTTCTTGTTTTTACAATTTAAACGCCTTCTTTGTTTCGTTTATTGCCCCCCTTACAGTCTTGTTGAGCCCCATTGGTTTCCTTCTATTTGTGTTATTTTTTATTTTTAAAGGGTATGAACTACTCACATGAGGTAGTTAGGTTGTTTTTAACGTCTGTACTGTTATTTACGAGGACATTATCCCAATAGCAGTTCTCAGCTGATCAAATTTTGCTTTACTAAAGTTAAGTTGTTTTGTCGCTCCATGAAAAGGCTTCTTGTTAAATGACAGCTGGAAATTAACGATATTGTGGTCACTATTACCAAAGTGTCCCTCAACCTGCACCCCCATTGTTCTGTCTGGTTTGTTAGTTAACAGCAAGTCCAGAGTGGCCCTCCCTCTCGTTGGTTCCCACACAAGTTGGGTAAGGTAGGTAACTTTAATTGTTCTCAAGAACTTCTCACTAGAGATGAGCGCGCACCCAAATGCTCGGGTCCGCTTTAATCGAGTCGAGCTTTTCATAAAATTCGAGATCTGCACTCGAGTAACGAACCCCATTTGGCTACAATGGGAGACTCGAGCATTTTTGTATGTGGGACGCCGGGTCCCGAGCCTTTTTTTCCCCCCTTGATTCGCGTGCGTCTCTTCCTCTCTGGGGAGGGGCCAAAACAGGCGCGGCACAGTGGGGAGGAGCCAAAAACTGGGGCAGGGTCGAACACAGCTTGATGCTCATTCGAGTATCGAGCACCATTGAGTACGCTAATACTCGAACAAGCATCAAGCTCAACAGAGTACATTCACTCAACTCTACTTATCACCCTTGTGAGATTTGTAGGTTTCGTTTTCCCATATTATATCCGGATAATTAAAGTCCCCCATAATAATTACTTCATTGCGGTTTGACACCTCTTCTATCTGTCTTAATAAGATTTCAGTTTCTTCTGTTGACCTATAAAAAAAAACCCTATCAGGATTTTGTTATTTTTTCTCCCTGTATTTCTAGTCACAGAGATTCCGCGCGTTCATCTCCTGCACCAATATCTCATAGCTTCGGCATGAAGTACGATTTAACATACAGGTATACCCCTTCGCCTTTCTGGTTTCCATGGTCTCTTCTGAAGAGACTGTAATCTTGTAAATTCACCGCCCAATCGCACTTATTATCAAGCCATGTTTCCGTTATTCCGACTATATCATAATTTTCAGACATTCTCGCTTCAAGCTCACCCACTTTACTGATTAGACTTCTTGCATGCGTTGTCATGCAATTTATACAGTTGTTCTTTATATTCATTTTGCTACTAATAGTACTATTAGCTATTCTGTCAGTTGTAACTGTACTAACCCCACCCCCTGCTCGACCCCAGTTTCCATTTCTTGGTCCCAGGTCGCTATCTACACTCTCCCCCCCTCCCCCCCGTTTTTCTTTTTGCCCACCCCCTGCAATAGAGAACCATTTAAAGGGGTTGTCCCGAGGCAGCAAGTGGGTCTATACACTTCTGCATGGCCATAATAATGCACTTTGTAATGTACATTGTGCATTAATTATGAGCCATACAGAAGTTATAAAAAGTTTTATACTTACCTGCTCCGTTGCTGGCGTCCTCGTCTCCATGGTGCCGACTAATTTTCGCCCTCCGATGGCCAAATTAGCCGCGCTTGCGCAGTCCGGGTCTTCTTCTTTTCTGAATGGGGCTCCGTGTAGCTCCGCCCCGTCACGTGCCGATTCCAGCCAATCAGGAGGCTGGAATCGGCAATGGACCGCACAGAAGCCCTGCGGTCCATGAAGACAGAGGATCCCGGCGGCCATCTTCAGCAGGTGAGTATGAAGACGCCGGACCGCCGGGATTCAGGTAAGCGCTGTGCGGGTGGTTTTTTTAACCCCTGCATCGGGGTTGTCTCGTGCCGAACGGGGGGGGGGGGGGGGGGGGGTTTAAAAAAAAAAAAAACCCGTTTCGGCGCGGGACAACCCCTTTAAGCAAACAAACACAGAAAGGGAAACTGATCCATCTGTTCCCCATCACTTTTGTCCATCGCGCTGTCTTTACAGCAAAAGCTGATAAATACTTAACATACAGAAATACTGACTGTTAGGAGGCGCCGCAGCTCCCTTCACATCTGACGTTAGGTGGAAGCTGCATGCATGCCATTCTTCCTGGCAAAACGACAAACCTCTCAGCAGGATCTGATGGACTCCACTATGACGCTTAAGTTATGTTAATATGGCAGATCCCGTTTGTAGAATCTTTGCAAAGAAATCCGCCTGCAAAACCACAGTAGAAATCTGCAGCTATTCTGCCTTGGATCAGCATAATAATTTAGCCCTAGCAATGTGCAAAATCAGTGCCCGGAATTGCGACACGTTACCACATGGGTTTCCCGAGAGTGGGGGCGGGGCTAGAGGGGTTATTATAGTAATTTCTCCCTAGCCAATTTAGGAGACGGGGCTAGCAGGCAGAACCTGCTAGCCACACCCCCTTACTTGGATAGAGAGGATCACTATAACAAGCCTAGCCCTGACCCCTCTCAAGTCCCTCCTTCAGAGAAACCCACTAGCCCCGCCCCCTATCTCTCCAAATATGAGATATGTCAGAGATCCCCTGTAACTCCGCCCCCCCCTACTCTCTCAGGGAGATTCCTAGCCTGCTTTGCGATCTTCTATTGATTTCAACGGGTCCAGCGCTGCTGCTGCCGGCCCCATTAAAAACAATGGCCGATATTGCACATTCTTCTTTGCGATGTGAGGTTAAAGTCAAAACATCACTAATGAGAATGAAACCATCGAAAATCATTGGTTTCATTATGTGTTTTCACTCACTCACATAGCAGGGAAGTCGTATCACCAGTGGGTGTGAGCCCTTACTAGATCCACAATCCAGTGCAGCAAAAACAAACATGTACATATAATCATTAACAAAAACAATCCCTCCACTAAAAGTTGGCGGAACGAAACTGTGTACGATTGTAACGTAGAAGTAGAATTTATTACAGAAAACTGATCCTTTGAAGGGAGGCTCTAGGACCCTGTTGTACCGCCTCTAGCCTCTAGATCGTACAAACTCGTAAGCTGTCGAATATGGCAACCCAGATGGTCCCATACATGTTCTGATCCATCTGGTGAACAGGCAGCCACAGAAGTGTGCCAATGTTGTGGAGACATCCCTGTGACCCCCTTGTGTGCGCGGCCGAGCATTAGTCTGCTGGGTAATGGCTCTTGGAAGCCGCCATGAGAGGAACACATGTGGCTGCAGGATGTCCTGAACATATCGCTGAGCTGCCATTGTCCCTCGTAACACTACTAGGGGTAACTGATTCTTGTATGCCAAGGGCCCCCAGACCATCACACCAGCAGGGGGCAGTGTGCCGCTCCACAGCAAAGGCAAGACTGAGGTGCTCATTCGTAGGTCTCCAGACACAAACAAGGGCACCGTCCGTGCCCAAACTAAACCTAGATTTGTCGCTGAAGATAAATAACCCGGTCCCACTCCGTAGCAGTCCAGTTTCGTCGCTCATGACACTACTGCAAATGGAGGCGATGATGGTGGGTGTTAAAGGCCGTACATGTAATGGACGCATTGAGACCCAATGTCCCTCAGCCAAGCGCCTGGAAATAATTCCAACAGACACAGGGGTGTAACAATGGTGCCACCTGTCACTGGATGGTGGACAACAAAACAGTTGGAGCTGCTTGTGCTTGCCGGATAATCCTATCTACTGGTGGTCTGTCAGAGGCATCCTGTGCCCGGTCATCTGGTCCCAACACCTCCAAACAGTCTGGTCAGAACGGCCCAGGTGGGGGGCGATTAGTCGATACGACAGCTTCTCACATCCCAATAATGCGCCCCTCTCAGACTCTGGTAAGGGGGTGAATTCTCTTCTCTGGGTCGTAGAGGCGTCTAGTGGCCAACAAGCTCCACACAAGCGGAAGAAGAGGTCACTACACACAAGGGGCCTCCGAGAGCCTCTTATAGGCCAATGGGGGGGGGACCACTTTTAGGGCCTGGGCCTCAGGTGACAAGACCGTTCATCTAAATCACACAACTCTCATCATTTATATATCTGCCTAAGGCCGGCTGCACACATGCAATCCGGATTACGCATGCGGAAGCCCGCATCAGAATCCGGCTGTGACCTCGGCCGAAAACCCCACGTACCTTCACTTTTCTCTAATGCGGATGACCGCGGACACTCGCCATTGGTCATGCCCAATACAGATTTTTTTTTTCCTGCACCGTCACTAGGCGGATACCCGCGGACTATCCGCAATGTCAATTGTGGATGGGCTGTGGGTCGGACAGCTTCCACTGACTACAATGGAAGCCATCCATGAGGATCCCACTGAAGAACAGAACATGCTGCGATTTTAAATCCACAATGTTCTATTTTTCCAATGTGTATGGAATACTGCGGATCATCCGCGCAGGTGACGGTCGCGGATTCCATAATTCAAATCTGCCCGTGTGCAACCGGCCAAGAGATGACAACTTCTAAGTGTCTGATATTTTTGAATAAGAGTATCTCTCAGCAGATCCGCAGAGATATAAAGCGGTTTCCCAGCTGTGAATGCTTCCAGCGTCTCCAGAAGCCTCTGCTCATCTCCTCCCACACAATCCCATCATTTATTCACAAAGTATGCCACCCTCTCAAGTCACCAGAGATTAATCGCAGATCCACGTCACGCCAGAGTTTTTATATACAACATCAAGCCCTTTTCTGTGACAGGCTCCCCCACAATCCGCCTGTAGAACAATCTGCTGCCAGATTTTACAACCTCTCACATATATAACAGGGCTGCAGGATATGTTGGCACGTATCTGCCAATTACAGGTCATAAACGTACTACAGCCTGATGCATGGCCAAGTCACAGGTGGATCCTGTAACCTCCCTGCAAAAGAGAGTGCTACAGTGCTTCACTCCTATCCTGGGGCAGCTGTACATGTTGTGCCAAAGTGGCAACAGAGTATCCAAGACGCGGGATAAAGTTGGACATTAGAGTTCTCTCTTTAACATCCGCCCATTTGTGAACAAACAATGAACTCTTACGTATAAACGGCGGCCGTATCAACAAGTCGGATTACACTCGTCAATCAGGTGACATTTCACACAACTTTACAGAAGAGCTCATTATGCATAAAGCGGTAATAGATTGATTGTCTACAATGATGTATGTGTGTAGGAGAAAGGAATGAAAATATACGACACGGACGAGGGCACAAGTCCCAGACAAGCAGCGTATAACTATGCCAGCGGCTACCCCATGCCAGAACTCTAGCGCTTTAACCCCTTGAGTGGCACGCCCGGAAAAGTTCCGTGACGAGCTCCACTGCTCATAGCAACATAGCCCGGAAGATTTCCGGGCTATGTATCACTATGGGAGCTGCAGAGCACAATGCCACAAGCTGTGACATTGTGCTCTGCCTGCACAGACCCACAGAGAACAAAGCAAGGGCTTTGAAAAACCAGCAGAAGATATTGCCGACATGTCGGCAATGTCCTGCTTTGTTTACAGGTTGCCATAGAGACCATCGGCTTGTCAGAAGCAAGCCGATGGTCTCTGTGGCAGGGAGAGCTTGGTGCTTGGCTGTCAGAGGACAGCTAGGTACCAGCTCTTACAGCAGAGATCAGAGAAAACCTCCGATCTCTGCTGTGTTAACCCTTTACATGCTGCAGTCTGTGTGACTGCAGCATGTAAAGGGCTGTCACTGCAGCATGTAAAGGGCTGTCACCATCGGACCCCTGGAATGTGATCAGGGGTCCTGATGGGTCCCTGTGGAAGTCCCCTAAAGGGACAAAAAATAAATAAATTTTTTTTAAAAATTTAAAAAAAAAAAAAGTAAAAAAATTATTAAAAAAATAAAAACACTTGTCTCCCTTTACTTTGTAAAACATCAAAAATACAATCACACATGTGGTATCCATGCGTCGTAATGACCCAGAGAAGGAAGTTAATACATTATTTAACCCCTTAATGACATGGCCCCTTTTTTCTTTTTTCCCCATTTCTTTTTTTCCTCCCCCCTGTTTAAAAAAATCACAACTTGTCCCGCAAAAAACAAGCCCTTATATGGCCATGTCAATGGAAAAATGAAAAAGTTATGGCTCTTGAGACGCAACTGCAAAATTAGTTGAAATTCAATGATTAGACCATTTTAAAAAACCTGCCCTGGTGGGCACGACAGGGTGGTAGGAAACCCGCCACTCAAGGGGTTAAATCTCACTTCATACAAACAAGAAGCAAAACTTGTCAGGTGTTCCCCACAGGCGGACAACACACCCTTCCTGCGGTTACTACAGGCATGTTATGCAATGAGCCTACAGCATCTCGCAGGAGAGCTGCTCTACGCCACCCTGCACCCGCTACCCAAATTAGCCCCCACATGCATCCATCCATCTGCCAGGGCAGGCTCTGCACCCCCTATTCATCTTCTTGGGAAAGCCCAGCATGACACCTGTATTAATCGCAGCTTGTGCCCAGCTCTCAGGACAAGCCCCGCATGCCACTATGTGTTTGTACCCAGGCCAGCTATTGAGAACATTTACCATAGCAGGCTTTGCATGCCAGCCTGTGTCTAACACCCTGGGTGACCGCCTGCATGCCACCCTGCACCCATCTGGTAGGGTAGCCTCTACAGTTCATCATGCATCCATCTCTGAAAGCAGCCCTTCTTTCATCTCCCAGGTCAGCCTCTTCTCTGCATGCCACCCTGTGCCCATCTTATAGTGCAGCCTGTGTTCATCTTTCAGAACATCCCTCACCTTCATCTTTTAGGGCAGCCTCTGCATCCCAACATAGGGCATCCCTTGCATGCCATCATCTACCCATACACAGGGCAACCCTTTACCAGAGAAGGGCCTGTATGTCAGCCAGTTCCCAACTTACTGGGCAACCCACACATGCCGCCCTGCAACCATCTGCATATCACCCATCCATCTCCTGAGGCACTATGCCACTATGCATGCCACTATGCATCCATCGCCACAGGCAGCACCTTTCGTTCATCTCCCAAGTGGGCATCTGCATGCCACCCTGCACCCATCCTCTAAAATAGGCTCCGTAGATCACCCTGCTTTTATCTCCTCTGTCAGCCTCTGCATGCCACCATGCCCATCACTCAACTTCTAAGACAGCATGTACCACCCTGTGTTTCTCTCCCAGGTCAGATCCGCATGCCAGCCTGTGCCTATCTTTCAGAGCAAGCCTTCATGCCACCCTGCCTCCCTCTTCTAAGGCAGCCTGTCTGCCACCCTGCTTTCATCTCCCATGTCAGTCTCTGTATGCCACCCTGTGGCAAGCCTTCAGGGCAGCCCTACATGCCACCGCGCATCCATCTTCTAAAAGGCATCTTCTGTATGTCACCTAGCCCTCATCTCCCACGTCAGCCTCTCTATGCCACCCTGCTTTTATCTGTCAGCTTCTGCATGCCACCCTGTGCCCATCTTTCAAGCAACACTGTGTGCCACCCTGTTGCCCCCACAGACATCTAAGGCCGCCTCTCTGTATGCCACTTTGCTGTCATCTTCCACATCAGCCTCCATATGCCACGCTTTGCCCATCTTTTAAGCAACCCTGTGTGCCACCCTGTTGCCCACATAGCCATCTTCTAAATCCGCCTCTGTGCCAATCTTTCAGGGTAACCCAGCACACTTCACATTCACCTTCTAAAGGAAGCCTCTGCATGCCACCCTGTGCCCATCTCACAGTGCACCTCACGTGTCAATCTCTCACGGCGACCCTGGGTACCAACGTGTCTGACAGCCGTCTTCTACAGCAGCCTACATATGCCACCCTGCATGCACCTCCCATCCTCTGCATGCCACCCTGTGCCCAGCGATCAGGGTTACCCCAAATACCACTCTGCACCCCTCTTCAAACGCCCCCTATACATGCCATCCTGCACCCGTCTACCAGCGCACACCCCTCCATGCCACTAGGCATACCTCCACACAGGCCATCTGTCACCCAGCCGCTGAGATGCCACCTGCAGCGCCCTCTATACCAGCCTGCACCTATATGCCCGGGCCTGCAGGCTGCCCTCACACACCGGGGTACCCCCGTGCCCACAGCAGCCTCCATTCATCCGTTCTAGCGCCCCCACTCACCGTGGCTGGTGCCCCTGCGGATGAGCTCCGTGTCCCTGGAGAAGCTCCGGCCCCTCCGTGTGATGTCTGCTACAGCCTCTCCCCTCCCTCACAGGCCGAATAATAAGTGGTCGCCGCTCCCCCCTCAGACGGGATTGTACGGAGCTCTGCGCATGGACGGCCCGCCGGCTCCTCCTCCGACAGCTCAGGGTGCTCCTTCCTCTATTTACTTCTGCGTGTCATCGCCATCACCTCAGCCAGCCCGCAGCGCCCCCTGCCGTCCTCCCGGCTCTCCTCGCACACTGATAAGACGGGTGCGGTTTTGCAGAGGCTAAAACCGACAGAGCGGATTGGTTGAACCGCTTGACAAGCCGAGCTCACAGTATACTGCCTTCTGATTGGCCGGATGGAGAAGGCGGGAAGAGAGGGTGGGCTGTGACGCAGAGCTGTGAGGCGGCACCGTTAAATAACGACTGGCCGTGTGAGGGAAGAGCAACAGTGCATCCTAGACATAGTCCTAGTCACTAGCAGTGTGACTGCCATTATATGAGCTTCATAGGCGTTGTCATACACTGCTAGCATGCAGTATAGCAGTGTATTATAAGAACGAGAAACTACATTCAGTCCACCAATGGGGCAAAAAGAGGTCAAAAAGGTGTAAAAATAAAAATTATATGTTGAGTCATGGTTGAAGAAAACAATAAACTCATTTTGTGTCAATTTTTGGTATTGGTTCACATTGGGCTGAATTGCAACGCCAATTTTAATCCCGTGATAAGGCAGCAAAGTGGACGACATTTGCAAAAATCTGGTCCACACGCTGCAAAAAATGCGTTGCGGCCAGGCCACGCTAAAACTGACATGCAGCACGAATTCGAAGCCGCGGCATGTCAATTCTATCGCCGTCTCCACTGTGGCTTCTCCTCTATGGGAAGAGACGGCCGCAGCGGAATGCAGGTGGCGAAGCCGCTTCAAAACTGGCAGCGTACGGCGTGCGTTCTGAAGCTGCCTTTCTGACACTGAAATCTCGTAGTATTTCAATGCGGTCATTCCGCGAGATTTCCACGGTATTTACGCCCCGTGTGACCCCAGCCTATTAGCCATTAGGTACAGAACTGGCAGCTCTGCATTCACTTTTGAAGACCACTTGTGGAGTAAAATGCTCCCTGCACCCCTGGATGAACGCCCTGACGGGTCACTTCTCTGGGGTTGTAATCGCAGAGGACCGGCAGGTTGTCAACAGGATGCCAGCTACAGGTGTCCCGCTGTGCCATTGCCTGTGATCGCTATTCCAAGCAATAAGGCATTGCAGAACAGAGGTCCCACACTGCTTCATCATAGCGATGAAAGCTGCTAGTGTACAAGTCCGGACAGGGATAGAAATAGTGGAACAAAAAAGTAAAAAACAAAATAAAATTGATTTTTTTTTGTGCTTTTTTTCCCTCTTAGTATAAAAAAAATAACTGAAATCCCCTAAAAGACAGAAGAAAAATGCTTACTTTTTTTCATTTTGCCCCCCCCCCCCCCCCCCCAAATGACACAATAAAAGTGATTCAAAAAAAGCCGTATGTACCCCAAAATGGTACCCAGAATAGCTACAGCTCGTTACGAAAAAAAAAAGCCCTCACAGAGCTCCATCCATGGAAAAATAAAAAGTTATAGGCAGAGATGAGCGAGTATACTCGCTAAGGTACATTACTGGAGCGAGTAGTGCCTTAGCCGAGTATCTCCCCGCTCGTCTCTAAAGATTCGGGGGCCAGCGCGGGTGACAGGTGAGTTGCGGGGGGGGAGGAGAGAGAGATCTCCCCTCCGTTCCTCCCGGCTCCCCCACGAATCTTTAGAGACGAGCGGGGAGATACTCGGCTAAGGCAGTACTCGCTCCAGTAATGTGCCTCAGCGAGTATACTCGCTCATCTCTAGTTAAATTTTGCAAAATTTTGCAAAAAATAAAAAAGCTTTTATTGCGTAAAAGTGGACAAACCTAAAGAAAAAAAAGAATTTTGGTATCGTAATCGTACCGCAAAAAAAAAATAAATGTATTTCGTCATTTATGCTGCATGATTACTGATGTAAAAAAAAACACTGGCAAAATTGATGCATTTTCTCTACCTGCTGTCTTAAAAAAAAAATTAAGTTTGACAATATCGTCTATGTACCCAAAAATGGCACCAATAAAAAAAAACTACAGTTCAGCCACGCAAAAAACAAGCCCTTATACGGCCGCGTCAACGGAAAAATAAAAAAAGTTATGACTTTTGAAAAATGGGGATGAAAATCCCAGAAAAATCACTGCATCATTATGCCCTAAATAGGCCGTGTCCTTAAGGGGTTAAAGGGGTTGTCTCACGGCAGCAAGTGGGGTTATACACTTCTGTATGGCCATATTAATGCACTTTGTAATATACATCGTGCATTAAATATGAGCCAAACAGAAGTTATTCACTTACCCCCTCCGGTGCTGGCGTCCCCGTCTCCACGGTTCCGTCTAATTTCGGGGTCTTCTGGCTGCTTTAGACGCGCTTGCGCTGTGCGGTCTTCTGCCTGGTGAATGGGGCCGCTCCGGTGCGCTCGCGCCGGAGAGCTGGTCTGCGCGTCGCCATCGTAGCTACGCCTCCGTCACGTGGTGCCGATCAGCCAATGAGGTGGCTGTATCGGCAGTGGAACGCAAGACAGGAGAAGAAAATCCACGGTGCACCATGGGAGAAGACCCGCGGCGCCATCTTTAAAAGAAGAAGCTGCAGAACGCTGATGCAGGTAAGCGAGGTGTTATTTTTAAAAACTAACAAATGCTTTCTTTTTAACAGGGCAGAATGCAGGGGTCTATCGGAAATTTTTTTTTTCGATTTTGCCGCGGGACAACCCCTTTAAGGCCCTACGGGGGTAGTGAGCACGTTGACACCACAAGTTTCGTCTGAAGGTTAAAGGGGTTGTCCCGCGGCGAAATCGAAATTTTATTTTTTTTCGATAGACCCCTGCATTCTGCCCTGTTAAAAAGAAAGCATTTGTTAGTTTTTAAAATTAACACCTCGCTTACCTGCATCAGCATTCTGCAGCTTCTTCTTTTAAAGATGGCGCTGCTGGTCGTCTCCCACGGTGCACCACGGGTCTTCTCCCATGGTGCACCATGGATTGTCTTCTCCTTCCTTGCGTTCCACTGCCGATACAGCCACCTCATTGGCTGATCGGCACCACGTGACGGAGGCAGAGCTACGATGACGACGCGCAGACCAGCTCTCCGGCGCGAGCGCGCCGGAGCCGCCCCATTCACCAGGCAGAAGACCGCACAGCGCAAGCGCGTCTAAAGCAGCCAGAAGACACAGAAATTAGACGGCACCATGGAGACGGGGACGCCAGCAACGGAGCAGGTAAGTGAATAACTTCTGTATGGCTCATAATTAATGCACGATGTACAATACAAAGTGCATTAATATGGCCATACAGAAGTGTATAGACCCACTTGCTGCTGCGGGACAACCCCTTTAACACGGCCAATGTGCAACTGCACATGACTCAGCGCAACCTATTTGCACCATGAGCAATGTTTTTTCCGCTTGCGTATTGGCGTATTTTACTGTACTTTTTGCACCCGTCTTGATTTAAATGGCTATTTAGCATCAGGAGTTCCAGGTATGTACCTCATCCAGTGGAATTACCCATCTCCTTGCTCACCCCTATAGACTTCTATGGGGACCTTTGGGTGCGCAACTGCGCACAAAAGTAAAGCAATGCTGCGTTTTGTTTTTTTCCACGTGCCCACGAAAAAAAAAGGAAACGTGAACAAACCCATTGAACCCAATGGATTATATTCTCTGTGTATCGGGTGCGCAAATTCTGTGCACGCAAAAAATATGCCTGTGTGAAGGAGCCCTGAATCCAAGGTGGATTTTGCAGCACAGATTCTGTAAAAACGTGCAGAAATCCACAGCCGATTCCTGCCATGACTATGCACATGTACACCAGGGGAATCGCACACAGCTAGCCTTTTTCACTAGCCAAATCCCCATGTTGAATTCCCATCGAGGATATACCACTTGCGTTTTAAAGACTGCAGGCAGAGTTATAAAACAGTCGAAAAGAAAAACTACCTTCATTGCCCATAGCAACCAATCACAGCGCAGCTTTCATTTTACCAGCACAGAATACAAAAAGAAAGCTGCCCTGCGATTGGTTGGTTGCTATGGGCAACTAAGGCAGTATTTCTTTTCAACAGCTTCATAACTCTCCCGATTTGTGTTATGAAGTATATGTGTACAT
Organism: Eleutherodactylus coqui; assembly: GCF_035609145.1. NCBI lineage: Eukaryota > Metazoa > Chordata > Amphibia > Anura > Eleutherodactylidae > Eleutherodactylus > Eleutherodactylus coqui. The sequence goes on from NC_089843.1 coordinate 56,512,980, forward strand.
TCACCCACACTGATAACCTGTCTGATATGGACTATAGGTTTGCATCCAGGCTCATTGCTATTCATTTGGCTTCCTGCTCACCTGAATAGAGAGCCCGTCGTACCTGTTGTTACTGCCAGGAAATGTCATTAACATTGCTATGGCCTTTTGTCTCACTAGGGAAGTTACCAGAGGCACAGGAGATGCTCCCATTCACAGATACACAACCACCAGACTCAGCATGTGGACCACCCGAGGAGATGAAACACGGAATTAAAACAGGAGAACTTAAAGGGGTTGTCCCGCGGCAGCAAGTGGGTCTATACACTTCTGTATGGCCATATTAATGCACTTTGTAATGTACATTGTGCATTAATTATGAGCCATACAGAAGTTTTTCACTTACCTGCTCCGTTGCTAGCGTCCTCGTTTCCATGGAGCCGACTAATTTTCGGCGTCTAATGGCCAAATTAGACGCGCTTGCGCAGTCCGGGTCTTCTTCTTTTCTCAATGGGGCCGCTCGTGCAGGATGCCGGCTCCGTGTAGCTCCGCCCCATCACGTGCCGATTCCAGCCAATCAGGAGGCTGGAATCGGCAATGGACCGCACAGAAGCCCTGCGGTCCACGGAGGGAGAAGATCCCGGCGGCCATCTTCAGCAGGTAAGTAAGAAGTCACCAGAGCGCGGGGATTCAGGTAAGCGCTTTGCGGTGTCCTTTTTTAACCCCTGCATCGGGGTTGTCTCGCGCCGAACGGGGGGGGGTGTTGAAAAAAAAAAAAAGACCTGTTTCGGCGCTGGACAACCCCTTTAATGCATCCACTTTCACCACCGTGCACCCACAGGAGCGGGATGGTGTATATGCCATCAAATAGTCTTTTGTGCATGGTGTTCAGAGTCTATAGATGGGTAAAATGATATAAAATATGGCAGTTCAAGTTTTTCTCCGGCAGCGCCTCCTGGGGGAAAAAAAACAAAAAAACAACTGATTTGCTGCCCAATACCACTCATATTCTGCAATCAAAATCTGCATTCATTAATGCGTGAGGTTAGTGTAGAAACTCACACGAAATCCCGGCCCCTAATGCTGGGTTGTGTATTTTGGCTAAAATATTAACCAATACCTTGTATTTTTTCAGTAACATGCAGTGCGGCTGTGAATGCTGGGGAGCCCAGGGTGCCAGTGGGTTTCACCTATGAGGTGCAGGGCAACCCGCTGGATCGAAATATGGCATCATTAATAGGTTGTAAGCATGCATAGTGCACTACACGTACCATGTGGCCTGACACCCTGTATTTGCTTGAATGGCTGTGATTGGTTCATTGAGCGCTGCAGTAATTGGTTCAATAGCATCGCGGTTCAGCCAATCAGAGCCAGCGTTTCCTGTAGTCAGGATTTTTGAACCCCTTGACAAGGAAGTGCTGGCTGAAGGCTGCAGACAAGTGTGCCAGAGCTTCGGAAGGAGAAGTGCGGCGGAGCGGACTGCGCCTGTTATGTGATGTATTGTTTTTTTAATGCAGCTAGGCTTATTTTTGTGGACAAACAGTAGCATGAAAACCACAATTTTGGGTGATACAACACAAAGGAAGGCTCCATAGGGAAACATGGGCTACAAAATATCGCAAATCTATACGGCCGTGATTCTTTTTAATGCAGCAGCCTACATCGGCTAATGTGAAGGATCCCATTGGAAAGCATGGGCTTCACATACACGCAATTTGTAACAATATCGCATCTCAAGAAAATCACACGTGTGAAAGCTTTTTTTCATTTCAGCCCTTGGGGCTGCTGACCAATAGCAGGACATCACTTAGTGGGGACGCACACAGGAAGTACAAAGTGGGGAATTGTAGGAAATATTTCAAGCTGCATATCAGCAGGGATATGGCAGCTATCTCTGAAAATAGTGATGTTTGAGACAACAGAAATAGAAGGATAAGACCGTAATGGCTGCACAATATACCCATAACCAGCTTTGTATAAACATGGCAAACACCTTTTTACAGCTGGAGTTTTGGAAAATTGCTCAACAGCTGTGAATTTGTGGATGAAACCGTTTTGCTCCGTTCACACTATTCCGTAGTGCCCCCTACAGCTCTTTATTTTCATCATCTGGGCACACATGTATACATCTCTTGATCCGTCCTGAAGTCACATTATTAGGAAGACACATGGACTCGGCTCTCAGGTTCATTCAGCTTTTATTTTAGCTTTATGTATTTGCATGAGAACTTTGCTATAATAAACAAAATTACCTGAAAGCGCTGCGGAGTAAGTTGGCAAGTCCCTTCCCTTCTCCTTGATTGGCCGCAGTGCTCACCTGACTTCTGGGGGCAGAGGATGCGGTAGAGGAAGCCAGTTAGTGGTGCCCCTGGGGACCCAAGACAGGGGAGTCTGATTTTTATATTTTAACTCATGCCCAGCCGGCACAAATGTTTCATTTGACACCACACAACCCCTTTAATGGAGAGCACCAGATTTCGGCATTATATTGCTGCAGACCACTATTTTTGCAGTTAAAAATACTGCAAAGCATGATGGGGGAAAAAAAGACATAAGACAATCTAGATACAATCTTGTTTGTATTTACAAAGCAATCCACAAATAAAGTGGAAATAAACATTTGTTTCACTAGACACTTAAAAATTACTACTTCGATAAGTCAAAACCTCCAAGGAATGGCTGTGGTTCCTGGACACAATGTAACTTTATGCACTCGCTTGGGATCTCAGGGTCCAATTTTAAAATATAGAAATGATGAAAATCTTCGTACGGATGGTTTCCACGGAAAAGAAGAACCGGTCTGTCTCCATAAGACATAGACAACAGGTATCAGAAGCTGGTGTCCCTTCTATGCACAGTCCTTATTACTTCCCCTTCCTTTTCCTCTTCTTCAAGGCTTTCCATTCACCCTCCTGCATTGCCAAACTGTTGTAGAGTTCTTTGGTCTTTCTCTTCCTCTCAGCATCCCTGGAGTAACAAGGTAAGAGGTTGGTTTGAGAAGGTAGAAGGGATACAATTAAAGTGAACCTCCAAGTCTTGGCGAAACTAAGATGGCCACACCACTTCTCAGACTACCTGATGTGCACTAGTAGGTCATTACTTTAAGACACTACATCTGCTTTCATTGACCAGTGCTGTCCATGTGAGCAGTATTGGCCAGTCAGAGCAGCATGTAGTGTCTTAAACTACCAATGAATACTAATACATGGTGTGCATCAGGTAGTCAAAGAAGCGGTGTGGCCAGCTTTGTTTTTTCAGGATCGGAGGTTTGCTTTAATGTGTTACAAGCTGTTCTGTCTCCTAGGCCAGCCATTTATTGACTTATATGTAATGCTTCCTCTTCATTTAAAAAAAAGGAGGTTTTTCAGAAGCTGCAGTCTGTATATTACAGTTTTAGGTCTCTGCAGCAGCAAAACAACATAATACACATCTCAGCTGGAGTAGACCATACTAGATATCTGCAGACCATCCTTTGGAAAATGATGAAGGTTTTTCTCATCCATGAATCAACCAATCAATGGTTGACATAAAGCCCACTCTTGCAGAAGCTGAGCTGTGTACTATGAAAAATAACCCCAAGACCCAATACTGTTTTTTTTTAATGGTCAAGAAAGTTCTTGTTGAGGCTAACTTCACATGGACGAGTGCGATATGGGGCCATGAATCCAGTCCCCATATCACGCTCCCCACCATTTGAAATCCCCAGAGATGCGAGGCGCTCTCATGGTACAACAGCCTCGCATCACTTTGGGGATGCAGGGATCCTCCAGCGTGGCTGTCACAGCTGCAGCAGAGGATCGCAAAGATTCTCCCATGGCCTTTGATGGGGCTGTAATGCGAGATCACGCAGCAAGATAGAACATGCTACGATTTATTTCCTGCATAGCATCACATCGCAGTGCCATGCAGGAAAACATTGCTAATGTTTATGAACCCATTTAATAAAAAAATGGGGCTCAGATTTGTGTGTCCAGCCATGCACAATTCTTGTGCGATTTTGACGCCTGTGTGAAGCCGGTATGACTTAAAAGGGTTGTCCACAGTTGTAAACCATCGATGGGCAATCCTCGGTATACTGTAGGCCATTAATAGTAGATTATTGAGGTTCCTTCTCTAGGCCAATGCGCTCATGCACTGAGCTAATTTCCCACTGCATTGGTACTACAGGCAAAGTTTTTATTGAAATGAATGGGAACTTAGTGTGCAATACCAAGTCAGCCCACTGCAGTGGGAACGGAGCTGCCTGCTTCCAGCAGAAATCAGCTTAGTGCACGAGCACACAAGCGCAGAAAACAGCTGATCGGTGAGGTCCACGGCAACAACCCGCTCCGCCGATTACTATTGATGAGCCATCTGGAGTATAGCCCATCAATAGTTTATAACTGGAACTCCTTTAATATTCTTGGAACAGTAGAGGGACCGTTATCCCATGTGTGTTTCCACAACGCACATGGAAATGGCTGCACAACCAAAAACAGGGCAGCACAACTAACCTCTGCATAGTCTCTGAAAGCTTCTCTCTGGCCAGGAACTGATTGTCCCTACGGATTTCTCGGACGGCACCCTTGAACTCCCTCTTGTGCTTGTGGATCAGTCTCTTACGCTCACGCTCCACCTTGTTACATCCCTGTTTCTTGCCGAACTCCAGCCTGCCAGAAGAAGACATCACAAACAACATTAAAGGGGTTGTCCCGCGCCGAAACGTTTTTTTTTTTTTTTTAACCCCCCCCCCCCCCCCCCCCCCTGTTCGGCACTAGACAACCCCGATGCAGGGGTTAAAAAAACAAACTGGGTAGTACTTACCCGAATCCCGGCGGTCCGGCGTCTTCATACTCACCTGCTGAAGATGGCCGCCGGGATCCTCTCTCTCTGTGGACCGCAGGGCTTCTGTGCGGTCCATTGCCAATTCCAGCCTCCTGATTGGCTGGAATCGGCACGTGACGGGGCGGAGCTACACGGAGCCGGCATTCTGCACGAGCGGCCCCATTGAAGACAGCAGAAGACCCGGACTGCGCAAGCGCGGCTAATTTGGCCATTAGAGGCCGAAAATTAGTCGGCACCATGGAGACGAGGACGCCAGCAACGGAGCAGGTAAGTGAAAAACTTTTGATAACTTCTGTATGGCTCATAATTAATGCACAATGTACATTACAAAGTGCATTAATATGGCCATACAGAAGTGTATAGACCCACTTGCTGCCGCGGGACAACCCCTTTAAGACTTACTAAAGGCTCAAATTTTAACGACAGCTTACTGCTCTGCACCAACAACAGCCTCACATTCTGGTCCACAAGCCAGCAGACTTGCTGGAGATACTCACACAGGCATAACTTTGGGAATGAACATTTTCAATGGGACGGGCATCTGTTTCTCAAAGGCAAGAGGACTATAAGGCTTCTTGCTGCGCTTCTCAATATTTTCTAAGATCTTCTTACACAAATCCTGTAACAGAGAAGATACTGGCCTGTTAGAAGTATAGAAGATGCCAAGACTAGCTAATACATATTCAGAGCATGCGGCTGTGGTCAGGATGGGCAATCACAGTGCACCATGTCTGCCGAGTCTACCGCAGGATGACGGCCCAGCTACAGAGCCCCTCACGTTAACTGCAATCCTTTGATCATTTTCCAGTGTTATATGTTCAGCGGTTGAGTTATAGCCCACGTATTCCAGAGCTGAATTCACTATTCTGCTCTTATCAGAAACACTTTAGATCCCGGCATAGTTGAGCTATACTTTAATCATAACGCATTGGACAATCAGAGTTTTCTACATCCGATGGCTTTATGGCTGTATAACCCTTTAGAGATAGAGATGAGCGAGTATACTCGCTAAAGGCAATTGCTCGAGCAAGCATTGCCTTTAGCGAGTATCTGCCTGCTCGAGAAAAAAGGTTCGGGCAGGGAGCTGCGGGGGAGAGCGGGGCAGAACGGAGGGGAGATCTCTCTTCCCCCCCCTCTCTGCTGCTGACTGCCGCTACTCACCGCTCCCCCGCGCCGGCACCCGAACCTTTCGTCTTGAGCGGGCAGGTACTCGCTAAAGGCAATGCTCGCTCGAGCAATTGCCTTTAGCGAGCATACTCGCTCATCTCTAGATATGGCCTATTTCAGGCCTTAGGACACGCCAATTTTTTAAAAATTTTTTTTGGGGGGGGGGGGGGGGGGGGGGAGAATTTAATCTCCACTTTTCAAAAGCCATAATTTTATTTTTCCGTTGACACAGCCGTATGAGAGCTTGGTTTTTTTTCTGTGTCGTGCTGTAGTTTTTATTGGTTCCATTTTTTGGGTACATATAATATAGTGCATACATTTTATTACATTTTATTTTTGGAGACGAGGAGAAAAAACAAACTCTGCCATTTTTTATCCCCATGCAGCACAAGTGACACTATGATTTTTTTTTTTCTGCTAGCTGGTAATGTTACGATAATACCAAAATAATATATTTTTTAGGTTTTCCTTTTTTTTTCATTTATTCATTCATTGGAGTTTGCCATGCAGGATTAAAAGGGTGTTCGATTTGTTGTCCAGGTCGTTATGAGTGTGACGATACCAAACATGGGTTTATAAATTTTTACTTTTTAAACAAATTAGGTAAAGGGTCTTTTTTGTTATACTGTACATCTTTTATGTCCTTGTAGGGGACTTGAACCTGTGATCCTATGAGTGAATTGATAATACACTGCAATACTTGTGTACTGCAATGCATTATCGCCAGCGATCACAAGCCATGGCAACCCGCGATTACATGGTGGAGGGCCAGTGATGTCACAGAGGGAGTGCCCCTTCCTCTGTGAACCCTTTACATGCTGTGATCAACATTGATCATGGCATAAAAGGGATTAACAACAGGGATAGGTTTTCTCACTGATCCCTGCTATTGTAGCGGAAAGTGCGCTTTCAGTCACAGTCGGCTTCCAATGCAGATTGCGTGGGGCGAGCTTCTAAGCTAGCGCCATCCAGAGGAACTGCTTCCCACCTAACGCACATTTACGCCCTGGGGCAGGAAGGGGTTAATGTAAGTACTGCACTTCAAAGCGAGCAAAAATCAGGCAGGTCCTGTGTAGACACTGGACAAACAGGGTATGTTGGGAGACTTCAGGTCTGAAGCTAAGAGAATTGTGAAAGCAGCGCTGTGCTATGACACTGGCCGTAACTCAAGGATCAGTCAAGTATCTATAATGTTACTTAACTTTTGATGTAGCTTAAGTTGGTTGTGCCAAGATATAGTTAACCCCTATTGACAATATATGGGATAACTTCACGATTGGGTGTGGTCTGACAAGTGGGAAAACATGGTTCCGAAGTCCCCTATGTGCCGCGTGAGTACAAGTCCTTGTCAATCTCCAGCGCTCCCACTGATCTCCACTCCATTCATGTGGTGACTTTAGAGATCCCCAGTCTGCCAATCGGCTGAGGACCAGCAGTAATCATAATGTTATTACATAGCCCATAGGTAGAGGATAACTTTATATCTTGATAAAACACCTTCAATTCTGTATGTAAACAGTAATGATGGCGCTAAAGTTTGGACACATAGTACTTCAGGCTCAGAATACTTCATGGAAGAGATTGAACAGAGCGGCAGTTGCACATGCACAGCGCCTCTGCATTCATTTAAATGGGGGATGACGGAAATAGAGTACAAGTGCTCCGCTATCGCCGGCAGTCCCATTGAAAATTAAATCGAACATGACTCCATTCACGTCTATGGGATGGAGGGCGATCGATGCACTTGGCAACCTCCATTCGTCCCATAGAAGTGAATGGAGCGGCATTCATGCATGTGGACCACCGCTCCATTCTCATGAAGGATTCAGGGCACACAGATTGGGATTGCTGGGAGTCAGAACTGCATCAATCAGACATTTAACCCCCTATCCTGTGACTACTGGATAAATGTCATTGGTAAGAAAACCCCTTTAATTCTATAACCAAGACTATGGCCAGCAAGGGATAATGGTTTACCTGGATTGTCTCAGGATACATGTTTCGTGGCAGATGTTCGCGGATAATCTTCTCTATTGGGCTGAAAATCTCTCGAAAAGATGGTAAAGTGCCATAGTTGTCCACACATCTTTTTATCAGGTCCAAACTCAGCGAAATGCACGTTAGCCTACACAGGAGCAATGCATAAAGTACTATGGGATCAGCTGGTTTATAAAGGCTCTTCGGTTTACAACACATGAAGTGCAAACAAGAAACTCACAAAGTTCTAGAATAGAGTAGAACACAAAAGGGTTTTCCCAAACTAGACAACCCCTTTAAGATCTGCCCAGATGACAAACCCTGTATATTAAAAGCACTAGTCATGGGGCTAACGTTTTAATGGAAGAACAACAGATGACTGAAATGAGTAATGTCACCGTTCTACTATCCTTATTACTGGGAAATCAAAGGAACACATGCTTTCAAAGATACTCACTTAAAATGATTGATCTCAGTTTTATCTTCAGTGTCCAGACCATTGATTGCTGTCAGTGGCAGATTCTTCTTCACCCACGATGCAGAATCCTCCGTACTATCAATCAATAGTAGCTCAGAAGACTTCCCATGGAGTTTAAATGGAGGAACCACAACGTAATCTGTCAAGATAAAACGTACTGTGAGCAGGGCTGTGGAGTCGGTGAGCCAAACCTCCTACTCCTTGAAGGGAACATACACTGGACTACTGATTTCTGCAAAGTTTATTGATAGTTTAGGTATGTTTTAACCCTTTGCAATCCAATTTTGGATTCAGGGTTTTCTAGGGAGATTTCTCTTTCTGCCATTATACCATTGCGCCATCTGCTGTCTAGAGCCAGTACTGCGGTATGTGACATGCTGACAGAGTGGCCAGTAATAGACAGTAAGAATACCTTGCCGGACGTCTTCCGACATCGGAGCTGTGCAGCCTTCAATCAGAATGTCTTTAAACATCAGGCAGTGAATTGGAAAGGGTTAAACTTGCCTTAATACGGCCTTCCAGTTCTGAGATAAATGCAGGATGGCCACTGCCCAGCACCTTCTTCATCTGGCTTCACTACTGAGCATGTGCATAGTGCCGCACAGATTCATCCCAACTAACAGTCTTAAAGAAGCAGCCTAAGGATACTAATGGTCCTTTTAGATGTGACGAGCTGTCGGGTAAGTGGGTACACAGTAATGCTCACTCTTGTGCTGTTACACAGTGGCTAGCATGGAGGTGGAGCGCTCTCCCAGCGCCTGCCTCCATTTACATTAAGCAGACAGTCGTTCAGAAGTAAAGGACTGCCATTTACACTGAGCGTCACGTCCTTCAGTTTTCGGCATACAGAAACTGAACGATCATCACTCAGAATTCCCCGGGAGAATCTGAATGATTCCGAACAATAACTGTCTTGTGTAAAAGGGCCATTAGTCTAATGGAGAGGAGAGGCAATAACTGATTTTCTATTGCTGTTTCTACATCCTAGTTATCAATGTTTTTGATAAATTGGGGCTTAGAACATATATTTATAAGACATTTTAAAACTTTCATAAGAGCTAATGCCCATGGACGGATTATCGCTGTGGAATTCGCGGTAAGACACCCACCGCGAATTCAGCAGCAATGTCCGTCCATAGACATGCCAGGTTAAACGAATCTCCCCTGCCCACTGATGGAAATTACCTATAATTTTCCGCTCGCGGGGGGAGAATCCCAGCATATGTGGCATTCCATGATCATCCCAGTGAATTAGGAGATTCGGCCAATGTAGATGTAACATGCATGGCTTTCGCCTTTGTGCTCAACAGATAAGATATATTCTTGACCCAGAAACCTAAAGATAACCAATGAGGTCTTTAGGTCTGTCTCACACGGGCGTATTTGAGTTGCAGAATCAGCAGTTGGCATCCGCACGGAGGATCTGCAGCAAAGGATATGCATTAAAATGTTTAAAAAAAAAATTTAAATTGCCTTTTCCTTCACATTCGCAAACACGGATTGCGTATTCCACTAGCGGAGAAAAAAAAGAGCAGTTTGCTCTATTTTGCTGTGAACGGCCTCCACTGAAGTCAACGGAGGACGTCCGACCCGCAGCCCATTCACAATTAACATTGCAGGTGCCTGCACATTTTCCTGATCCTTCTACATGGACTGTTAATTTTAATGGACTCCCTTTGAATTTAATAAAGAATATATTTCTATGACTGCAATGGGTCTCTAGTTACAGTTACTCCCCGACTTGCGAACAGGTTCCGTTCCGGGAGCCCGTTCGCAAGTCCGTTTTGTTCGCAAGTCGAACAAGTAGTAGTATGGAGCGGGATCGCGGGTGGATCCCACTCCATACAACGTCGGGTGCCGGCTGTTCTTACAGCGGGCACCCGGCGGCAGCAGTTCCGACGAGCCGCGCCGCTTGTCGGAACTGTTAACACTTTAAATACCGCTCTGACAGCGGTATTTAAAGTGTTAACAGTTCTGACGAGCGGCACGGCTCGTCGGAACTGCTGCCGCCGGGTGCCCGCTGTAAGAAACAGCCGGCACCCGACGTTCAGGGGGCCCGTACAGCGTCCCACGATGAGATCATGGGACGCTGTGTGGTTGCTAGGCAGCCGGGGACCTCCTGAAAGGCCCCAGGGCTGCCTATGCAGAGCGCCCATAGAGCGCACGGCTTGCTAGGCGCTCTGCATAGTCAGCTCTGGGGCCTTTCAGAAGGCCCCTGGCTGCCCAGCAACCGCGATGTGACCGGACAGGCTTCTATCAGGCTTGATAGAAGCTTGTCCGGTCCCTGCACTGTATGATGTAATGCCATAGCATAAGATCATACTGTGCAGGACAGATAGTTCGTATCTAGCGAAATTCGTAAGTCGAATGTTCGCAAGTCGGGGACTATCTGTATTTAGTCATTGTTTCAATTGTGTTATGAAGCAATTACCCATCTATTCATGGGACGTACGAGCACTAGTATGTACCAGCCTCCAAATTTTTAAGACTTTTTGTGAATTATGCTGAACTAAAAAAGTTTGTTCAATTTTTTTTTGTTAAAACTAGCTTCCCTGTGCCCCAAAATATTAAACCAGGTAATACTCATCTCTTCCGGCTCCAGATCTCCACTCTGATGTGTTTACAGGCTGCCCTCAGCTCATTTCATATAGACACACATGCATTTCCCTTAGGCTGGATTCAGACGACCGTATATCGGCTCTGTTTTCACGCCGAGCCGATATACGGTGTCCTCATGTGCGGGAGGGGTGGGGGGTGGGGGATGGAAGAGCCAGGAGCAGGAACTGAGCTCCCGCCCCCTCTGCCTCCTCTCCACCCCCTCTCTGCCCCTCTGCACTATTTGCAATGAAAGGAGGTGTGACGGGGGCGTGGCTAAGTTCCGAGAATTAGCCCCGTCCCGCCTCTCCCCATTGCAAATAGTGCAGAGGGGCGGAGAGGAGGCAGAGAGGGGCCGGGAGCTTAGTTCCTGCTCCTGTCTCTTCCACCCCCCCCTGCAGATGAGGACACCGTATATCGGCTCGGCGTGAAAACCCAGCCACTATACGTTCGTCAGAATCCAGCCTTAGGGTGTATGTCCACACATGGGAAACGCTGTGGATTTTTCACTGAAAATCCACAGCATTTACGGTACAAGCAGTGGGGAAGTTCCACAGACTGCAGAGAAAATCCACAGCATAAATTGACCAATGCTGCATATTTGTAACTCTGCAGAATGTCAATTAATGCTACAGATTGTAACTGCAGATTTCACTCCTTCAGTTAAGGGGATGAAACCTGTGGAGAATCCACAAAGTGGGAACATGCCCTTATTCAGACACTATGCCATAAAGTTATCTCCTGTAGAAGCATTGTGTCAAGAAGGAAAATAAATAGCCCATAAGTCTGCAGACGGACGTATTTGCATGGTTTTCCTTTTTTCATTTTATTAACTATAAGTGCAAAAGAAATTCTGCATAAAAGTCATAACTCTCGAAATCTCTTCCCTAGGCGTCTTCCAGCAGGAATGAGATGAGTTTAGCTGCCATTCAGTCTGAGGTGAGGCCAATACGAATGAATGTTTATTGTACTATGCAGCGAGTCTGCTAAGGCTTAATACTACAAGGATGAAATACACTTAATACCGCCACGGTCTACTAAAAGTGATGAAAATAAAGTCCGGTAGGCTACTCGAAACATTGCCGACTTAAGATAGAGCCTCTGCACAAGCAGGGAATGGTAAGCCAACAAATCCAGACCACCTAGCAATAAACACAGCCAGCCACTAAAGAATATAGCACGACTGTTGTGGTTAAAGCGACCCTCCAGGCCTGAACAAATAAAGATGGCTGCACAGCTTCTCCGACTACCTGATGCATAACGTACATTAGTATGCAGCATTAGTCCAATGCCCTATTTACACGGGACGACCATTATCTAAACGAGCAAGTGACATCACCGCTAGTTGTTAGCGCTCATGCAGAACGCTTAAGCAGGCAGATCATCGCTCAGTGCTTCATATTCTATGTCAAACACTGAGCAAAGAGCGTTTAGACGCGGCGAGAAGTGAGCGAACCAACGCGAATTTTTATGCAGGCTGAAACTGGGTGACAAACGAAAAGTAAACGAATAGTGCACAATGGCTTTGCGTGTAGACGTAATGATTATTGCACATGGTCATTCGTTTTAATGAAGTTTGCGCAACAATCGTTACGTGTAAACGGGCCATTAGACACCACACCTGCCTTGATTAACCAATGCTACCCACAAAAGCAACATGTAGTGTCTTGGACTACCCATGCATACTGATGCACAGTGTGCACCAGGTAGTCAGAGAAGTCGTGCGGCCATCTTTGTGTGTCCAGAGGGTCGCTTTAATATGGGAAATAGATATCAGTAGCTGTATAACTATCAAGTAGTTTGCTACAATGTATCAGTCTGGCGTCTAGGCTGTTTAGCTTACAGTGCATTGTCTATATGGGATAGAATTGTATCCACTTCTCAGCTGAGAGGTCTAGCTATGTACAAGTTTGCTGCCTCTGAACGTAAAGAAATGTTCTTATTCATCAACAGCAAGCATATTTTGAAAATGGTGAGGAGGAACTGAAAAAATATATACATCTCCCCGACTGAACACGTACCCACAGAAGCTTTGCGCGGCGTGGCCAAGTGAAGAATTCCCAGAAGGAAGTTTATTAGCTCCGGTATAAACCTCTTTGACAAGGACACAAACTCCAAGAACACGCAACCAAGGAAAAGCCCAGCAGCGACATCTTCTAGGGAGGCCACAGGACACTGGAACCAAGAGAGAAGACTGGTTATTGCAGAGCACATGACTGGGACCTGGAAGTGTAATGATATAGCCTTATTACAGGCCTGGTCTCTCACCTTTGTCAGCAACTGGCTCATCACAGTGAAGGCTGGAGTAACCACCGGGTGCCAGAAGTCAGACGTAGGGAATAACATTCCCGTAATCTTAAAGTGCAAGAGCTAAAAGCAGAAGACCATAAGGAATCAGGGCATTGAGACAGTCTGGCATTACAGAACTAATGACTATGGGTTAGACAGACTAAGCTGCAGTTGGCCAAAAAATAAGACTATACACACACCACATGTAATGCTGGATAGGCAGCCCGGCCTTTAGATTCAACCGCTTCATTCACGATGCGAGCAATATCCTGTAAAGCTTCTCTAACACAGTCAGCTGCTGCTTCTGGAAACATCTGGCACAAGTTGTACAGGGGTCTGCAATACGAGAAAATAGATGATTTAGGAATTAAATTAAAGGGTTTCCATGAATTTATTTTTAAAATCAGAGCAGAAATAGCCTATTTAGTACAAATAAAGTGATTTAAAGGGTTGTCCCACTTCTAGCTATATTGCTGCAGAAATCAGACAGCTCCATACATTAAGCAGTGGCCCAAATTGGTACTGCAGAATGAGTACTATTAAAGTGAATGGGACGCAGCCTGCAGTACCAACCGAGACCAATGCACAATGTAGGGAGCTGTCTACTTCCATCTTCTGCAAAACAGTTAAGGCCCATTAAGACAACGATAATCGCTCAAAAGATGTCGCTCAAGCGACTTTTGAGCGATCATCTTTGTGTCATTTGCAGCCCAAGATGATTGCTCAAGATGAGCGATCACCTTGCGCTGCAAACGGAGGATGCAGAAGACAAGCGGGGCGTCACCGCTTGTCTTCTGCATACAGCTGTTCCCCCGGACCGAGCGCCCGGCTGTTATACAGCCGAGCACTCGGAGCGGAGGACACAGAAGACAAGTGGGGTGTCCTCGCTTGTCTTCTGCATCCAGATGTTCTCTGCTCGGTGCGCCCGGCTGTTATACAGCTGAGCACGCTATTCCGGGTATGGAGAACAGAGCTGGACCGCTCTGTTCTTCATACTCCACCTGTTATCAGGGAGCGGGATACAGCTGAAACAATACAATCAGCTGTATCCCGCTGTGAATCCCTGATAAGGCTCATCGTCCTGAAAGACGATGAGTGACCGGATAAAGAAAACTGCATGATGTCAGTACAGTTACACACAACGATTATCGCTCAAGACGGCTTTTGAGCTATAATCGTTGTGTCTAAATGGGCCTTTAGAAGTGGAGCAATCCCTTTAATAACTTAACTGGAAAATTCAGCCCCTTTCCCAAAGCTGCAGCATCAATTAATTTCTATACCTGATAAGGATCCAGAATTATGTCCTTGCCCTCCCCGCACTCACACTTGTACAAAATCTTGACTGCCTATTGCTGCCCCTAGGGAGAAGTTCTGTGCATGACATTATACAGTCAATCACTCCCGCAGAAATTCGGTAGTAAAAAGACTACTTACATGATCATCTTGTCAACAGTTCTAAGATCGGGGGTTTCCTGTGCAGCCAGTTTCATGATGTAATCCAGAAGAAAACCAAAGAGTTTCTGGGAACAGATGGTATGATATCTTTAAGTCTTCATTCACATCAGCATAGGAGGTTCCGTTTGGAGCCTGCAGCGCAGATTCCCACAAAAATCCTGGACTTTATAGCACAGTTTGCAGTGCCATTTCATCCGGGAAAGTGCCAGACGCTCAATTATAATTAACGAGGTCCATTTAGTGCTGCTCGGTTCTGTCATAAAACAGATCAATTTGGCTTGTGCACTTCCATTTACCTGTTCCCAGTGTAGCCTCAGAAAACCCCCTGCCCATCCCAATCACTGCAATGTCTGGCATTGTATGTGGAAAGATTAGGATTAGAGTTGAGCGAGCACCAAAATGCTCGAGAGCTCATTTCGAGTAACGAACCCCATTGAAGTCAATGGGAGCCTTGAGCATTTTTCAATGGTTGCTGCCGGCTCCCTGTCATTGGATTTCAGGGAAGGGCTTTAAATACAAGCCCTTCCCCGAAAAACCAGTAAAAGTAGTGTAAAAAAACTGATTGAATGACAGACGAGAGCTGCCTGTGATTGGCTGAGGCGCTCCTTCAGTAGGCGGGGATTTTAAATTCCCACCTGCTAATAGATCAGCACTACAGAGCCAGGGACAGCAGTTAGAAGACGTGGCTGAGCCCCGGCAGCTGAAGGGAGGAGTGTATGTAATTTTTTTTTTTATTTAAAGCCCTTCCCTGTAATCCAATGACAGGGAGCTGGCAGCAGGATCCTCTACCGCAGCTGACATGTGTGACAACTGCTGTAGAGAATTGGAGAATTCCTCTGCTGCATCTGTCACAGATGTGGCAGGTGCAGCAGCAGGGAATTCTTTTTACAAGCGGGGATGAAGAAAACATCTGCATGCGGCAGATGTGTTCTGCATCCCCGTGGGGGTCACAGCAGCGGCGAAAAGGTAAGTTGTTTTTTTTAAACACTAAAATTATTGTTTTTCAGGGAAGGGCTTAAATGTAAAGCCCTTCCATGAAAATCAATTCAGGGAGCTGTCAGACCATTGTCTTCAATGGAGCCGCCAGCAGCAGCCGCGACTCCATTGAAAACAATTTAGTGTGTGTGTCCTGTCCATCCGCATTATATAAAGCCACCATGTTTTTCCAATTTTGGGCATCCCCTTTAAGAAGCAGACATTCGTGACAGCTTCTCACCTCTAGCTTAGCCTTGTTCCCCTGTGCCAGACTTGGATGATTACACTTCTGAATTCTCTCCAGGATGATGACCTGCTGCTCAGTAGGCTTCTCGTTTAGAAGAGACTCGAAATCCTCATACGACTCGGGAACTAAATCACAAACGCAAATACAAAAGCAGAAGATCAAGATTTTATTGTAAGCCTTGTAATAGACAACAAGTGTCAATAATGTTATATGCCAGCACCTTACCATGCTTTTTTTTTCCTGCATTCATATTTACAATGAGAATTGAGTACCAGTATTAAAGGAATTTTAAAAGAGGTTTTCTGAGTTTTTTGGTATTTTTTTTAAATTATATGTAGTTTTAGGCCCCCAATGCCCAAAGCTATACAAGATTATACTCATCGTGGCAACGGACAACCACTTCAACATCTGACAGGCGAGGTCACCAGACCTGGTAATGTCCCACAAACCTGTCCTGTGGGCGTTTAATTTAGAAGCCCCGAGGCAGGACTACAGGATGTCACTGATGACTTTCTTATCCTGCCTCCTAGTGGCTGCAGTGGACATGTTGGGTAAACAGCCCATGTGACCACTACCACCAAAGTAAATAGAAGACCGGAGAGGCAGGGAAGCAGAATGCAGCAGGTGGCAACTACTGTGGTTTGTTTTTTAATATGCTATGCGTCCCTCCACTGCCATCAATGTTAGGGCTACTCTGAAAACCACTTTAAGTTGCCGAAACATATTAAAGTATTGTAGGCTATTTACAAAGAAACTGACAACTTAAGTCCAGTTATGTCAAATGTGTAGCTTATTGGCACCTTAATGTACAACTATCATTGACTTATATAGTGTAAAATGTCTTCCTTCGGGTTTTCAAGTTAGACGGTTTTGCCCCAGAGCATTTATTTTATACCTAACAGAAAAGATGCGCATTTTATGGACCTGCCCCGAGTCCACAGCCAGACAGAGCATGCAAATAAGAGATGGAATAATACCTTCACAGTGCCACCTATTGGAAGGCAGCATTCCTTCAAGTCAAAGTTAGACTCTTTATACAAGCCTCGTAACAATGACTGGAAATTAAAAGCAAAGCCAGACTCCATGTACAGACAGCTGTTTCAGAGTATTTGCCCTTCATCAGTGTTGAGTGAAGGGTAAATACCCTGCCTGTACATGGAGTCTGGCTTTGCTTTTAATTTCCAGTCATTGTTACAAGGCTTGTATAAAGAGTCTAACTTTGGCTTGAAGGAATGCTGCCTTCCAATAGGCGGCACTGTGGAGGTATTATTCCATCTCCCTTATTTGCATATTACCCAGAGGAGCATGAATGGCCTTTTGAGTCTCCTCACTCACCGTCTAGGTGCTCTCCCTAAGGAGAAAAGATAGCGTTTCTGACATAGAGACATAACATGGCAGGTTTCTTTGCTCTGCTAATTAAGACATCCAAAAGTAAAAAACGTTCCCCATACCATAAGCTATGAACTTGTTTTTGTGATGGCCCGATACGCAAGAAAGGTCCCTTACAAGTTCAATGGAACACATAAATGTAATTGTTCTTCATCATGATGATGTAACTCGTCTTACAAATTCAGGAGTCCGCAATCACCAGACATTGTAATTAGGGGTATGTAGGAATTGCAGCACAATCATATCCCATGTTTTCAAAGCACTCGTGAAAGAGGAAGAAAATTAACTATAGCATTTCAGGAATTCTGCCATCTGCCAAGCATTAGTAAGGGTTTCCCGATACTAATATTTATGCTACCAAGGCTGGTGACAGACAAGCATGTTCCACCCATAATATGGGTGGGTTTCCCCTGACCGCAGGTCACCTGACTTAAAATCTAAGCATCATAGGAATTTATGATGCTGGAAGTTCAGGTTAAAACACCCGTCACTGATGCATAAATGTGGTCAGAATATGCTTGATTGTCACTGATCTTAGGAAGTAAAACCGCGTTATTCAATGGCTATTCTAGTTCTGCTATGAGGTGGAGCAATCACCAATAATCTTCATTCTGTACCATTTGCATACTTGGTCATTTACAATATTTTTAGCACCCTCGGACACAAATTTCATCTTCTATATGGAGCTTCCTCTTGTGCTCATTGTAGCCTCCTTGTATCGCACTTTACATGAAGTAGAGGAAGGGAAGCGACAACTGCTCTGAGCGCATTTATGGCTGCTGGTCACTATTCTAGCCCGTATACAGGGTGCTTCAAAGAGAATGATGCAAGAGCAAAACTGACTTATGCCTACATGAAGAAGTGACGTTCAACAGCCAAACTGACCCAACAAGACAGAAGAACTCTTCACATCTTAACCTTTGGTGGCTTAAAGATGTTCAATGTGGGCGCCGTTGGTGACATGACAGATGTCAAGTTGGTCATCCAATTCTGCCAAATCACGTCCAGGCATATCCTCAGCTATTGATTCCACTGAAGCAGAGAGGCATAGTTTTAGGTCGTCTAGTGTCACCAACAGCGCCAACATCGAACATCTGTAAGGTGGACTAAATCGGTGTAGAGTTCCATCTTTTCATGTCCTTCTGGCTGTTGTAGGTCACTTCAAGTAGGAAGAAATCAGCTTTACTTTTCGGATCACCCTGTACAGGTCATGCTAACAAAATAAGTGTATAACAGGTTTACAGCACCAACTACTATAATACCCTGCACTATGAAGATGACAAAGTCCTGGAAAGGAAAAAAAATGTCAAGACAAAGCTATGAAAAACTTCATATATTCCATATTAGAAACTCACCATCAAATGTGAATGGCAGCTGAGAACTGTCCTCCTTAGGTTGCTTCTTTATGGTCTTTTTGCTTTTCTTTGTTACTTTAGCCAGCACTTCATCTTCCTCGCTGTCTCCATTCGAATCCAGGTCTGAGTGGTTGTCAGAAGCATTACTTTCCTCCTCTTCATCACTTCCTTCAGCATCCTCATTATCTTCATCATCTCCGGCATCACTACCCTCTTCTGCGTCATTACTGTCCTCATGGACTACTGCAGCAGCATCTTCATCATTTCCTCCAGTCTTCAGCTCAATCTCTTCTGATTCAGGAAGGTTCATCTTCCCATCCTATCGAGGATACAAAGTATAGGTGGAAATAATGTCAGTAGCAAAATTTGTTAGAGCGGTTGTCTGCGATTTTACTACTGATGACCTGATAGGTCAATAATTAAATCGGCGACAATCCACCACTTGGGATCCCCGCCAATCAGCTGGTCGCTGGACCTGCGGTCATTGCAGACACAGCCGGAAGCAGACAGCTTTGTAATGCATTGATTTCAATGGAAGCTGTGTCTGCATTACCAAACTGGACTGCTGCACGATTGACAGAGCGGTCTGCTTCCAGCTTTGTTCACAATGACAGCTAGCCCAATGTCAGCAGGGACTTACTGTGACAGACCCCCACTGATCAACTGTTGATGACCTACTCTGAGGATTGACCATCAACAGCAAAAGTTCTGGAAACCCTTTTATTCATCTTTCTTATTGATGCCAACAGGTTCTATGACATTAGTAAAACATGGTAAAACATTCTAAGTCGAGTAAAATGGGGGAAAAAAAAAAAAGACATTCCACCATCTTTTGTTGCATCTTGTTTCTACGGCCCACAAACTGCAACAAAGATGACATAACTTTATTCTACGGGTCAGTACAATTACTACGATACCAAACTTGTATAGTTTTGGTTTTTTTTTACTGTACTACTTTTATTTATTTTTTTTCAAAGACATTTTTTTTTTAAATAATTTTCTGCCGCCATCTTCTGCACGCAATAACTTATTTTTCCGTCAACGTAGTTGTGCGAGGGCTAAATTTTTGCGAGACATGCTGTAGTTTACGTTGGTACCATTTGGGAATACATACGAGTATTTATTTTTTCTGGGAGATAGGGTGACCGAAAAAGTGCATTTCTGGCGTTATCTTTTTTTTTAATTTTTTCGGACGACGTTCACCATGCAGGGTAAATAATGTGCTACTTTGATAAATCAGAATTTTACGGATGCAGTGATACCAAATATGTATTTTTGTTTCATGATTTATATTTTTTTGATTATAGATATGGCAAAAGTAATTAATTCATTTTTTTCTCCCAATTAGTAAAACTTTATTGATCTTTTTAACTTTTTTTATAAGCCCCCCTAGGGGACCACAACTTGCGGTGCTTTGAGCACTCCTGCAGTATGATGTAATGCTATAGCATTATATCATACTGCAATCTGCCAGGCAGCCTATCAAGCCACCCACGGGGACGGCTTGATAGGCAGTCTGCTATGGCAGCACTGGGGCCTTTCAGAAGGCCCCCGGCTGCCATGACACCAGCACAGCTCCGTCCGATCTCATCACGGGCGGGCCGTATGGGACCCCTGAACATCGCTCAGGGGATTTAAAATGCCACTGTCAGAATTGACAGCGGCATTTAAAGGGTTAACAGCACTGATCAGCCGCACTGTAATAAACAGCTGACGCCTACACGGTATGAAGAAAAGTCGCCCCGCGATCTCTCTTAATACATGGACTGCCGATACAGGCCGTCAAAAGGCGTATCGGTGGTCATTAAGGGGTTAAGAAACAGCGCACTTTTAGAAAACAGCCACGCAGACTTAGGTTTGCTTTATATAGCTCTTATCTGTAAAGCTCCTGCTGCGCCTCTGTTTGGAAAGAGACCAGTCCTCTTTGCAACAACTCAAACATACCTTATAGGACAGCATCAGGCGATCGTCTTTATCCAGTATGAACCCATCCATCAAATCATCGGCAGATAGGTGTTTGGGCTTCTTTTTGCTTTTAACATTCTCTCCATTCATGCGGCGAAGACGTTCAGCCTGGAACAAGAACAAAGAACTGAATCCCAAGAAAAGGGCCAAACCACTCGCAAAGACAATTTGCATTAAAGCAAAAGAAAATCCTTACAAATCAAATACTGACAGCAAATCTAACCAATAAGTATGGAAGGAAGAAACCTCTATAGATTCTCAAAACATTTCAAAATCCTGCGATAGCCAATGGTAATACCTCTAGTTTCTGAAGTCTCTCCTGTTCTTCTTTAGCAATCTCCTCTTCAGATTTCATCTTGTCAGATGGCTTAGCTTTTATGTCAAAGACAAGCTGACGGACCATCATATCATAATCGTCCGGCTGGGAAAAACAAGGCAACATGATAAAACAAGGGCAGTGTATACATGATGATGCCTGCATACTGGCATATGTCAGGAAATCTGCTCCTACACATAGGGCTCCTGTCCACGGGCGAATGTTCACTGCATTCCCCGTGGCGATAATCCGGCTGCAGGGAACACAATGCACGCTTTCCATAGCGTTGCTATGGAAAGCGCTGCCCCCCTGTCCACAAGCGGAGAATCATAGAGATTCTCCGCTCGTGGACGGCAATTCACAGCATGCTGCGAATTGTCGCGATTCTCCGCAGTCAGCTTATCTGTCAGATAGGCTGACCGCGGAGATCCGGCTTCAGGCTCCTGCTCCTGGGAAACCGCAATGCCCGTGGACAGGCAGCCTAGAGCCATCTCTACCCATCCCCTCTCACCACTCAAGGCTCAAGTCCTCCCTTCTGCTGCAGAGATGGTTCTTTTCAGTCACTGAAGCCTGCTGTGTGACATCCGAAAGAAGATGCAGCTATAGGAGCAATTGCTAAAGAAAACTGTGCAAGTAATGGGAAGGTTGAGGGCTCCTGATAAAACCTGACTACGAACGAGACCATTTGTAGTCAGCATCCATTAGCTAACCACATTTTATATTTGAACACCTATTACAAAAGGGAGGGGGGGGGGGGGGGAGGGACTATGAAGGCAAAAAGTGGCCGACTTTATAGCTATTGGCCCTAACATATTTAAGGGTGAACATGTGGCTTTAAAGGGTTTCTCTAAAAGTCGCAAAATAAAAAAAAAATAAAATTAACTGAGCCCCAACCAGAGCCGTTTCTGCCCTCCAGCAGGTCCATTTACTTTGGATGTAAGTCACATGCCCACTGCAGTCAAAAAGTGGCCATGAAACAGGAAGTTATTGGTGTTGTCCCCTAAACAGCCCATGTGACCGTTTACAGGATGTCACCAGCGCCAGAAGACCTAGTGACATCCCAAGGTACTCCAGCACCACAGCAAGCAAATAAAATGCTATTAGGGGCAGGGAAAAGAAGTTATAAGAGTTGTCCACTTATGAACTATTGATTGGTGGACGGAGCTCCACCTCTAGGGACCGCTGTCAGTTGTACACATTACAGCAGTCTAGGTTTGTATTGCATTAAATTCAATGAGAATAGTGCCTGCAATACCAACCCAGGTCACTAACATGCGTATGGAGCCATCAGATTCCAGCTCCATGGAGTTTGACAACAACCCAGCACACAGCTGATTGCAAGAGGTCTCCGATGATCGCATGGGCAGGTCCCCGACAATCAACGATTGAAGACCTATTCTGAGAATAGGTCGTCAATAGTTTAGAAATTAGAAAAAAATATTATTGAAAATGCCCTTTAAGGATGCACCATTTATGCTCAATGGTCTTTTACAGCAGAATAGCAGAAAAAAAGTAAAATCACAGATCTCTGCAGTATCCTTTTCCAATGTTCATATTCTTCAAGAACTCTATAGTAGTCTTACCTTTGGCTTCTCAGGCTCTACCTTCTCAGATTTCGGAGTCTTGTGAGATAACAACCCCTGTATCGCCTTCCAGTCACTGTCAAGTTTTTCCGTCAGCTCCAGCGCCTTCTCTTTTTGACTTTGTCGTTCTCTCTTTTAACAACACAAAGAAGGTGGAAGAGTTAGATGTGACTACACTGGATATTGTACTTGAATCCACCAGTAACGGGGGTTTCTCCTCCATAGCAGGTCTCCCGTTCTGGAGCCATTGTCAAGAAGGCAGAGACCCCCTATGACATCCATAGACCCATACACACCCATGAAGATTACATCAATCCAATCACATACCTTTTCTATCTTAGATTTGGCGATCATCTCTTCAATAAGCTCTTTCCGTGTTTTCGGTTTTTCAGGTTCCTCATCTTGCTGTTCCGCGGCGGCTTTCCTTCTCAGCAATCCACCACCCCCAAAGTGTGCAGCCGTTAATTCCGCTGGAAAACAGCATGAAATGTAATGAAACCAGCTATCTAGTTGCAAGCTGGAAGTCAACTGCCATTGTTAAAGGGGTTGTCTCAGCACAAACATTAAAGGTATATGAACAATGGTCATGAATGCTACGATTCCCAGCTAGCAAGACACACTATTGTGAAATCAAGAGAATAATTCCCTAGCAGTAAAACTGAGAACCACAACTGTCATGCAGGGTGCCTACAATTGGATATGGAAGTGCAAGAAAACTACACAATTGCCCAATAAGTGACATCACTGGAATCAGCATGTCTGTCACTAGTTTCTGCTTCCCTCAGCGAGGGCAGGTTAGACTGCATGATAGGTTTCCTTTGACTAGGGAGCAGGATGACACACAGGGTATATTAAATTATCGCAAACTTCTGTTACTCCAGTGATACAAAGCAAAGTTTCAAGCCTCAATGGTCAGTCTGTAAGCAAATTTGGTGGAAATGTTAAGCTGTAGTGGCCAGGGGAGCTACAGTACAAAGGAAATGTCTCCCGACAATCACGGGGAATTGGAGAAGCCATCTTCTTTTTAATAAGAGATTGCCTTTGGGAGACAACTCTACAACGTTGGCAACCAGTTAGTCCATTGTAAGATCTCAGAGATGAGAGCTTGTACAGTGCAGGACTGAGGGCTCACTCACACGGACGTATGCAGTACCGGTCTGTGAAATATGCAACATTTTCGTGAAACAAAATTGC
This sequence comes from Eleutherodactylus coqui, assembly GCF_035609145.1. Lineage (NCBI taxonomy): Eukaryota > Metazoa > Chordata > Amphibia > Anura > Eleutherodactylidae > Eleutherodactylus > Eleutherodactylus coqui. The sequence goes on from NC_089843.1 coordinate 56,536,768, forward strand.
TTGCATTTACCGCATAGTTGGTCTTTGCTGCTTTTTTTTGGCATACATTTACGGCAAGGGTTAAAGCCCATTAAAGAATTATCCCACTTCACCAATACAAATTCTCTGGCCTCCAGTTATTGTACAATAGAAATGGACAGCACCCATGTATTTTTTTCTTATAATAGTGAGATATTGAACAAATGTTTAAAAATCATGTATCTACAGAGCTTCACACGTGTTCCCAGAGAGTGATGAGGATTGCGTCACGCTACCGAAACTTTATGGGCCATTTACATAGGACAATTATCGTTAAAAATTCATTCAAAAGGAATAAAATAGAGGGATAATCGTTCAATGTAAATGCCAAAAAGGCGTTTACTATTAGTTCACAGTTCGTTATCACCAACTGGAAGTCAGCTTAAAAACTGGCTTCTCATTCCGTGTAAACGCTCCCCACTCAGCGCTTCCCATAGAAGGTGAAGCTCTGAGCAAGCCCGCAATCCAGCGGTGAAGTCTGTCAGTCTAAACGCTCTGCAAGAGTGCCAACGACCTTATCGGTGACGTCAGCGCTCATGCAATCGTTTAGACGACTGTCGTCCTGAGTTAAAGGGACACAAGACTTCATATCATCACACCTGACAAGGCTCCACGTTCCTCTGTGTCACTATCACTGTCCACAGCATCATTCATCTGTTCGAGTGCTGCCAGCGACTGGCCGTAGTGAGTGAGCTCCTCCTCCTCGTTCAGATTATACATCGTTTTCTTATCAGTGACTTTCTAAAAAAAAAAAAAAAGAAGAAAAACAAACAAATAAATACCGTCAGTAACGCTAGTATAACTGCTACAACCCATGGCAAATACATTTTCATGCATGTTCGCACCCCGATGGGAATATCTGAACATCCAATTTTGAGTTTGAGCCTCGCGTGGCGCAGAGTGTTAAGGCAGCAGTTATACTGAAGGTTGTGAGTTCAATCCCTGCATGGTTCAGGTAGCCGGCTTAAGGCCGGCTGCACACGGCCGTGACGGGCTCCGCCACGGAATTCCCGGGGTGGAGCCCGTCACGGTGCCCCCCAGAGACCCCCAAGTTACCTGCGTATCCGGCGTCCTCGCTCCCGCATGACGCTTCCCTGCCCACCTCTGCCACGTCATGTGACACGCCCACCGCGTCACACGATGCGGCCGGCCGCGTCATATGACGCGGCGGGCAGGAAAGCGGTTTCACGCTATCTTCCGCCGTACTACAGCGGAAGATAGCGTGAACGGACGGCTTCCATTGACTGCAATGGAAGCCGTCCGCGCGTACACCCGCGGCAAATAGAGCATGCCGCGGGTGAGGACGGGTGAATTCACGGTGCAGAATTCCGCACCGTGAGCCCTGAGCTATTAGGTTCAATAGAACCTAATAGCTGCAGGCAACGCAGCGGATTTCCGCCGCAAATTACGCGGCGGAAATCCGTTCGTGGGAAGGAGGCGTAAGACTGACTCAGCCTTCCATGCTTCCTAGGTCGGTAAAATGAGTACCCAGCTTGCTGGGGGGCAATAAATAAATTACCTGAAAGTGCTGCGGAATAAGTTGGTGCTATACAAATAACAAGATTTATTTATTTTTATTTATCTATTTTATGCAGCATGCTCATTCATAAATTTAAAAATGTGTCAACATGTAGTAAAACTGATAGAAGGAAATAAACAGCCAAGTTTCAGATGTAGCAGAGTCAAGTTTACCATCTGATCAACCGTTTCACAATATGCCATATTTGGTTTTCCATATAGCTTAAAGTAATAGGCAATATCACAGAAAACCAGAGTTTGACATCAAAATGACAACTTCAGCTCTGCTACACCTATATACTTATTACACAGCAGTACAGTTGAGACTTCTATAACTGGATAACCACAACACCATGATTGTACCCAAACTTCTAACCTGCCGTTCCATGGAAAATCTCTTCATCATCTTCTCTTCGGGAGTCAACTTGGTGTCATATTCTCCAAATCGTTTGTCGCTGAACACGTTGGACTTTCCCCTTTGCTGGTATTCTCTAAGAAGAGTATCCTTACGCTGCAAATAAAAAGGAAAAGTCGAGTTGCATGCAGCATTTTTCTTCCTGCCAATAACTATGGAATCTGTCATGGAGGCCGCTAACGAAGCCTCTGTGTCAGGGTGGCTTCACAGTGGGGTTGGAATCGTGTGTTTTCTCTGCGTTGCAATTCTGCGAGAGATCGCCAGATTATGAATCCTATGGTTCCCTATAGCTAAAGTCACATCTGCGATCTTGTGACGCTTGCTATCCTGTGATCTCTACAAATCGCGGCAGGTCTATTCTTTTTGCGATCTCACCCATTGTCACCAATGGGGCCGGCAGCAGCAGCGCCAACCCCATTAAAATCAATGAGAGAGGATTGTGATGCTGTGACAGCAGTGACAGGGGGCTCCCCGCAACTAGGATTTTCGGGAGGGGGTGTTGAAATATAAGCCCTACCCCCAAAATAATCCAGAACTGTGAAGAAAAAAAAAAAAAAAAAAAAGAAGAAGAAGAAGATGTCACCTTAGTAGTGCTGTCATCTCCGGCGCACTCTTCTGGCCGAGGATTGAAAATCCCGCACCCTGAAAGCACTGCCTCTGATTGGCTGAGCGCTGTGACCAATCAGTTTATCTTCAACTTTAAGGCTACCTTCACACAGGTGAGTACAATATCGCGCCGAGAAACACGGCCCGATATCGTACTTGTCAATGTGCGTTTCACCCACAGATGCGAGGCGGTTTTCATGCAAAAAGGTCTCGCAATACTTCTGTTAAATTCCAATCCTCCGATGCTTGTTTCACATCGGAGGAGCAGCACGCTTCTCCCATTGACTTCAATGGGAAGCATCACATTTCTCCCGCGGGCACTTCGCACAGCATGTAATGTGTTGGACTGTCCCATTGAAAACAATGGACGATGCATTACCAGGTATGCAAAAAAAAAGATAGAACATGCAGAAATTTTTTACCTGGCAGCATCGCAGTGAGAGGGTGGGGGTAATCGCTAATGTGTATGACTCCATTCAGAAGTATGGCAGGTATTATTGTATCTTGACGCCACCAGGAAGTCCTGGTGGAGGCAAGACTGAAAGGGGGGTGATGCCCCCTGTAGGTGATTGGCTGCAGAGCGGGTTGGGCTGAAGGTCTGGGAAGGCCAGTAAGGATTTAATCCGAAGGCATAAGGTCTGGGAAGGCCAGTAAGGATTTAATCCGAAGGCATAAGGTCTGGGAAGGCCAGTAAGGATTTAATCCGAAGGCATACACTGTTCACCGTAGCAGCTGCAAGGGGCTTCCCCGCGGGTGCCCCAGAAGAGGAACCCGCCTCAGTGATGAAGCGCAGGGCTCGGCAGCAGGGAGTGCAAAGCGCCATGAAGAGACTTTAGCCTCGGCGGCCGACAAGCACTGCCCCCCGCCCTTCATGAGCGAAGTGCCGTCCTGCGGCAGCATTGGGAGCTGTGAGCAGCGGTCACGCAGCACAGAGGTGGCGGCCGCCGTGTACATGACAGGTGGCTGCCGGGACGCAGGCTCCAGATGCAACGGGAGCGGCGTTCACCATCCACAGAGGCGGCGTCCGGCACTGACCTGACAGCCGGCTGCCGGGACGCAGCACAGAGGCAGCGGCCGGGACAGAGGCTCCACATGCAACAGGGGGCGGCTGCTCCGGTCACAATGATGGCTGCAGCGTATGGATTGTTTTTTTCTCTTCCCTGCAGGCTTAGGGTGAGGGACAGTTTTCTTGTTAGCCTTACATTAGCAGTAACATAGCATTACATCTGTAGCTGTAAATGCTGCTAACAAGAAAACTAACCCTCAGCCTAAGCCTGCAGGGCAGGCAAAAAGCAATCTACACGCTGCTAGGACCTTCCAACATTGACCCAATCGGGAGCTGGGGTGTGACACATGCAAGCCCTGTCAAACCCCTAGTTTTCGGTGGCGTCAAGATACAATAATACCAGAATGGCGTTCATATTCACGCGAGTTTTGTGGCTTGCAACGTACAAAACTTGTGCAAGATTCTCACTCGTATGAATGTAGCCTTAGAATTTGGGGGTTTATCAAAAGTGGAGACAATCCTTTTCACACTAAAAGCATTGATTACTTTAAGAGAGAAACATAAATGCCAACGATATGCAAACCCCTGGCATCACCAGTACCTGGAATTCCAGACACATCTCAGGGCCGGGTGCAGCAGTAAGCTGAAGAATCAGTCATTCACATTCGCTGTATAAGTGAGGAGTGTGATTGAATGAGCCATGATTTTTATGCGTGCAGAAAATGAACGCTGAATGAAAAGCGAACGATCATAATTTGTCATTCACCCATTGGCTGTGTTTAGACTGATCATTCACTTTTGCTCATTTGACGATAATCATTCCGTCTAAAGGCACTCTAATGGTGATCATACCACTTTAAAGGGGTTGCCTGGGACTTTTCCCCATTGACCTATCCTCAGGAAAGGTCAGCAGCAGTTGATCACCCGGGGTCTGCTGCTTGCGGTTCCCACTGATCAGCTGGTCCGCAGGTGTGCGGACAATGCTGGAAGCAGATAGCGCTATCAACACTGCTGCAGGCATGGTTAGTATTGCATTGTACTCAATAGCAGCTGTGTCTGCATTACCAAATGTGACCACTACCAAGACGGACACTGCTATCTGCTTTAAGCGCTGTGCACACCGACAGCAGGTCCAGCGATCGGCGGGGATCTGGAGCGATAGACCCCTGCTGAGCAACTACTGATGACCTAAACTGGAAGACTCCCAGACAACCCCTTTACATTTATGAGAGTCACAGATCCTGCTGGGAGTTGTAGTCCTTCACAAATAACTGAACACCTGTATGTAAACCCATGCCACTACTAATCACCTTCTTGATGGCTTTGGATCTGGACACACCGGGCAGCCCCACATCGTGCTTGGTCTTCCTGCCCAGGACGGTGAACTTCTGCTTATTGATCTTCACTTCGAACGGATTGTTGCGGACCTCATTGCGGGCTTTGCTGACCCGCCCCGCGGCTCCTGCCGGAGGCTTCTTCCCGGTCTGCTTGTTCTTCCCCATCACGGTGGTGACAGCAGCCACAAGCGCCGCACACACGTGTGATCCCACGACCGGAAGTCGCGCTCCACTGACGTCACGTCTACTTCCGGGTTCCTTGGCGCCAAGTTGTTCAGCGCTGTAGTTTTGCGTCTGTGTCACGTCCTCGCTTTACGTTAGAAGATCGATTTCCATTGCCTCTGGGTTGTTTTTTTTTTAAGAGGATGTTCCTCCTCAAACTGTGCCGGTTGGGGTCTTGTCACACACCGGTGTCTGGTGGTCTGGTTTAGAAGATGCTTGGTCTCTGTTCCTTGGAGGAAGGGGGTTGGGCAAGACTTTTCAGGCTATAGGGCTAAGGTAGTCTTACGTTTTAAGCAAGGGGGCTAGTAAGGCGTCAGGTCGGATTCACACTTTGCTGTTCGCATAGTTTTATAATTCTGAAAAGAAAAAAGAGGGACGCCTCTAACACGCCGCGCCAAATTGGTATTAGGCCACACCCCTTTTACATTAAGCCATGCCGTTTATGTTCCATCATCGTAATAATGCTTCTCAGTGTCCCCCTCAGTAATAGCATGCCTGTAAATAAGCAGCTCTATACAGTGATAGTGATTACAGTGCAGATACCTCCAGCAATCACAAGTGCCGACTCCCCTGGCATTGGGCGTTTTTCTTCTCTATCTTGGCCAAGGCTACCATGAAGACGTTTTCCAGCCACTGCTCATCTCTGCACACTCTGGCCATCCTGCCACTATTCTCAGTACCCCGCCGTAGTAATAGTGCTCCCTTTGTGGCCCCCATAATACTAGTGCATCTTCTGTGGCCCTACAAATAATAATACCCCATCTGTGCTCCAGATTTGCTAATATTACCACCACTTTTATAATGCCCCCGTTGTGGCCCCATAGTGTTCCTTTCTTTGGCTCAAAAAGTGCTCCCTTCTGTGGCTCCCATAGTATTTCCTTCTGTGGCCCCAGTTGTTACAATCCCCCCGCTGGACTCTACGTTAAAAAAAGACATCTGAGGAGCAACCTAATATATGTATACATACGGTATATCAGGGGGCAATACAGAGGTCTCCCATGATCTGTTTATACTCAGGACTGTAACAAGGGGGCGCCCTCTACATCTAGGAGGAAATAAGGTTTCTACAACGACATAAAAGGGGGTTCTTTACTGTAAGAGCAGTGAGACTATGGAACTCTCTGCCTAAGGCTGGATTCACACAAACGTATATCGGCTCGGTTTTTTACGCCGAGCCGATATACGGTGTCCTCATCTGCAGGGGGGGGGGGAGGATGGAAGAGCCAGGAGCAGGAACTGAGCTCCCACCCCCTCTCTGCCTTCTCTCCACCCCTCTGCACTATTTGCAATGAAAGGAGGTGGGATAGGGCGGGGCTAAATTACGCGAATTAGCCCCACCCCCATCCCGCCTCTCCTCATTGCAAATAGTGCAGGGGGGCAGGAGCTCAGAGCACTGCTCCTGGCTCTTCCAGCCTCCCCCCCTGCAGAGAGAGACGACGTATATCGGCCGGGCGTGAAAACCCAGCCGATATACGTTCATCTGAATCCAGCCTGCGGACATGGTGATAGTTAAGTTGATAAAAGAGAACAAGAGGGGTCTCAACGCCTTTCTTGGGTGTAACCATATTACATGTTATAATCATTGATTACTTCAGAAGTGTTGGTCATCCAGGGATTATTCTGATTGCCAGATTCAGAGTTTTCCTCATTTTTACCCTAAAATGAGGAAAATTGTCTTTCACCTCATTATTTTTTTTGCCTTCTTCTGGATCAACATTGAGGGGTAATAGGCTGACCTGGATAGACATATGCCTTTTTCACCTTTACATACTACTTACAATGAATAGGTGATAAAAGTTAATTTTGGTAGAACCCCTTTATAATCTGCATTACTTATTGTTGGAGCTTCTGTAAACAAATTAGCCCCATTGAATGGAGTTAAACCTCCTATGGATCCGTTGGAGCATACATTGCAAATCCAAGGGTCAGCTATGGATTTCACCCTGACAATAACTTAACTTGTGTGAACATACCCTAAATGTGATGCATGTGCAATAACACTCCATTCATTTCTATTCATTTGCCAGAGATAGCCAAGTGCTTGCGCTAGTAATCCCATGGAAATTAGCAGTAGTGTATATCTGTCAGCACCACTCCATTCATTTGGGGACACTATTCTTGTGATCAGTGAGGGTCCCAACAGTTGGACCTCCACCAATAGGATAGTTCTCCTCTATCCTGTGATTAGATGTTAAGCTGTTTTCGTTGGACACTCCCTACAGAAAGGACATGCCGTGGCATTCAGCTGATTTCTGTGGGTCCCACTCTCAACACTCTGGCGAACATCTAATTTTGTTGGGGAAAGCAGTAAGTAGCCTGGCATAACCGCTGCAGAGGAAAAGTAGTAATTATATAACAGTCATTCAGATGAAGGACTGTTCGTGCAATCTATGGACGGTTCAAGTCTGCCAGAATGCAAACTGCTCATAGAAATGGATTTCAATCTGGAGGGGACTCCCTCCATGATGCCCATAAACGTTAACATGACATATAGAAAGTGGTTGTCCTCATTTAAAGGGCTTTTTTTTTAAGGGCCGAAGGAGTTAACCAGTTCTCTTGCTCCCAGCCCAGCTGCGGAGTTAAGCTGGGCTGAGGCACTTCTTCCTTGCCTGAGAATTGATGTGTGTTTGATATGTGTTTGTCTCACATTCAGAATTTCTAGGTTGCCTGTTTCAGGTCTGTTTTGTCTGTTTGATCCTGTACCTTATCTATTTATTCTGTAGGTTCTTTTCCTTGTGCTTTTGCCTGTGTTTGTCCATTTTCCTTTCAGTCTTTGTCGCATTCCTGTCTCTGTGGGAGTCAGTCCTGTCCTGTGTTTGGTGTGCCCTGTGTTCAGTACATCGTCTCTGTGTCTTGTCAGGGATAGTCAGCCCCGAGGTTCCAGCGCAGGGACGTCTTTATTAGGACGATCACCCTGCTTGCAGGTGGGGGTCTAACCCATCTTCCTGATCAGCTAAGGGCTAGGCATCCCATCTGATATTACCTTGTACAGTATCTCTCACTACTGGGGGTTAGCTGCCAACCACACCAGGTCTGGTCCAAAAGCCAGGCTGGTTGGTTAGCACAGTGGGTCCACACTCTCAGTCCGCAACAAGATTACTGCTGTGACTAGTGATCGGCTGCAACTGTCACATGTCCTGGTTAGCAGTAACCTTGAAGAACATAGTAGTTGTGAAGTATTTTTAAGTAGTGAGAAAACCCCTTAAGTGTTTTACTCCTTTTGCACAATAAGACCAGTTTTGTATTAAAAAAAAATGTTTTTGTGTTGCCATATTCTAAAAGCTATAACTTTTTTATTTTTGTGGGATGAGTTAGTGTTCTCTGGTACCATTTTGAGAAAAAGATAAAATTTTTATTCTGTTTTTTGGGACGTAGTTTGAACAGTAATTCTAGCATTTATTTACGACATTTGCTGTGTGGGCTAAATATTACAGAAACTGTAATACCAAATATCTGCGCTTTTTGACAAATATTTTTAGATACTAACTGGTTTTTTTTACATTTTTTTAGTCCTACTAGAGAATTCAAACATGCAACCACGTGCTTGCTCATATACTCTTTGCCAAAAAAAATCCTGCCCCTAGAAGGAGTTGTCATTTGGCTGCAAAATTCGTCATATAGTTACATCTCGGGCAGATATGCAAATGATTGGAGTTGTGGTGTGATTGGACCCTTGGCCTATAAAAGGCTTCCAGAGGCACCTTGTGTGTAGTGACCTCTTTTTCCACTTGTGTGGAGCTTGTTGACCACTAGACGCCTCTACAATGCAGTTGAGGAGATTTCTCCCAGTTAACAGAGTCTTAGAGGTGCGCATTATTAGGATCTGAGAAGCTGGATGGTCATATCGACTAATTGCCCCCCACCTGGGCCGTTCTGATCAGACTGTTAGGAGGTGTTGGAATCAGTGGATACGCGAGGTAAGGAAGATAAGGTGACCATGCTCAGGCCGCCCTTGATAGACCACCAGTAGAGAGGATCCTCTGATGTATAAGCACAAGCAGCTTCGACTGTTTAGTTCTCTGCTATCCAGAGACAGGTGGCGCCATCGTTACACCCCTATGTCTGTTGGAACCATTTCCAGGCGCTTAGCTGAAGGACATTTGGTCTCACGTCACCCATAACATGTGTCACCTTTGAGACCCACTGTTTTCTTTGTTTGCTGTGGTGTTGTGAATTATGAAATTCGACTGCTGTGTAGTGGAACCTGTTTGTCTTCAGCGACCAATCCAGGTTTAGTTTGGGTACTGACCACGGCCGTGTTCATGACTAGAGCCCTAGAGGTGAGCGCCTCAATCCTGCCTTTCCTGTGGAGTGGCACACTGCCCCCTGCTGGTGTGATGGTCTGGGGGCCATCACATTCAACAGTTGGTCACCCCTAGTAGTGGTACGAGGGACAATGACAGCTCAGCGATATGTTCAGGACATCCTGCAGCCACATGTGTTCTTCTCATGGCGACTTCCAAGAGATATTTCCCAGCAGGATAATGCTCGGCCGCACACACAAGGGGGTCATAGTAATGTCCCCACAACATTGCCACACTTCCGTGGCCTGCATGGTTGCCAGATTTAGGATACCAACTTCAACAGCTTACGAGTTTGTACAATCTAGAGGCTCAGTTACAGCAAATGTGGACCAATATGTCGCAGGATACCATACAGAATCTGTAGGCCTCCATGTCCACCTGTATCACATCTTGTATCCAAGCTAGAGGCGGTATAACAGGGTACTAGAGCCTCCATGCCTGCCTGTATCACATCTTGTATCCAAGCTAGAGGCGGTATAACAGGGTACTAGTGCCTCCATGCCCGCCCGTATCACATCTTGTATCCAAGCTAGAGATGGTACAACAGGGTACTAGTGCCTCCATGCCCGCCTGTATCACATCTATCCAAGCTAGACACGGTACAGCACCTCCCGCTGATTTTGAGGCCCCAGCCTGCAGTTACAAGCGCTGGCCACTAAACCGTGGTCGGATGCAGCAGCTTTGCCTCCTACCCTTGTGTATTGCAGTAATGACAGCAGACGTATTAGTGTATTATGACGCTACCAGAAGTACTGGTGGAGCCAAGATACAAGGTGTTTGACAGGGGGTTGACGCCCCCTGTTCCTGATTGGCTGCAGACCATTGTCCCCTTTTTTGGGTTACAGGTCCTTATTTTTTTCCAGTGCTGAATGTAGCAGGCGTCCCAGCAGCCACGCTTTGACTGTTGCTGGCGCCCCTTTTTCGACGATTTTGCTGGTCGGCCGCTTGTTACGACTGCTACCTTCACGCTTTTGCTGATGGGCCGGCTGTGAGCTCCGCTGCCTTGGAGCTGTGACTGTCCCTGGCGACCCTTCCTCAACCGTTGCACGCTGTGAGTGGTGTAGGGGAGCCGCGGGAGGACAGCGGCTGAAAAAGTCAGTATACATGCCCCCTCGCTGCTGCCGGCGCCGCTGATGCCGAGGAGCGCTCACCGTTCCGTGCGACTGAAATCATGATCGCGCAGCGGGCCACAGCACAGCTTTCTGAAGTTCTGCGGGCCGCCGCTCAGCAGTCTGTCGTGCAGCAGCGCTGCACAGTGCAGGCTGAGCGCTCTCCCCTTCCTCCACGGCCTCGTCCGATGACCACCATTGTAAACATTGTAAGATGAGACCCTGGGGTTAGAGCACGAGATGCCAATGACACTTGTGCAGACTGACTGTGGAAGTTAGACTGTGGAACTCTCTGCCTGGGGAAGTAGTGATGGCAAAGGGGACTTGATGTCTTTCTGGAACGGAAGGATATATAAATCTTAGGTTAATTGTTAATCCGGATATACAGGCAGGTAGGAACTATTAGGGGTTGATCCAGGGATTAGTCTGATTGCCATTAGGGAGTTGGGAAGGAATTTTTCCCCCAAAAGGGCTAATTGGCTTTTGCCTTAGGGGTTTTTTGCCTTCCTCTGGATCAACAACACAGGAGGATAACAGGCTGGACTAGGTGGACATTGTCTTCATTCGACCTTACATACTATGTTACTATGTATTTGTGGTTTTGGAAACCGTAAATACCGTGTTTCCCCGAAAATAAGACAGTGTCTTATATTAATTTTTGTTCAAAATGGTTTAACTTTTTTACATGTATAGCTGCCTGGACACTATTTAAACTGACTTTTTTAATTAACTGTTAGCAGGGCTTAATTTTGGAGTAGGGCTTATATTTCAAGCATCCTCAAAAAGCCTGAAAAATCATTTTGCATCCTCAAAAATTCTGGAAAATCATGCTATGTCTTATTTTCAGGGCATGTCTTATTTTCAGGGAAACAGGGTAAATTGGGTTCTGCATAGCTGACCATACAGGATATTCTTGAGAAGCCTGGCTCATGACTTTGCTTTCACATGGAGCAACTTGAAGTTCCATATTAAGTTTCACTGACTTTGCATTGATATGTCTCATTCCTGCCACCCATTTGTCACTTTTAACCCCTTAAAGGCCTGTTTTGTACCTAAAGGACCAGACACTTTTTAGGGATTTTACCCATGTGGCGGTTTTACTGCCCTATTTTGTCTATTTTGTTTCCTTTAGCTACCAAAATTATTTTTACAGCGTTTTTTTTTCCATGACTTACAATGCTATTTTTAATATCTTTTTTCACTGAGTTTTTTTCAGTTTTTTTGTTTTACTATGGGTAAAAAGCTATAAAAATATAGTTTTTTAAATTTATAGTTGTTTATTTTTAAGATTAACAAATGTGTCAAATTTCTGTTATTCTTTGTTTATTATAAAACGGTAAGGAAAAACTGCTTCTCCCTTCTCCTCCTGGTCCTTGTCTGTTAGTAACAGCAGAGGACCTGACCTGCTCCTGCTTGAGCAGGAGCTTTAGACCTCATATACACTTGCACGCATGGATTCCACCCCTGAATCCCGCAGTGGTATCTGTGCGTGCCCGCTGACATGGAGAGGAAAAGACAGTTTCTTACCTCTCCGGATCCAGCGCGGATCTCCTCTGAGCCGCGGAATCTTCTTTCTTCAGCACAGCGGATGCGTTCTGGAGCGTTGGGCGACGCACATGCGCAGTTTTTTCTTTTTTGTTTTTGATTCCCCTGCTTTCCAGCGGATCCGTGGCACAGGCGCAGTGACAGCTGCGGGTGCACTGCAGCGGGAACGCCTTCCATTGACTTCAATGAAAGCTGTCCCTGCCGGAGACGCAGGAAAATGGAGCATGCTGCGATTTCTTACTGTGCATGCAATAAAAATAACATCTGCATTCTTTTGCTTGCCATGCGAATGCTAATGCATCCCTATTGGCGGCAAGAGATGCGGATCTCCCGCACAGGAGACACGTGCGGATTTTAGAATTAAAATCTGCCCGTGGACATTGGGCCTTAATCCCACGCCACATATTTACTATTCCTTGGGGTTAAAGCCCAGGACGAAGCAACATCAATTTAATGTGTTTGGTCCTTAAGGGGTTAATGTGTAAAGTAGGACTCTGAAGATCTGAGGACATCTTAATCTTCTGATTTGATGCTGTCTATTTTGTTCAAAGATGTCTGTTTTTTTCCAGGTGTTCCTAATAAACCGCCTTCATATATGACATAATCTTTTTAAAGGAGATGTCTCGAGGAAGCAGTGAATTTTTTTTTTTGCCCAGTCCCCCTAATTAAACATACATTACTAATTACCCCTGTAAATGACTTTCCTAGCTGGTTTCTACTTACCGTTCCAGCGTTTCAACTTATAAAACTTTTTCCCAAGATGGCCGCCAGCTCTTTTCGCATCGCTTGCTGTAGCCCGACGTTAGCCCGCTACCAGCTGTGTCTCCATGGCAACCAGACACCCCGCAGCCGCCGACCGGACCCCTGGAGTGAACACGGCCGACCAGTCACCCACCGCCAGGCAGAAGGTAACCGGCGCAGCCCCCCCCCCCCCCATCACAGCGGCAGCCCCCCCGGCCCAGCGCTAGCTCCCCCGGCCCAGCGACAGCCCCCCCCCCCGGCCCAGCGCTAGTTCCCCCCAACGCAGCGACAGCCCCCCCATCACAGCGACAGTCCCCCCCCCGGCACAGGGGCAGCCCCCCCATCGCAGCGACAGCCCCCCCCGGCGCAGCCCGACCCCGGCGCAGCGGCGGCAGCCCCCCCGGCCCATCACTTACCAGGACGGCGGGACAGCTGGGCGGCTTCTCCGGACAGCTGGGCGGCTTCTCCGGACAGCTCGGCAGCTCTGCACCTTCCTCTAACAGAGGATGGTACAGAATGGCCGCTCCAGCGCGCTCCCGAGCAGTGACAGCTCGTCTGCGCATGCGCAGAAGAGCTGTAGCGGGGAGCACACTGAAGCGGCTCGTGCTGAAAGGAGAAGACCAGACTGCGCAAGCGCGTCTAAAAAAGCAAGCTGCCAGCGAATTTAGACGGAACCATGGAGACGAGGACGCTAGCAACGGAGCAGGTAAGTGAATAACTTCTGTATGGCTCATATTTAATGCACAATGTACATTACAAAGTGCATTAATATGGCCATACAGAAGTGTATAACCCCACTTGATTTCACGAGACAACCCCTTTAAGGGTAATAGACAAATTGAAGGGTTGGTAGTGTTTGCCCAATTAATAATATTTAGTAATTTTCTTGCGTTGATGGCCAGGAATAAATCCAAGTTGGTCACAATGTACAACCAAGGGAAGAAATTTGTTGCAACCTAGAAAGGAAAATCGCTAACCTTAAATTGTTCAGATGAACATCATCAGCATACAACCACGAGTTATTGTTCTACTTCAGCTCGCAGTGGTGACTGACACATTTCTCATTGGTCCACAGATGATGTGCTATTCTGGTATTTACAATTGCAGCTAGCTTATGGACACTTTTTGGTCATGTTGCACGCTTGTCAGAAGCTGTTCCAGCCCACGGTGCTCTAACCGCAGCAATTGCTAGGAGGCCCCCTGGTCGCCCGCGGCACTCGTGGGTGCAACAGATAGGCAACGGTACCTCCTCCGACATCAACACCGAATAGAGCAATGCTCTTGGTCGTGGTCATTCTAGATCGGCGCTATGGACCCTCGTCTTCCAAGCGTAATAACTTATGGACACCTCACTAGACAGGCCTCGGTAATTATTAGAGCAGACTAAGATCACTTTCTGGAAGAGAGGCTAGAAACCGTTAATATCAGACCTCATTGTGGCAATCAACTAGGTCAACCAAGTTAAGTTGTGTAAACGTAATTGCTACTGCATATTTCGGGAGTACCACTGCTCGAAGACATAGTTCACTCATGGCTATAACTTCCAAGTAGGGCTCTGAGCCACTGAAGACCCTTAATACCCCTTCACAAAAAGTTTGCCAACTGGAAGCCGAGATGAGAGCCACCAGGTCTATAGGAGGCTTGGCATGATGTCCAAAATATGAAGGAATGACCAATGAGCCACACACGTGAACTTTGGGAACCTGAAATAAAATTAAGGTAACACATAATCAGTAAAACATCAACATTTTCCAGTGTTT